>NC_140494.1:19746790-20291790 GCF_964271855.1 Acomys minous | reverse complement strand
GCCGAATAAACTCTTTTCTCCCCAACTGCCTTTGATCCTGATGTTTCATCACAGCCATAGCAACCCTGACTAGGGCAGAGACTACACATTACTCAGATGCTCTTGACAGTGGAACTGCTTGAATTTTCTGAGTATTTTCTGCTTGCCAGAGACTAGGCTAAGCCCTTGAGGTAACTTTTGTCATTTAGTATAGACAAGAGCTTGGTGAGAGGCACCACAGTCATACTGTTTTATAAAAGTGAAGGTAAGGTTTCTGGAGTCTTGTGGAGGATATATATATATGTGTGTGTGTGTGTGTGTGTGTGTGTGTGTGTGTGTGTATGTGTGTGTGTGTGTGTATTATATATATGTATATATATATCCTAGGCAGTGTAAAGATTGGGTGTACATGCAGGTAGTTTGCTGCTATGGCCAATTTTACGGCCAGGCAGCTTTTTGAATTAAAAAGCACAAGTGGTGGTTTGGTTGAGAAATGTCCCCATAGGCTCACATACTGATCTCGTGGTCCTAGGTTGGTGCCACTGTTTGAGGAGATTGTGGAACCTTCAGGAGGAGGTGGAGCGGTGCTGGAGTATGCCGCCACCTCATAGCCTTACCCCTCTCTCAGTTCACTCCCCCATAACTCCAGCTCCAGGGGACCCAATCCTCTCTTCTGGCCTCTGTGAACACCTGCACCCGCACACAAATGTCCCCAAATAAACACACAGCCACACGCATAATTATGGCGCAGGCCTGTAATCCCAAGCACTCAAGGAGGCAAAGGAAGGCGGATCTCTGTGAGTTCGAGGCCAGCCTGGTCTAACAAAGTGAGTCCAGGACAGCCAAGGCTACACGGAGAAAAAAGCCCTGTCTTAAAAAAACAAAACTAAAACCAACCAAGCAACCAAACAAAACCCAAAGAAGTTGAAAAAGAAAACTAAACCAAAACCAAAACCTCTTAATGGTAGGTTCCCCTTTAATTGCTCTAGAATGAAGCCTGGGCACTGAGGTCTTCATAATTTCCAACAGAGTTTTCTGCAGTGATGGAAATACGTAACACTGTAGCCATCAGTCACATGTGGCTAGCGAGTCTTCAAAATGTGCCAGATCCACTTAAGAGGTTTAATAGGGAGATACAGCAACCGTCTCTGGAGACACAGGTGGAGAGGGAGAGAGAAAAATGGGAGGAGTTCCCTTTATAAACTATCTAGCACATGCGCAGAAGGTGAACAGGTGGCTTGAGGGCTCGGGTCCTGCCGGCGGGGGTGGTGGTGACGTGTAGCCTGTTTTCCCACCGTCATCAGGACCTTCAGGGGCGACTGTATTGTTGCCTGATTACTAACAAGGACCGCTGGCCAAGCGTGAGGTGTTTCAGGTCCACCAAACCTCACTGATTACCCAGAATGCAATAGGGCTCTACCTTTTGGGGTTTCAGAATACCTACCTGCAAAAGTTAGAGGGCACAAGTTCATCTTATTTGTATTTGGGTTCTGTTCTGAAGAAATGAGAATAATGAGCCGGCTCCGTAGCGTCTGCACAGAACTGAACCTTGGCTGCAGAAGGTGGCGCTGAAGTCCTCCCTGAGTGGGGCCCGCCGAGGAAAGCAGCTGAGTTTAAGGCACACATCCTTTGGTTGCAACTGGAGCGATGCTTGTATGCTCATCGCTACAAAGAGGTCATCAAGGTAGAAAGGCCAAGTAGGGAAAGCTTAGCTGAGGTTTTGCACGCATAGCAGAAAAGCCTAGGAAGAGCTTGGAAAGTCTATCTGGAATTGACTTGTCAACACAGAAGTACGGTTGCAAAAATAAGCAAGAGAAACCCCACCCCCACTTCCCCAGGATTTCTTTATTTTACGTCTCTGATGTTTGCCTGCCATGTGTATGTGTACTTTGTGTCTGGTGCCTATGAAGGCCAGAAGAGGATGCCATATCTCCTGCCCGTGGAGTTATAGACGGCTGTGAGCCGTGGCATGGTGCTAGGAATTAAACCAGGGTCATCTTCAAGAGCAGCAAATGTTCTTAAAAGTACACAGATAGTTTTAATTGACCTCAAAATTACGGCTTTTTACAACTATCCCACGGGCTAGAGGGAGAAAGAGAAGGTCAGGGGTTAAGAGTGTGTACTGCTCTTGCAGAGGCCCTGAGTTTGGTTCCCAGCACCCATGTCACTTGGCTCATCACCACCTTTGATGCAGCTCCAGGGAGATCCGACTCCTCTGGCCTTCAGGGGCACTATACTTATATGTATTTACCCACACAAAAATGTATATAATTATAAAAATCATTTTAAAAAACCTGTGCAAGCTAGTGACAGTGCCTTTCATTCCCACAATCCCTATCTTAATTTGATTTTCTATTGCTATAACAAAATACCTAAGACCAAGTAATTGATAAAAGATAGGCATTTATATGACTTAGCATTCTCCAGGCAACTGGGTTTAGTCTGCTCAGGATCTTTCGAGTGCTTCCATTTGGCATCATCTGTCAGGTCTGCAAACTGGCCAATGGTTAAGCTTTGCTCCCTATTGCATTACTTCTTGGGAGCCAATCATGCCCCTGTGATAGGAAATGTTCTAAGGGTGAGAGACCCAGAGATCAAGCATTCTCATCAAAGGTTTAAATGGACCAAGCATCTTAAACCACATGTATCATCTCAGTGCTTATAGAGCAGGAACCTGGGCGTGGTACAGCTGTTTTTGGGGTTTCCCTGGAGACTGTAGTAGGGTGGGGTCCTGGATGGAGTGAGACTGCTCTGCTCTACCATGTCCCCCACCAGCAGAGATCCAAACCTCTAAAACTGTGAGCCGAAATAACCCTCTCCTCCTGTAAGTTGTTCTCCTCAGGCATTTTATTACAGCACTGAAAAGCTGGGAGGTGGTGGCGCATGCCTTTAATCCCAGCACTCGGGAGGCAGAGGCAGGTCCTAGGACAGCTAAGGCTACACAAAGAAACCTTATCTCAAAAAAAATTTTTTTTAGATAATACAGTATCCATTTTGTGTGTGTGTGTGTGTGTGTGTGTGTGTGTGTGTGTGTGTGTGTGTGCACGCGCACGCGTGCTTGGCTTTTTTCCACTTAGCATAACATCTTTCAGCATCATTTGGGTTTGCTGCAAATAGCATGATTTCCTTCTTTTTATGCATGAAAACTCTTTCTTTGAATATGCATATATATATGACTTATTATATATGTAATTTGTTTTACTTGTCAGTTGGTTCACATGCCTTTAGATTATTCCCATATCTTAGCCACTGTAAACAATGCTACAATAGATATGGAAGTAAAGATATTTCTTTAAGATATAGATTGCATTTTTAGGCCATATTTCCCAAAGTGAGATTGCTGAATTTTTTGATAGTCTCAATATTAGGTTTCTGAGGAACATATACTGTTTCCCATAATAGCTACACTAATTTTTAATTTTTCCCAAAGTGAACAAAAGGAACGCTAGCATTTGACTTGCAAATTCTGTACATTTTTAAGAGCATTCTCTCTCTTTTTATAATAGCCCCTGCCCAGTAATTACCAAGAGCCCATTGATACAGTAGGAAGCTTAAAAGATAAGAAAAAGCTGAAAGATTGGCTTTCAAGTAGTGCGTGACCTTTTGAGGTGAAATAAAATTTGTAGCTAAAACAATTGGCAAGGACTAGAAAAGTTCATTACCTAAGATTTATCTATACATACTGAAATGCTTTGGAGACACGAGGCTTACTTCAGAATGCTTAACAGAAGTTATTTCGGTGGTTTATAGGTTCCTTAAAAAAGTAACACAATTAAGAAATTAACATTTCTCTTGGAGGGCTGACAACAAACTCGGAAGGGAGGTGCACTATTGCCATTGTCCACCAGATGACGCCACTATTCAGTGGAATTGTAGATGGTTTGGCTTTGGGGAGGATAGTATAATTGTTGTAAATTTGAAATAATGCCATGAAAGACACTTTAATTATTTCAGACAACAGTTTCCTTACTGTAGTTCTGCACAGAGTTCATGCATATTAGCTATGGAGAATCAGAAAACAGAGGAAGACTCTTAAGTAAATTCTCTACGTTGATTCATTTGCTAAGCCAAGTCTTTGCTTTTCCTTGTGTTTGCTCTGCGCAAGCCATGTGACTAGAAATTAATGGAAACTGGCATGGATCTATACCTGGAGACCAAGGCCGGAAGAGGGGGACCACCACCTTGGAGGTAAACTTTTTACTCTCTGAGACATTTACTCTCACTAAAATATGCAAATACATTCCCTTCAGTGAGGCTTGATAAACAACAGATTTAGCCCAGTGGAAAAGCTAGTATGGACAGCTTGGTGCAATTATATGCAGCATTAATGAGCTGTGGGTTCCTACCTCAAGTGTTGATATTAGTAATCTTTGATAATAAAGGAACAGCTAACCTTTGAAGTAAAAATGTTCTGGTGTGGCTGGGTGTTTCTAACCATGAACATTTATTATTTTGTCTAACAAATTGGCCTACTTTGGAATATTAAACACCCACTCTTTAGAGGGTAAGGAAGATGAAAGCAACTGCGTTCCTTGTGCTCTCAAGAGTCTCGGAGCTCTTGCAGGGTTTTATCCGGGCGATCTCATCTCTGAACATCGGGAGGTGGCTGCAACAGGCGTTCTCGCTGTTTTCACACTTGTCTGAGGAGGTGGGCCTGTTGGCTGCAGTCCAGCCTGCCAGAGCCAGCGGTTGGAGTTGTCTGGCTTACGGTGCGGCTCTACATAGCCCACTCCCGTCCAGAAGGAAATGTGGCAAGTGACAAGTGTCCTCATTTCTCTTGCTCCCTGGAGGAATTGCTTATTTTACATTCTCGTGAAACGCTCACCTCTCACAGTGGCCAAAACACACTCTCAATGCTATTACTGTTGCTGTCATTATTGTTACTATTACTATATCGAGTGGCAGAGTCACCTTATTGCCCAAGCGGGTCTTGAACTCCAGGGCTGATGTAATTTTCTTACTTTATTCTTTTAGAATATTTTAGAGTAGATGGGTCTCAAGGTATGTGCCATTGATTATAGCAAGACATTGTTGTTGTTGTTATTATTATTATTATTATTATTAATTTTTAGTGTTGGGATTGAATTCAGTCATATGTTAACCAAGAATTCTATCACTGAACTAGTTCTAAGATCTAAAATTGATTAGATTATGTAACTAAAACCCACTGAATAGCTGGGTGTGGTGGTGCACACCTGTAATCCTAGCACTCAGGGAGGCAGAGGGAGGCGGATCTCTGTGAGTTCGAGGCCAGCCTGGTCTACAAAGCAAGTCCAGGACAGCCAGGGCTACCCAGAGAAACACTGTCTCGAAAAATCAATCAAACAAACAAACAAGCAAAAAACCCAAAAACCCACTGAGTAGTTATTATAGTCTACATGCCATATAAACTAGTGGGACCATATCTTAATTTTTCCAAGCACATTACAAGTTGTATGCTAACTCCAAATCACCCCATCCCTTTGTTGGCATCACCCTCATATATATAAAATGGTAGCTATATATCATGGAATATATATATATATATATCTTCCTAAATAGCTTCCATTCTCTTCTGAGTAGCCACGAGTTGTGGGGAGGATGCATTTTAAATAGTGGAGCTGTGTCGTGGTTGGGACAAGAGAAGCCAATCCTGGGAGCGTTATCTCCTTTGCCAGTGATGGCCTAGAAATAAGTATGTGGTCTGGGCCACCATACATCACAGATTAGCTCTGCTTCATAATCTGTCATGATGAAAATGTTTCTTTGATAGTTGCCACTAGTCTCATGAAGCTACTGAGCACTTACTTTGGTTTTGTTGTTGTTGTTGTTGCTACTGTTTGTTCTTTTTGTTGTTTGTTTGTTTGTTCATTTGTTTTTGCAGTGTCAGGCAGCAATCCTAAGGCTTTGCACATACTCAGTAAGATCTGTGCCACTGAGCTACATCCCTAGCCCTTAGTTGTTTTTTTTGTTTTTCATTATTTTTTTTTTCAGTTTTCTTTGTTTCTCTTTTATGTCTATGAGTGTTTTGTTTGCATGGATATCTGAGCATTACATGAGTACAGGGCCTGTGAAGGCCAGAAGAGTCAGGTCCGTAGAAGTGGAGGTGGAAGTGGTTGTGAGCCACCATGTGGGTGCTGAGAATTGAACCCAGGTCCCTCTGGAAGAGCAGTCAGTGCTCTTAACCACTGAGCCATCTCTCCAGCCCTTGTTTTGGAAACAAGGTCTCACTATGTAGCCCTGGCTGGCCAGGAACTTGCTTTGTAGAGCAGGCTGGACTTGAACTCACAGAGATCCACTTGTTTCTACCTCCCCAGTGTTAGGATTAAAGGCATGTGCCACTATGCCCTTAGGTTTAAAACAATGTGTGTGTGCGTGCATGCATGCGTACATGTGTGCATGTGTGTGTGTGTGTGTGTGTGTTGGTTAGGGTCTCATGTATTCCAGGTGGGGTTTGAACTTACTATATAGCTGAGGATGACATTGAACCCCTGATTCTCCCACTGATATGCCCCTGGAGCTGGAATTACAGATATGTACCACGACGCCAGGTTTTATGTGTTTCTGGGACAGGAAGTGAAGGTAGCAGGATAAGATTCAGAATGTATTTTTTAAAATAAAGATTCTGAAAACTGAGAATACTTTAGAGTATCTTGGGTACATGATAAACAAGTTTTCTATCGCTGAGTTGTATCTAAAATCAAAACTGATCAATCAGATTATGGCAACTAAAATCCACTGACTGGTGAAAACACATCCTATAAATATGAACATACATCTTAATTTTTCTAAGCACATTATAAGTTGTAACTCCAGACCCATCCCCTCCCCTTATTGCAGCATTAATGGGTATACACATCACATGGACAGTTGAAAGTATTTCCTTCAAATGCTTGGCACCAGATATATTTTAGATTTTTGTGTTTTTATGTCTATTTTTTTTTTTTTAAAGACAAGATGTCTCTGTGTAATAGCCCTAGCTGTGCTTGGCTCTTTGTAGACCAGGCTGGCCTCAAACTCACAGAGATCTGCCTGTCTCTGCCTCCTGAGTGCTGGGATTAAAGGAGTGTGCCACTGCACCTGGCTTTATGAGTGTCTTCCTCAATTGCTCTTCACCTTGTGTGTTGAGATAGGATCCATCACCCAGAGCTCACCAACTCAAGGGTGGGCTAGCTTGCTTCAAGGGCGCCTGTCTCTGCTGTGATTACATGTGGGGTTCATGCGGGATTCTATGCCCTTCCAGTGCACTATTGAGACCTGTGGATCCTGTCTTAGTCAGTGCTCTGTTGCTGTGAAGAGACACCATGACCTTAGCATCTCTTATAAAGCAAAGCATTTAACTGGCTTACCATTCAGAGGTCTATTTTTATCATGGCAGGAAGCATGGTGGCACACAGACAGACATGTCCCTGGAGAGGTGGCTGAGAGTTTTGCATCTGAATATGAAGGCAGCAGGAAGAGAGTGACGCTGGGCCTGGCTTAGGAGTCTGAAACCCAAGACCCATCCCCAATGACACACTTTCTCCAACAAGGCCACACCCACTCTGACAAGGCCACACCCCCAATGGTGCCACTCAATGAACCTATGGGGCCATTTTCATCCAAATCACCACAGGACCCAACTCCAGCCCTCATGCTTGTAGCTTTGACCAGCTAAGCTATCTTCCAAAGCCCAGACTTTGAATGTTTCAGAAGTTTGAAACATTCGAATCCATGTAGGGAACTAGCTTGAGACAGATGCTTAATTTTAAACTTAAGACTTGTGTTGCATATATACTTTATACACACACAGTCCAAGAGCAATTTAACACTATGTTTTTACATACATTTGGGCTTGAAACAAAGCTGTGCTTACTGACTGCGACATCGACTTGTCGTGACTTGTGGCCATTCAGCCTGTGCAGATTTGGGAGCACTTTTGGACTCTCACGAGGGGCGCTCTGCTTGGGTTTAGGATCAAGCCTAGGATTCAGTATCTCTCTCTGTTTGTGGCTGTTATGGTTGTTCTTATGCTTAGCGCACCAAACATGGAGCTACATCTGTGCACACAGCAGAGATGGGAAGCAGAGTCCTTCAGGGCCCCCAGGAGCTGCCCGCTCACTTTCAGAGAACCTTTCTGGTCCCCTGACTCTGAGAGGGGACCCTCTCTTCTATTAGTTATCCCATTTATATAATCCTCCAACTGGGTAATTACCGACAACTGTGCTATTTGGAGGGTCTACATGGTGCATTTAACGAGTGCCTTGTAATCAGGGGTGTGCTGGGAAAGCAGCACGCTCGCCAGCCGATCATCACAGAGTCACAGGACTGGAAGGGATGACAGATAGTATTAAGTCCAGCTCTGTCCCCAGCCTTAGCCTCGGGGTGGAGCCCTAAATTCATCCAGTGTGCTCAGACACAGTCCCACTTTATCCAGAAAACGAGGCATTTCTTGTGTGTGTGTGGGGGGGCGGGGAGGGGGGGCTGGGACTACGACCTTGAATGTGATGACTTTCTGAGAGTAAACCCTCCTGTATGCTTAACTGCTCACTCTTGGAGTTAGCCAAAGGCCTGAGTTCTTGTCTATTTTTTTTTTTTGTTTCACCCAGAGTTTCCAGCCTTGGCATCAAGGGATGGTGGGGCTGGGTACTTTTGTAGCTGGGGCACACTTCCTAGGTCCCGGTGGACAGCAGGCTTGGGAGTAGGGGAGATTCGTGCAGTGTGGGCCCCAGCTGAGGGGCAGAGGACATGGTCTTTTTCTAACATTCTATGTCGGCTTCAGGATGCCAAGTTAGTAAGAATATTTGAAGCTCTCTCCCTTGCACGTCAGAGCATTCAGCAACATCTACCCTCCTCCAGCACTTCTCCCAGTCCAAGGTCCTTCATTCTTGGGGTTCATTTGTTCTGTTTCCATAGCAACATCCCACTTGTTGCATTTTTTGAATCTCCCATCGAGGTCCTTGCAATTTGCCAGCTAAGCCACTGATCACAGGCGTGTGCGCCAGGTTAATAAGACAAAGTCTGTTTTACTTTGGCCTCCCCCCCGCCCCCCGCCGCATTTTCCATTGAGGGCAGCCTTACAAAAGAGAGGGCCTTTTGGCTTTCAGAATCCCGAGACCTCTGCTCATTATCCTAGGCGAGACTTGGGACTGACTCAGTGTGCGCTCCATTTCCGTGCTGTCTCTGGGCACCTGCTCTTCTGAGCGAGCCATGGCAACAGCTGGGGGAGTGAGAGACAGGGCCAGCAAGACAGGCATGTGGGTGTGTGTCAGAGGTGACACACCTCTTTATTTCGAAGGTAAGACGCTGGGGGTGGAAACAGTCCCGCTGTGATTCTCAGCATCCTTTACTGGAGGCCAGAACTGAAGTTGGAATCGAAATAACGTCGCTTTGTTTTCACAGAATCTGGGCGCCTCATGTCGGTGACATTAATCAGAGAAGCCTGGAGCTCTGTAGATCCCCACTGCTTTTGACGTTTCAGATGTCTACAGACTGGAGTTAGCCACTATTTCCCCAGGGTGTGTTTAGTCTAATAGATATAAGCCAGGACCTGCAAGAAGTATTAGTGATGCGAGAGAAAAAAAACCTCTCCCCATAAGCAGAATCACAGAGAGAAATCCGATAAGGGGCTCAGCAGATCAAAGCGCTCCTCACCAGCAACTATCTCTCTTTACCAACTTGAGTGGCATGCTTCCTGCCCACCCCAGCCCTCTGCCTCCCCTCCCTGAGGTTTTAAGCATACAATATTGTGTTGCTGTTCTGCAGATGTTGCTTGTTTGCTATTTGTTGCTTGTTGCTGCTGAGCCTTTGGAAGACTCTCTAAAGCAAAGTGCACTGGGCTAATGGACACACTGCTTTGTGTGCAGCTGGGACTTTAGTGAGGGCACACGGAAGGGCAGCGTTCTTCTCTTTAGGAGATGCCAGTTATGAAGGAGAAGCTGACTGGAGGTGAAGAGGTAGAGGGCTTGACCTTCAGAAGAATGCTGGAAAGTTCTGCTTGTCTGGTTGCATTATGGATTTTTAACAGAATCCTTGAAAAGGGAAAACAGGAACATAACGATCCGGTGCCTACGGCTTCTTGGCTGCAGATACAGCAAATACTCTTAACAAATGAGCACAGAAATCAAGGGCAGTCTGTAACACAGCACTGCTCTGCAGACCGATTTTAAAGGCAGGCAAAAGAAAAAGGGGGGGAATTGCCTAAATTAAAAGTAAATGCTTGTGACTGTAAACAAACCAGCAAAACACATAATAATCCAATAAAGGGGCCCACGAGACTGGATTCAGCAGGCCCTGTCGGTGAGGTTGGCACACCACAGACCCTGGGCACTCTCCAGAGCCTTCTGGGCCTTTGGGAAGTGGCTCTGAAGCTGATCAGGGTTGGACGGCTGACTTTTGGCTGGCACTGTCCTCCGCAGGCCCAGGAGGCGGCAGAAGCCTGGATTCTTGGATGGTGTTATCCAGCACTAAGGCTGCCTGTATGCCTTGGTCACCGAGGGCTTACATCTGTTTCAGTGCAACCCAAACAAGTCAGCTAAGCAGCTAGGAAGCAAAATTGATTTGCTTCCCAGGAAAACCCAGAAGTAAGGCTGGGCAGGGCTGGCTGGACCTCGTGGCTCAGTGAGAGCATGAAAGACTGGCTTGCTTTCTCTCGGCCTCCTGTGGTGTATCATTTATTCCAAGGTTGGCTGTGCTCTTGCTTATAAGGGGGATGCCAATTGCCTTTAGGGTGGCACGCATTCCCAGCTATGGAGAGAGAGGGCACGAGAGAGAGAGAGAGAGAGAGAGAGAGAGAGAGAGAGAGAGAGGGAGAGAGAGAGAGAGAGGGAGAGAGCGAGCACGCAAAGGCATGTCCCTCCCTCAAACACCAAACCAAAGTCTCCTTACTCCACCGTAAGTCCCTACTTCTCCTTTTTTTGTTTGTTTGTTTTCAAGATAAGGTTCCTCTGTGTATCCCTGGCTGTCCTGGAACTCTCTTTGTAGACCAGACTGGCCTCGAACTCACAGAGATCCACCTGCCTCTGCCTCCTGAGCGCTGGGATTAAAGGCATGTGCCACCATGCCCAGCTTGAGCTATACTCTTGAAATCAACGTGCTAATTGGTTTAGGCATCATGCACTTCTTGCCTTAGAAGTTTCATTGGCATCACAAAATAACTGAACAAGAATTTAAGGGACAAAAGCATTATTTGGTCCCATAGTTTCAGAGGGGGCAGTTCATCACGGCAGGGAGGGCATGGCAGAATGGAACAACTCACGTCAGGGAGGCTGGAAATGATGGAGGGAGGGAGGGAGGCAGAGAGAGAGAGAGAGAGAGAGAGAGAGAGAGAGAGACAGAGACAGACAGAGACAGAGAGAGAGACAGAGAGAGAGAGAGAGAGACAGAGAGAGACAGAGAGACAGAGAGACAGAGACAGAGAGAGAGACAGAGAGAGAGAGAGACAGAGAGAGAGAGAGAGAGAGAGAGAGAGAGAGAGAGAGAGAGAGAGAGGATCTCCGCTGTGTTTTCTCTTTTACTTGTTTTATTTGAGGGGCTCCCTCTGATGCTGGGGTGGCACTGCCCACGTTCAGATGTGTTTTCCTCTCTAGCTAATGCTGTCTGGACAGTCCCTGGCAGGTTTTCCCAGAGATGTGCTGCAATAGCAAACTGCGTGGAACCACACAGCTTACACTTTGCGTATAACGTTCAATAGGCCTTTATACTTAAACTATGTTTTGGCTCAGCTTGTGTAACACGATTCTGGCTGCCTTAGCTTACCTATTTTTATCTCCTCCTCTCCTATGTGGTAGCTTTACCCAGCTCCATTGGGCTTTTCTCTATCTCCAACACAGTCAGCTGATTCTCATATCTGGCCTTTGGACATGATGTCCTCGCTCTAATTCCCATTTGTGTCACTTGTGAGTTACACCAGTGTCTATGAATGTCAATCTCTTGGACGTCCAGCTTAGAGTGGCCTGGGCTGTAGCTCGTAGGGCAGTCACCATCAGTGTCAAGCTGGTGGCTGGGGGTTGGGTAGCAGAGTCTGGTAGACTGTCCTGTGATGAGTGCCTGGGCTGAGGGCTCCTGTGGCAATGGCACTGTGCTGTTATAGCACAGCACACCGTGTGAGGTAATGAACTGTGTACCATTAGAACACTGACCTTCAGCCAGTCACAGAGCAAGTCAGTGCCTGTTCAAAACAAGTAATCCTGGCATGGCAGTTAAAGTTGCAGATCTGTGAGGTCCAGCCCCAGGACTGGGAAGTCGGGGATGTATGCGTGGATCCCAGCAGGGGTGTGTGGAGTCTTGCCTGGGATTTCTGCTGTGTGCAGCTACAGGTGATATCAGATGCTCTGTGCTGCATACATTGGATACCTCTGTCTATTTGGTCTGTGCCATCCTGGTAGTTGTGTCTAAGCCAGGCCCTGGTTAACTGTCTTAACAGAATGCACAGGCTCTATGGATAAAAGGTTCCATTATTCTTTTGAAATTTTATACACGAGAAGGTCCAGTTGGCTCAGAAACCCATCCATATTATCAGAAGATGCATCAATATTACATTTATCAATAAAAACTATGGATAATTAATGGAGTCTTTAAATATTTCACTGCTGTACATTTTAGATAGATATAAAATGACTTTAAAGGGCTGAGCAAATGACTCAGTTGGAAAAGTCCTTGATGTACAATCGTGAAGGTCCGAGTTTGCTTCCTAGAAACCATGTAAAAGTTGTCTGCGGCAATGTACACCTCTAATTCCATCCTAGGGGAGGAAGAGACAGGTGGATGGCTGGGGATTACTGCTCAGTCACTCCAGCCAAATTGGTGAGCTCTAGGTTTAGCAAAAAACCCCCCTTTGTATCAAAAAATTAGGTGGAAGCCTTGTGTGGTGGCACATGCCTTTAATTCCAGGACATATAGGGCTATTACACAGAGAAACCTCATCTTAAAAAGCCAAAAATAAATAAATAAATAAATAAGGTGGAGAGTGACTGAGGAAAATATCCACTGTTGACCTGTGACCTATACCCAAACACATATGTAAATGTACCCACAAACACACATGCCCCCCACACAAATGACTTACTTTCCATTTACTGGCACATATTCACACAACCATTTTTCATTTAAAACTGATGAATTTTTTTTCCCTTGGTGTCTCATTTTTGAAATTTTGAGAAAATCTCCTTTAAAAGTTGACATTTTGGAGGCATATCTGATGGCCCATGATTATAATCTCTGCACTTGGGAGACTGAGGCATAAGGATTATGGCTTCCAGTTTATCTCAAGCTACACAGTCATATCCTGTCTCAAAAGAGACTAAAAACATTGACATTTTTGCAATCAGAGTTGGAAATGTTGCCATTATTTTATATAGAAAGGTTGTGTTCTTAGAGATAGGCTCAGTTTTCTTTTTAAAAAATTCACAATGATTTTATTTGACAAGATGAAAAGAATTAGGATTTATTAATTATTGTGTGTATATGCACAACATGTACATGTGTGTGTGTGCCACAGCATTGTGTGGAGGCCAGAGGTCAGCTGAGTGGAACTGACTCTGTCCTTCCACTTTTAGGTAGGTTTGGGGACTGAACTCAGGTCATAAGATTTGTGCAGTAAACACCTCAGCTATCTTGATGGTTTGTGATTCATTTTTTAAAAATTCTCAATAAGAATCACAATATCCTAGGGCTGGAGAGATGGCTCAGTGGTTAAGAGCACTGTCTGCTCTTCCAAAGGACCTGGGTTCAATTTCCAGCACCCACATGGCAGCTCACAACTGTCTGTAATTCCAGTTTCATAGGATTTAATGTCCTCAACCTATGCACATAAAGAAAAATAAAATAAATTGTATATATATATATTTAAAAATTACAATATCTGTAAACAAGTCACCTTAATATTACACAGATTATCTTTCAATCTATCATCTATCTATCTATCTATCCATATCTATCAATCAATCTATCATCTATCTATCCATCCATCTATTATCTATTTACTGATATGTTTAATCTATCAGTGTGTTTCTGCTTGTCCTGTCTGCCTTTGGTGGTCCTGTGACTTAACATGCTGATTCTGCCCAGGGCATTTAATTGCCACGGGGAGGATTAAGATCATTATACAGGAATGAAAGAAGAATCAATGTTAAATGTTTGATGCTCACAGCAAGACTAGGGGGCCAGACTTTGGAACAAAGGAAGTATTCTCTTGGTTTCTTAAGCTCCCATTGGTGCGTCAGAGGCTGGAGATCTTCCTGGACGCTCGCTCAGGGGTGATGTAGGTGAGCAGTAGGAGAAGAGGGAGCTGTCATCCCCAGTGCAGAGTGAAGAGTGGTGGAGGACCCAGACGCCATGGCTCCAGACGTCCATCCTTGGACTGGCAACCAGTGTGGGGCTGGTATGGGGAGGGAAGAAGCTGCCCAGTGGGCTTGTACCTTTGCCCTGATCTGAGGTCTGTTTCAGTCTGTTCGAGCTGTTGCAACAAAATGACATGAGCAACACGGCTATAATCATCAGAAAACTGCTAGGTTCTTGGGGCTGACAAGTCTAAGAGGAAGGAGCTGGCAGTTTCCTCTCTGCTTCATACATGACCATCTTCTCTCTCTCTCTCTCTCTCTCTCTCTCTCTCTCTCTCTCTCTCTCTCTTTCTGTGTGTGTGTGTGTGTGTGTGTGTGTGTGTGTGTGTGTGTGTGTGTCTACAAAAGCATTCAGACTGTAGAAGGCCTTACTGACCTTGAATAGACCAAATAAGATCTCATTCACAGGTCCTGGGTAGAATTTTGGAGACATTTTTTTTTTTAACCTATGCCTTTGTGAAGGAAATATTAACCACTGTTAAATAAAAAGTCTCTATTTAAATTGATTATTTTGCTCTCAGGAGGCAGAGATATGTCATATCAGCAAAGTGTGTTTGTCTATTTTTTTTATTTACAGCATTGGGCATTGAACCCAGGGCCTGAGCACACATGTAATGGCACTACCATTAAACTACATTCCTAGCAATTGGCAGGTTAATTAGTCTTTGCATCTGTTATTTCTGTAGTGTTGCCTGCCTTTCAGGTTGCTGAGCCACTGTGAATCTGGCTACCAATCTAAAACGAAACAGAGACAAATACAGTCAAGTCGGCACAACTGAGGTGGTACAGCGCCAAAGCAGAGAGATTACGGCTTGAGGGACCATGTAATGAAAAAGGAAAAGGAAAACTGAACATATGAAAATAATGGGTGTAAAGGGCTGGAGAGATGAACGGCCCAGCGCTCAAGGGCACGGCGCTGCTGTGGCAGAGGATCCTCATTTGAGCCCTAGCACTTACAGGAAGGTTCACAACCATCTGTTGACTCCAGTTCCAGGGGGAACGGATGCCCTCTGTAGGCCTCTGTGGGCACTGCGCACATGTGACACACACGGTAAAATAAAAACAAAATCTTTAAACAAAATGAAATTTAAGGAAAGTGTGTTCTTCCTAGCTTTTAGTTTCCTCTCCCCCCCCCCAAAAAAAAGAAAGAAAAAAAGAAAAAAAAAAGATAAACAAACTTCAGACTTATTATTTCTTTAAAAGAGCATATTGCATTTCTAAAAAGTTTTACAAGTGTTTAAAACTGGATTAACAAATAAAAATATTGATGCAGAAATTAAAAAAAAATAAATAAAGCAAACCAAACCAAACCAAAAGTGGGATTACAGGGATGTACCACCACTGCCTAGTTTGGAGTATGATTCTTTAATAGTCTTCTGTAGGAAATTAAAGCATGTTTTTCACCTTGTAAATTTTATATTCAGCCTTAAACTAGCAATATAGTATTAATTTGAGGTTCTTGACGGCTTTTGCATGAAAAGCTATCGTATGGCATAAATATTTTACTTTCTGAAAAAAAAAAAATCCAGGCACTGAAATCTCTAATATCGTAGCATTAGTCACATAGGGCTATTTAAACTTGAATCAAATTAAAAATGTAATTCCTGCATCATAGCAGTTATATGTAATTTATATTTTTACAAGTTTGAAAAATGTTTATATGTATGAGTTCTGCCTGCATATATGTGGTGCCTGTAGAGGCCAGAAGAGGACACCAAATCCCCTGGAATTGGAGTTTTACACCGCTAAAAGTACATATTAGATACTGGTTGGAATATGTGGAGAAGATTCTATCCTACAAAAAATTCAGTTAGATCCTAAAGATGTCTATGAATACCTTTCCCCTGCCTCACCAGACAAGGTTTTCTGAGTATCTCTGGCTGTCCTGGGACTCCCTCTGTAGACTCGGCTGGCTTCCAACTCCATAGAGATCCTCCTGCCTCTGCCTCCCGAGTGTTGGGATTAAAAACGTGCACTACCACTACCTGACATGAAAGGAATGCATTTTCAAAGTAAGAATTGTTTTGCAAGCCAGGTGTGGTGGCACAAACCTTTAACCCCAGCACCTGGAAGGCAGAGGGAGCCAGACTTTGTGAGTTCTAAGCCAGCCAGAGCTACATACTGAGGCTCGGTCTCAAAGAAGGAAAAAGAAGAAAAAGAAAGATACAAAGCTTTAGATAAACCCAGAGAATACCTCATTATGGTTTTAATTTGCTTTTGTCTGATAGTTTGTATTTTCATGCCTTTTCATAGATCTGTTGATCTTTTTTGTGTCTTCTGTCGAGAAACACCTATTTGGCAAGAATGAAAAAAAAATTCTTAACATGTTATAACACAGAACCTTGAAGACTTGCTAAATGTAAGAAGCCAGACAGAAAAGCATTGTTTCTCTCATTTGTATGAGACGCCTAGACCACTAGCACCCACATGGTGGCTTACAACCATCCCTAACGCCTGTTTCAGGGGATCCGATCCCTTCTACTGGCTTCTGTAGCCACCAGGCAGACATGACATATGTATATACATGCACTTATGCATATAAAACGAGATTTGAAAAATCTAAAAGGAGGTGGTGGGGTGGGGCTGGAGACATGGCTCGGCAGTTTAGAGCACTGGCTGCTCTTACACGGGGTTCAGTTCCCAGCACCTGCAGGGCAACTCACAACTGTCCGAAAGTCCAGCTCCAGGGAATCCAACGCCCAGACGTACACTCGGAAAAAACACTGGTGTACATGAAATAAAAATAAATCAATAAGTCGGGCGTGGTGGCGCACGCCTTTAATCCCAGCACTCGGGAGGCAGAGGCAGGCGGATCGCTGTGAGTTCGAGGCCAGCCTGGTCTACAAAGTGAGTACAGGATGGCCAAGGCTACACAGAGAAACCTTGTCTCGAAAAACCAAAAAAAAAAAAAAAAAAAAAAAAAAAAAAAAAATCAATAATTTTTAAAAATCTAAAAAAAAATATTTCAATCTAGATTTTCACACAGAAAACTTGTTAATACCTATCTTCCCCCCTCCCCCCACTTCCCCACCCCCATCCCGTCTTGTTCCGCTCCCCATGAGTCCTCTTTCTTCTGTGCCTGTGTCCTTACTCTAGTTTTAAACCTTCCCTCTGCGTATGAGGTAAAGTGTGCCGTAGGCTTTTGGTTTTGGCAATTGGACATCTGACTCTTTTCGTCTCTGTCAGCGCGGCTCTGCTCTCAGAAGGTAACTCCTATGACAGAGCTCAGTGGCCAGGAAGTATGAGTAAATACAGGGGTAAATTGTCACTTCCTTGTAACTAGTTCCTTAATAGGTAGGTTTTAGCACCAGGCTTGTATGGTAAGGAGCCCCTCTCCCCATTTGGGCGCTACTCAGAGGCTTTGCCCCCTGTGCGAGATGACACCCATTTGACACTTCTCTTTGCTAGTTTGCTCTTCCGTTTTACAGTGGCCATTAGCGGCCGGCCCGTTTGAAGTTGATGGTCGCCTCCCAGATTCCAGGCTTTTTGTTTGATGTCTTTGATGGAGGCCTAGTGAAGGAGAGTTAGCCACACAGGTAGACAAGACAAGTGACAGCGGACTCCCAGGAGAAGGTGGCTTGTTCTCAGAAGACTCTGTGAAAAGAAAGGGATCCCTCTGAGCTTGAGCTTAATGTGTGTGGGCGGGTGCGTGCGTGCGTGCGTGCGTGCGTGCGTGCGTGCGTGCGTGCGTGTGTCTAGTAGGGAAAGGGAAGGACCCACCGGCAATTTAAATTACCCAAGCCAGTTTCTGTTTAGCAGACCTTAAGCCCTGAGCCTCTCTTACCCCAAGACGACAAAGCCGACGTGTTCCCTTTCTCTGCTGCGTGATCTTCTGTCCCTATGGATGTTCAGATCTTTGTCCTTGCCAGAGAATGAGCTCAGTGAACCCCTTGATGACCAGCATCTCCATTACACTAGCTTTATGGGATGGTTTTCCTGAAGAAACTGGTAACTTTTTGAGGTATTAATGATGGCACTCTGACTCAGGTACTGTGTGGGAATGCGTTTTCCCAAACCTCTCAGCCTAAAACCTGCTGAACTCCACACATTGCGTGAGGTGGAGCTGGCCAGGGTTTCGCATACCCTTCCTCTCTGTCGGGACGCAATGTCTCCGGCCACGCTGGGATGGTTCTTGTTCCTTCAAAGAAGAGTCCTCGATTTGCAGCGCACACAGCCCCTCTGACCTGGTGGGAAGCACAAACTCTTTGACCTTTCTCCAACCGAAGGAAGTGGAAGATGTGGGCATGAGGCCCAGGCAACCGTCCTAACAAGCTTATGCCAGCTGGCGTTTGAGAACTGCTGGTTTAAAGGTATCCAAGATCTATATTATAAGATTGGACCTTTAGAAAACTATCCCGGGTGTTGGTATGAGCTGCACGGGAGAAACCGTTGTTAAGCATATAGGCCTCCAACCTTAATGTTAGTGTGTATGCTCCCAGGTCAGACGAAAGTTAGGTGCCTTAACAGCTGTGTGAACTTAGGCAAGGTGTTTATTTTCTTAAAACCTCACTTTTAAAAATATCTCTCAAATAGGTAGAGTGGATACAAACTTTCAGACCACAAACCCAGGAGTGCCAAAAATTGACTTCCTTTTTTTGATAACTGATCTTTAGTGCTATATTCAGAGCATGTTCTCCTAGGTGGGAAAAACCCATAATCTTAGTCACCAGAGATGAATACTTAAGAAACATAACTACAGGCTACTTCTTAGCTGTGGGACAGAACACTGTTCCTACACCCAAAAGGATGGAAATATAGCGGGGCCTGGTGGCACAGGTCTGTAATCCTGTCAATTTGCAGGTTGAGGCAGGAGGATTGGAAATTCAAAATCTTCCTGGGCTGGGCTGCAGAGAGGTCAGCCTGGACACTTAGGGAGATCCCCTGAAACAAAAGGTGGAAGAGCCACGGGTATAGCTCCCTGGAGGGTGCTTGCCTCACGTGCGGACTGTAGAAGAAAAAAAAAAGTAGAAATATAAAATATTGATTTAATCAAAACTTGTTATGGAATGGTTTGGGGTGCTTGCGGAACGGGAAAGTGAAGATGGTTATGGGTAAAAGCTGCGTGTTATACATCACAGCGGGAAGACAACAGAAACTATAAAATGTTGAGAAACCCACATATAACAGAAAAAGCAAGTTTGAGTATACAAAAATGAATATAAGATTAAGGAGGTTATATCTGTGATAGCAAGAGTTTGAGGAAGATGCCGGGCGGTGGTGGCACACACCTTTAATCCCAGCACTTGGGAGGCTGAGGCAGGTGGATTTTTGTGAGTTCGAGGCCAGCCTGGTCTACAAAGCCAGTGCAGGACAGCCAAGGCTACACAGAGAAACCCTGTCTCAAAAAAAAAAATTAGAACAAAAGAGTTTGAGGAAGAATAGAAAAGGTAAGGATTGA
Source organism: Acomys minous (assembly GCF_964271855.1). Taxonomy (NCBI): domain Eukaryota; kingdom Metazoa; phylum Chordata; class Mammalia; order Rodentia; family Muridae; genus Acomys; species Acomys minous. Next base: position 20,272,116 of record NC_140494.1, on the reverse strand, counting down.
GGACTGATGGCATTACTACTACTAGTACTTATTTTCGTTTCTGGAAACAGGGTTTTTCTATGTAACCCTGGCTGTCCCAGAACTTGCTCTGTAGACCAGGCTGGCCTTGAACACAGAGATCCTCCTGCTTCTGTCTCGAGTGCTGAGATTAAAGGTGTGAGCTACCACACTAGGTTAGGATGGATCCTTCTCTATGACTGTCAATTCTCCCTGTTCCCCCACCACCACCTCTGTATGTGTTGTGTACGTGTTCCCAATTCAGATAACAGTGTGGTGTCTTGCTCTATTACTTTTCACATGACTCCTTTGGCACAGGGTCTCTCACTGGACCTGGAGCCTCAGCACTGGGGTTACAGGCATGTGTGCGGCTATGTCTGATTTCCTACCCGTGTTCTGAGGTTGGAAGTCAGGCCCTTGTGCTCATATAGCAGGCATTTTCACCTGCTGAGCCATCTACTCAGCCCTAGATGGACAGTTTTTATAGTAGTCTTTTTAGTTAAAAATTAAAATCACATTCACCCCCTTTGCGTACTGAAGCAATGAAGATGCTTTGCAGCATCCTGATGCCAACACTTCAGAAAATGCTGGCCTCACTCTGAAGGGCCTCAGAGCTACAGTGAAGGGCCCAGGGAACCTGCTGGAACCTTTAGGTGCACTGGGGTAGAACTTAGTCCAAGGTGCTGTTCTGATTTTCCTTTACAGAATGAGGATGAGGTACCTTATGAAGGAACCAAACTGAAGCCATTTTGAGTAAAACTTCCATTTTGAATAGGGAGCAAACAAAGTTTAAGTTCCCAAGACCTCCCAGGGTAACTGACTTCCTGCGTGGCAGAAGAGACATGTACAGGGTAACTGACATCCTGTGGCATGAATGCTAGGCAGGTGGCCCCGCCACAGTTGAAGAACCCAAGCAATCGGAGCAGGTAAGTGTACCGCAAAGACACGTTCCTAAGGAAGTCGCCTATTCCCAACGCCTGATTGGTGGGATAACTTGGCTCAGTTGTCTGTGGTTTTGAGTTTCAAAACTCTGTTACATTGTGGCTCGGGGTCATAGCTCAGCTCCTGAGTCTGTTCTGCAACCCTGATCTATCAGTACCGGTCTGAGTTCAGTAAATCTTTGTCCTCTGCTTAAACACTCAAAGACACAGTCAGCTCCCGAGTCTGTGCCAGTGTGCCTGACTGGTTAGTCTTGCTTTGTTGGACTCTTGTGCCTGCTTGAGTATTTTGAATTTACAGATCCTTAACAGTATATGTTTCTTGTCTTTCTTATCCTCATCAACATTGTTAAGTTGGAAAATGCTTTTTGTTGAAATTAGAAATTTCTTGGGTCAATAAATATATAGGGTTCAGATGTGACCCTATGTTGCTTGTTCATATCTGAATCCAAGAAGATAAACTAATTTATAAAAGAAACAATATTGAACTTGTTCCAAATTCAGTTGCTTTGATCCAGCTGTTTAACTACAATTAAAAACAAGGCTATCAAACCAGGCAGAGGTCTCTTATGCATGCCTTTAATCCCAGCACTTGGGAGGCAGATGCTGGCAGATCTCTTGAGTTGGAGGCCAGCCTTGTTTACAGATAGAATTCCAGGACAGCCAGGGCTACACAGAGAAACCCTGTCTCAAACACACACACACACACACACACACACACACACACACACACACACACACAAATAAAACAAAACCCAAACCAAACTAAACAACTCAAGGATATCAGAAATATTAGATAACTTCTAGGCCAGCCTAGTCTACAGAATTCCAGGACAGCCAGGGCTACACAGAGAAACCCTGTCTTGAAAACAAAAACAAAAAACCAAACTAAACCAAGTCAAAAAAAACCCAACCAAACAAACCCAGCTCTAACCACAGCAGGGCTAAGAGTTTATCAAGGAGCCGAATGGGAGTGGCCATAGCCATGGGACACAGATTTAGTTTGCCCCAAATTCTATGTCCTAACATGGTAACAATTCATGAAGTTTTCATAGTAACAGAGCAAAGGAAGTCGTATGTCAAGACACTTTTCAGTATGTTAGTGGGTAAACCAGGTAGGAGGGCTGTAGCAGAGTGGGGAAACCTCTGCTCTGGGCTCAGATGCTCTTTTACAATATTCTTAGCTTTTCATGTTAGGTTACACACAGAGGTGGACAGTAAGTGGCCGTTTAAAGAGGCTAAAGATAGCCCAAGATGGTAATTAGGCTCTGAACCTGCAACCTTTCAACCTGCAACCTTTCAACCTTGTCACAATCGCTGAAGTTCTTATCAGTCCATCCACCTTTGCAGGTGTGCTCTCTTTCCTGGAGCCTTTGTTCATAGCAGCTGTAAAGACACAATGTACATTGTTAGACAACATTAATGACAGGTCACTCAGGAGAGCTGCAGACAAAGGGGCCAGCTCCCTCGCCTGATCTTCCAGATTGACAGACTTGGCAAATCCCTTTTCAGTAAAGCCTGAGCATTTTTAAAAAAAAACTAAATCGAGGTGCTGTGCACCCAATCTAGGACCCCTGCACTTTAAGCACGTATCCCTGGCCTACACTCCCAGTTCCTGCTTGGTTAATTTGAATGAGAGTCTCCAGTAATTTTAATCTCACTTGCTAGACTTCTCCCTGTGGCAGGCTCCCAGTGGGGACTCACAAGGGTGTGACGGTGCAGTATTCTTATCCAGCACCCAGATCATCCAGTCCTTCAGGTGTTCATGGCTGAAGAGGCAAGGGTTAAAGGGCTTTGAGGCTCTGCAAAGATAAGGAACATTCTCAAAACCCTGGCACCAAGAGGCTCCTGCCTGACTTCTCAAGACAAGGATAAGTCAGGGTCTCCTGCTCTTTCTCTCTGTCCTTCCCATCCTGCCTCTTGCCTTTGCTCAGCACTCGAGTTACTGCTCTGCCTGTGATTTGGTTTACAGCTTCCATTGATAAAGGTGTTTGGACAAGTCTGGTCTTTGTCTAGTCCTAGCTTGAAAAACAATGCAGTCCATTTACTGTCTTCAAATGCTACAAATCCCTTGTCAATATGAACCAACCTGTAGGATTAGTGCCCCAGTGACCCTTTTTAGGTCATGGCTTAGTTGAGACACAGGTCACTTTAAGGACTGGAGTATACAAGACAAGTGGAGTCTCCGGTCTGTAGAGAAAATGTGGCTTGTACATACAATGGATTTTTTTATTCAGTTGTCAGAAAGAGAGAAATCATATCATGTACAGGAAACCGAAGATCATCATGTTAAGGGAAATAAGCCAACTCAGAAAGACAAATATCAAGTGCTTTATTGCATGTTTTCTCTCAGATCCAGAATCTAGATTTAAATATACATATACTTAATTTATATATTATATATAAATAATATATAAAATATAATATAAAATATATCTATATCTATATCTATCTATCTATCTATTATATCTATCCATATATATATGTATATATATATATACATACATATATATATATATATATACTGGAAGTAGAAGGAGGTGGAATGAATGTATACATACATATACCCACATACATGCTCACATGAAAGCAGAAGGAAAGAAGGGACTAGTGGGAGGAGGGAGAGGGAACAAAAATGAGCATGGTATAGGGATGTTTACGCCTGAAAAATGTTGCAAGGAAGCCTAGTATTTTACAACTAAGATATTTATAAAGAGTAAAAGCAATCAAGCACAGTGTTAAAAACCAAGATTTTGTTTTACAAACCACCACAGGCTTTGCACCTGTTGAATCTCCTTTAGTGCTGCCCACACTGGCTCAGCGCGCTGCAGCTTGCTCCTGCCTATGATGGCCCCTCTGGATCCAGAGGAGCATCTTATGTGCTCTTTTCTCTTGCTCAGTCTCTAGCAAGTGACTCCTCGTGAACATGGCAATGAGAAGTAAGAACATAATGCTGTGCAGCATTTACAGGAAGCCACTACTTTGTCTGAGCTTCTGCTAGGCCGAATAGACCAACCCAAAATGGAATCACTCATGCTAAATCTCTGTGCCAAAGCAGAACTGCTCATCTGTCCCTCTGGGAAATCAAGAGAATGAGGGATAATAGGCAAGTTCCCAAACAGGTCAGTTTCTGTCACAATGATTATGAAGTTCCCTGATGATGAGGTTTCTGCTCTTTTTTTTTTTTTTTTTTTTTTTTGAGACAGGGCTCTTGGCTGTCCTGGACTCGCTTTGTAGACCAGGCTGGCCTCGAACTCACAGCGATCCTCCTGCCTCTGCCTCCCGAGTGCTGGGATGAAAGTTTTGCGCCACCATGCCCGGCTTAAGGTTCCTACTCTTAATCCTTAAGTCAAGGTAACCTGATGTCAACCAATCAGTCTTTTTGTTTTGTTTTTTGTTCTTTGAGACAGGATTTCTCTGTGTAGCCCTGGCTGTCCTGGAACTTGCTCTGTAGATCAGGCTGGCCTTGATCTCACAGAGATCCACTTGCCTCTGCCTCCTAAGTGCTAGAGTTAAAAATGTGCTCCACCACCACCAGGCCAACCAGTCACTTTCTATTGATCTGTTTCCTTGTCCCTGCCTTGCAAGAAGAAAAAAATTTAAACAACCAATCTACTTTCTGTTCTTTGTTTTCCTCAGCTTCTTATTGCTCAAGGAAGCCTTTTATCCTCCTCCTCCTCCTCCTCCTCCTCCTCCTCCTCCTCCTCCTCCTCCTCCTCCTCCTCCTCCTCCTCTTTCTCCTCCTTCCCCTCTTCATTATATATTTTTGAGACAAGGTCTCTCCCTTGCACTAGACTGGCTGCCCAACAAGCTGTTGGGGTCCACTTGTCACCCAAGCAGGAGCTGCCAGCCTGGTTTCAAGATGTGAGTTCTGGGAGGAATGAGCCGTTACTGATGGAGCTATCTCCCAGCCCTCATCCTGTTTGATAGAATGTGATGCTGCTCAGGTCTAGACTCCCAAAGACAGCCAGTTAAGATGTTCAAACTAAATTTGTCATAATTTTGTCTTTTGACAAATCTCAGCACATTGCTCTGGGATGAAAGCAGAAACGGCAGCCATGATGGTTTAAGTGAGGGTTGATGTGTTGGATCTCAAAACATCTCGTCCTGCAGGGGAAGGACTGACTTGGAAGCAAAGTCCAAGGACACATCTCTGTCCTGAACTAGCAAAGTTCATGGGGCTCCCGTCGGCTGACTTTCTGTTTCTCTGTCTATGAGCACTTTGTGAACTCTGACCGAGAGGGTCCTTCCGTCCTTCAGGTGCTAACCCCAACTGGGAAACAGGCTAGAACTCACTCCAGGGAACAAACTCATGAAAGGAAAAAAAAAAAAATCAAACATACTTAAGTCTGGGAAGAACTTCTCCTTTCACAAATCCATAAAGTCAATAAAAACAAAGCATAGAAGAAACAAGACATCTGATTGTGGAAACCCAGAAAGTGGAACTCACTATGCCAGTTATTTTATGTGTATCTGTCTCTTTCTGTCATTGCCTGGGTGTATGTCTGTGTCTGTACGTACACGTGTGGCACAAGTGCATGTGTGGAGCTTCTAGAACAGCTTATGTGAGTCGGTTCTCTCTCTTCTGGGGATAGAAGCCATATGGTAGAAGGGGTGTAGCTCTCCAGGGTTCCCTGGTGTAGGCGGGTCCTTCCAGCAAGCATGGCAGGAGCTGGGTGACTCAGGTGGGAGAGCGAAGGTGGCCAGGACATGGGGGAGGGGTAGGACACTGTTGTATCTGTTTTCCCTGTGGTCAATAGCAGGTGACTAGATCCCAGAGGAAAGAATTCCATCTCCTCAAATGACCATTTCCTGGCATTTAAATTTTTTTTTTGTTAATGAAGAATAAGAGTATGCTATTCAGAATCCTCACAGTGCAGGCAGTGGTGGCACACACCTTTAATCGCAGCGCTTGGGATGCAGGGGCAGGTGGATCTCTGTGTTAGAGGACAGCCTGGTCTACAAAGCAAGTTCAAGACAGCCAGGGCTATGCAGAGAAACCCTGTGTCTTGAAAACAAAATAAAAGAAAACAAACAAAACCAGAATCCTCACAGGAGGGCCAAGTTACAACAACAACAACAACAACAACAAAACCAGAAATGTGTTCTGTTTGTCCTATCACTAGGGCAAACTGGAATGGAACTGAGTAGGAGAGATAACCAACCCAGGCAATTCAAGACATGAGACTTGGCATATTAGAATTATTAAAGCTGTGTATCATTATCCAGGAAACAAGATATTTACCTTGAAAAGCATTTCCTGGGCAGTTATAACCTGTCCTAGAAACAAGAGTTTGGGGCATGCTGTTCGTATAAAATGGCACTAATTCGGCTAAGGCCACCGAAGGGGATTTAGACCCAAATATACTCTGGCCTGGAGTTTCCTGTGTTGTTAAAGGAACTGGAGACTTCCTTTTGCTTGGTAACTTGAATCTGCCAAACTAACGCCTGCGATGCTTGGTACATTAGCTCCTCAGCCACCTGCCAAATATTCTAGAAGAAACAGTTCTTTTCTCTTCTTTCTTTTAAAAATGGTGTTGGAGATGAAATCCAGAGCGTCATGCACACTAGGTACGTGCTCTCCCACTGAGTACACCTCCAGGCCAGCCTTCTTCACCATCATCAGATGTGTGTGTGTGTGTGTGTGTGTGTGTGTGTGTGAGAGAGAGAGAGAGAGAGAGAGAGAGAGAGAGAGAGAGAGAGAGACAGAGACAGAGACAGAGACAGAGACAGACAGAGACAGAGACACAGAGGGGCAGGAGTTATCTATCATTTCTCTTATCTGTCAGTCTGTCTATCTATCTATCTATCTATCTATCTATCTATCTATCTATCTATCTATCTATAGAGAGTATGTACGTGACCAGAAGACAACTTGCAGTAGCTGATTCTCTTATTCCACTGTGTGGGATTGAGGGATTGAACTCAGGTCATCAGGCTTGTCACCAAGTGTCTCTTACCCTCTGAGACATCTGATAGCCCCTCTGCCTTTTTCATTTCAAGGGCAAAACTCCATACTCTCATGAACTTGGGAAGCTTGGAGATATTTCTAAGCTCTTAGGAAACAGTACCACTTTTTAGATATACACCTAGATATTGCTACCTAGTGACTGCCATATAGTTACTCTTCCCTGAAATGACTCTTCTTGAAAATGTGGAAATATTTACCTAGATTCCTCCCAGTTGTTGTTGGTGTTGTGCAAGACTAGGCCTTCAGATACTGTACCTGCTTCTAATTTTCTTTTGTATCCCAAGAAAACCAGACTATCATAGTTACCTATTTTTTATTTTTTAACATCTTAAAATTTATGTGCCCCCCCCCTAGTTTTGTTTTGTTCTTAAAAGACAATAGATTTATTTCCATCTGGACTACATGTTGGTGGATAGTCTAACTTTTAATTTCATCCTCACTGTGGGGAATATTTCATGCCCATCTTACAGGTTATAGGGAGTCATGAAGCAGAGTCTAGAGTAAATGTAAATTTAGCTGTGAGACAGATAAGTTAGGAACTTAACCAGCTTCAGTCAACTTGACACAAATTAGTGACACCTGGGAAGAGGGAGCCTCCGCTGAGGACCTGCCTCCATCAGAGTGGCTTGTGGGCATGTCTGGGTGTGCAGGTGGTGGGGGTGGTGGTCATGGCATCTTCTTAATGGCTAATTGACATAGGAGGGCCCGCCCACTGCATGGTCACTGCGAGCTGCTCTCTTGGCTCTCCAATGTGCTTTTGCTCATGGTGGTTATTACAGTAATACAACCTAGACTAGAACAGGTTGATTCGTTCTTTCTTGTGGGGAGGGGAACAAGGCCCAGGTTAATTCCATTCTCCATCACAGACGCAAATTTTGATTCAAATTCCAGCCAATGAAAATGCTTTTTCAGAACCTGGCATGGGGAGGGGAATGGGGGGGGGGGGGGGACACAAGATGATACAATTGAGGGGGAAACAATCAGATGTAATCTGAATAAATTATAATAAAAAAGTTAAAAAAAAAGAAAGGAAGATCCATTCAGTGACAAAAAGAAGAAGAAGAAGAAGAAGAAGAAGAAGAAGAAGAAGAAGAAGAAGAAGAAGAAACCAGGTACAGTGGAGCACACCTGTAATCCCAGCACTGTGGGGGAGGCAGAGGCAGGTAGATCTCTGTGAGTTCAAGGCCAGCCTGGTCTACAAAGTGAGTCCAGGGCAGCCAGGGCTACACAGAGAAACCCTGTCTCAAAAAAACAAAGAAACAAAGAACAAAACAAAAGAGGAAAAGAAAGAAAAAGAAAATACCTTTAAGATTTTTCCTTTATTGTTATTTATTTCTCTTTTACTTGTTCATGAACTTCATATATTCATATAATGTTTTGATAAAGTCTGTCCCCTTTTTTCCTCCCAACTTCATCTGCTTTTCTTGAAAAATATGTTTTGATTAATTCTTCGAGGGTTTCATACAAAGCACTTTGATTGTATTCACCCTCACTCCTCTCTCAAATCCCCCCAATTCCCTCCCTCTACCCTTCCCAACTTTGTGTCCCTCCCATCTTTTTAAAAAGAACCCACCAAGTCCTATCTGTGGGGACCATATAATGCCAGGTGTGGGGCCATCATAGGATCTCAGGGGGCTCTACCAAAAGCCATTCCCTTAAAAAAATACTCAGCTGGGTGGTGGTGGGTCACACCTTTAATCGCAGCACTTGAGAGTCAGAGGCGTTTCTGCATTAATCACTATCAACTGCACAAACACATTTCTCTGATGAGGTCTGACAGCTGTGATGCTCTGATTTAAAATCCACTGAGTCCACTTAGTGCTGTCCGTATGTTCGGCTTCTCATCTTAGGAGCTGTATCCCTGGAGAACATTGACTTTCTTCCCTAAGCAAGCATCTGTTGCTAATAGCTCCCCAGGTAGGGGTGGGACCTCCTCAGGCAGGGGTGGGGCTTCATAATCCCCTCCCACATCCATGTGAGCATTTGGTTGGCTTAACCTTGTGAAGGTCGTATGCATGCATAGTCACAGATATTGTGGGCTCACACTGTGATGACTACCATGTCTGGCAAATACTTTTTTACCATCTCTTCTGCAATGATCCTTGAGATGGGGGCAGAGGTTAAGAAATAGACGTTGAATTTAGAGCCTAGTGCTCTGCACTATCTTATTCTTAGTGCATTGCCGATTTGTTAAGACCCCCACACCTCCACATTTGAAAGAGAACCAAGCCTCGGGTTGTGTGGGATGTTAAGAGCTCTACAGTGTTGGGGTGACCATCCCTCACATTAAGAAGGTATGTGCCTATACTTTGTTAATTCTGTGCTGGCAGGATTTTGGTATTGTAATTACTACGGCTCAACACTCGTTTTCTATTTCTTTTGCTCAACACTCGTTTTCTATTTCTTTTGTTGGTCAGTTGGTTTCTCAAGACAGGGTTTCTCTGTATACCTTCGGCTGTCCCAGAACTCACTTTCTGCCCCCCAAGCGCTAGGGTTAAAGGCGTGCGCCCCTCGTCTCTGGCTGGTTTTCTGTTTGTAAATGCCAAAAAGCAATCCATAAAAGATGGCTCGTGAGCTGTCTTGCTGCTGATTGGTTCAGATTGGGATGGTTGAAGGTTCCGAGCTGGTGCAGGAAGTACAAGGACAGGACTTTGGGGCAGGCAGAGACACAGGCAGGACACAGGAGACTGGAAGAGGCGCCGGGTGGTAGCTTGAAAGCAGGCAGTGAGAACCACGTGGAGAGATGATATGGCGGGGAAGTCAGGGTAAGTTTAGCTTGCTAGCTGAAAGACGGTCCCAGCAAAAGGCCAACAGCTTTAAGCTATATAGAAGTCTCCATGCCTTAACTAAACCGCAAGCGGGATTCTCGAAAGCCCCGCAACACCACAAGCTAACAGAAGGTAAAAAGACTTGTCCTTTTGTTTTTGAGACCAGATTTCACACAGCTCAGGTGTGGTCTCAAGCTTGCTACAGCCTCGAACTCCTGATTGGTCGGCCTCTTCTAGACAGACAAGAGCTGGGATTACAGGTGTGAGCCACTGCATCTGCCTTTTTCTTTCTTTTAAGCTTTTTTTTTTTTTTTTTTTTTTTTGTGAAAAGTTCCTCATCTTCCAAGGCGTGTGCTAGCTGGTAGGTAGGTGAAGAATATAGGATGTGGACTGATGGTTTATGGACAACTGAGCGGCCCAAGTCAAGAAACCCAACAACTAATAAAATGGAGTCAGACCGATCAGGAGCACAGGAAGATCGGGAAGTGGGGAATATGCTACTTGATCTCTAAGGATTATGGGATGTAAATTGTACGGGAACAGACAAGAAGGCTCATGGGAGTTGTAGTATTTGATGGGATTTTGATGCCGGGGTATCTTTGGAGGAGTGTGTTCAAAATGTTCAGGGTAGGGTTGGGTGAAGGGAATAGACAAGAGAGACGGAAGTGATTGGGATCTGGCTTGGGTTTAGCTCTCAGGCTGCCCGAGTGTAGATCCCAGATCTACTGCATTCTTCACTGCGACTGCGGAGAACTCAGTAACTTCTCCGTTTGTCGCCTGATGGGGATTAAGTGGTGCCTATCCTAGTGGTAGTTAGGAGGATCGTGTGGTTTGAGGTTAGCGGGCTGTTGATGATGAACTCAGGAGAAGCTGTAGTGGTCTGAAACAGCAGAGTTAGGATTATGTTTAGTTTGATAGATGTTTGGGGACTATTACATTTTTTTTTTCTATATGGATGCCTGCCTGTGCTATGTGCAAGTACATGTGAAGGCCAGAAGCCTTCTATTTCATTTAGTTAGTTAGTTAGTTAGTTAGTTAGTTAGTTAGTTTGTTTTTCCAGACATGTTCTCTCACTGGCCTGGAGTTCACCAAGTAGGTTGGACTGGCTGGCCGGCAAGTCCCAGAGAGCTGTCTCCACTTCCCCAGCATTAGAATTTCAAGTGGTACCATTATTCCTGGCATCACTGTGCCTGACTTTTTTAAAATTTGGGTTCTAGGGAGTCAGACTCAGACTGTCATGCTTGCAAGGCAAATGTGGCTGAGTAAGCCTTTGCCCCAGCCCTCTCAAAAATTTTTTAAAAACTTTATTTTAGTATATGCATATAGGTGTTTTACTTGCATGTATGTCTGTGCTCCACTTGTGTGGCTGGTGTCCATGAAGGCCAGAAGAGAGCATGGCATCCCCTGAAACTGGGGTTACAGGCAGTTGTGAGCTGCCATGGGGATGCTGGGAATCAAACCTGGGTCCTCTGGAAGCACCCTGTGGTCTTAACCACTGAGCCATCTCTCCAGACCCCCTCAGTTATCTTTAAAAGATAAGTAATACAACAAGAAAGCATCAGGAAACAGCAATATTCTAAAATCTAATTTTTAATGTCTTTGGCATAGTCCTTCTGTTGCTCTGTTTCTAACCACAGTCTCAAGTCACTAGCAACGCTGTCCCACCCCAGACTGTAGCTGTTATGAATTGATGAGACACAAATACCCTTGGAAAGAATTTCAGACTGTTAATTTGCAGTGGAGGGAAAAAAAATCAGTGTGCTGAAAGAGCAACTTCTATTTTGCATTTTAATAAAAATTATAAGGAATACCACCAAAGCCAGTGTGGCCGTGAACCCATAGCAACCATAGAGTGCTATAAAGTCTGTACAACATGTCATTTTATAAAGCCATTCCCTCCCCCCTGCTCTAGGACAAGGTTTCTCTGTGTAACCTTGGCTGTCCTGAACTCACTTTGTAGACCAGGCTGGCTTCGTACTCACATTGATCTCTCTGCTTCTGCCTCCTGTTATAAAGTCATTTATTTCCCATTTTGTAATATGTCCTGGGAGAGCAACTGGTGGCTTGTATTTGAGGAAGTATCAACAATTTCCACGTCTCAGAGGATGGAGTTGTACTATAAATCAATACATTATGGAGCAACTCCCTTTTCTGTCTTGATATCTCTGATCCCTAATTATAGGTGACAATAGGTAATTTTTTTTTAAAGCTAGCAATCTGTAAGAATTTTATTGGTCCGAGATATTTTTATTAGCAGCTCTTAGTTGTCGATGCCAGATAATTTGCTTGGAATCATGTTCACTTTAGGGAGAACAATTGCTGAGCTCCGAAAGCATTCATGTCTCCAGCTCTTTTGACCTTTGGCTGAGTTTTTGTGATGGTTCCCTGGCCCTTTGTCTTTGATCTCCAGGGGCACCTCTGCCCCCTTGTCTGTAAAAGAGGCCTCTAGTGCTGGCCACATCTCACGCTAAACCTTGTTTTGACTTGTTCCAGAGGAAGCCAGCTGTTCATGTCACTTGCCTGCAGGCAGATCATTACTTCCTAGTGTTCTGAAGTTTAAGGCATGAATACAGTTGAATGAGGGAGGGTTCACTGGAAGCCACTGTCTGGCTTCAGGTGAAACTCAGGAGCCACTAAAGTGGGCTTGGTTTCTGTTTAGAAAGCTCCTTTAGTGATCCAAGTCTGCGGAAGTTACTTTGAAGTCAAGCAACGATACAGACATTAAGAACACGCCGGTACCTAATGGGGATCTGAGGGAGGTGGTGCGCGCCTATAATCTCAGCACTCAAAAGACTGAGGCCAGAGGACCATGAGTTCCAGCTACCCTGGCCTACAAAGTGAGAGTCTATCCCCAAAAGCACAGTAAGGGGACAGGGAGACACTTAGCAAGGTGCTCGCTATGCACCTTGTGTGTGAAGACTTGAGTTCAGGCATGACAGCCTGTGGCTGTAATCTCAGTGTTAGGGAGGCAGCGACAGAGACAGCAGGGTATCTGCAGTTTGCTGGGTAGTTAGTGTAGGCAAGTACTCTATCTAACTCTGGTCTCCACATGCATGTGTTCACTTAACTTCCCCTCTGCTCTCCTCACAACAAACAAAACCGGGATCTTAATGGAATGGACCCAATGACCCGATTTCTTTGACTCTCAATACACAGGAAAGTCAAATCCGCTCAGCTCCTTCCATCAGGTGCCTCTTTCCGTATATTTCCAATCCTAAAGATAATCGTCGCCAGACTGGATAGCTGCCTTGGAGGTGTGTGTTTATGCTGGGTGTGTGCTTGAACAGAAGGTTTCTTTCTAAATTGTAAGCAGTGAAGATGACAGGACAAAACACATCTCAAGCTCAGCCTCTGGAGCAAAGCTAGAAATGTGGTCAGACCCAAGCTAGGAAAATGGGTGTTGGTTGTCATCCATGGACACCGCGTTGCATCCCACCAGCCCGGAGAGAGTTCTGTTAGCAGGGCCAGAGTGAGAGCTAGATAGAAAAAAGTTTTGTTGTTGCTGTTTTCAAGACAGGGTTTCCCTGTGCAGCCTTTGAAGTTTTTGTTTTTTTAATTGATATTCTTAGGAGTTGCCTGAGAATTTTGGGGAAATAATTAGAAACTCACAGGAAGTTGCAAATACAGTGTTTTGCGCACTCCCCCACTCTCTGCTTCCCCCAGTGTTTAGTAGCATCTTGTATAATTATAGCGTAGTATCATACTATCAGGAGACACTGTAGGAAACTTTTTACATCCTTCCTTCTCTCCCTTTGGAGTTAGAGTCTATGTGGCTCAGGCTTCCCTTGAATTAAACTTTTCTACTCAGTATCCCAAGTACTGAGATTTCAGGCATACATTGGTATGCCTAGCTCCTCTATTAACAAACAAACAAAAATCAAACAGAAAATAAAAACAACTCTGTGTGTGTGTTTTGGAAGTTTTGGGTTTTGAGGGTTTTATAGACACGAGTGGCATGTCATTGTACCTGTGTGCTCTCATGTGCAGGCCAGAGGGAGGATGTTGGCTGCTTTTTGCCTTACTAACTTGGAACAGGGTTTCCCACTAACTAGGATGCTCGCCATTTTGGCCAGGCTGGGGCCAGCTCTTGGGATCCTCCTGTCTCTGCTACCAATGCTGAGGTTACAGGCATGGCTGACTTCTCACATAGATTCTGGGAAACTCAACTCAGGTCTTCCTGCTCCCAGAACAAGCAGTTTTTGCTATAGAGCCATCTACCCAGCCTCCACTGGGGGTGTGTGTGTGGAAATATAACACAGCAAACTTTGAGTATCTGAACAATTTAGAATGTTAATCTCAGTGGTTTATTGTGTAGCCATCACCATCATCTAGTTCTAGAATTTTCACCCCAGATTAAAACTCTACACATTGAATGGTAACTGTATTTCCCCTGTCCCTAACCTTCTGAAAGCATAAGCTAAAACAAACCTTTTCCTACTAGGTTGTAAGGAAAGTTATTTTGTCAGGTACGTTGTCACAGTAAAGAGAGAAGTAACCAACGCAAGTGGTGACCACCAGGGTGAACATGAAGTTACGTAGCTCCATGCCTGGCATCCCGGGCATATGATGGCACAATGTGAGCTTACTGGGTGTGGACCCTGTCGCTGCAGGCCTTCCTCCCGCAGTATACATAGTCTGTCTTAAGGCCTGATGTTTTCCTTGACAGATGGCTCATGTTCCTAGCATCTACAACATCCTGTGGTCTCCATCGCAATGTAGACTTCACTCTCAAACCTTGATGCACAGCCTGGGAATGGGCTCTCTGCATAGAATCTGACTGTGCTACATGGATCCTCAAAGTTTCCTTGCATTCTGTATGCCTTTGTGAGTTCGAGGCCAGCCTGGTCTACAAAGCAAGTCCAGGACAGCCAAGGCTACACAGAGAGACCCTGTCTCGAAAAACCAAAAAACAAAACAAAAAAACAAAACAAAACAGAACAAAACAAAAAAATCAGTATTCATTGTGGTTGGATTGGAGAGATGGCTCAGTGGGTAAGAGCACTTGTTCTTTCAGAGGACTGGAGTTTGGGTCTCGGTCACCACATGGTGGCTCAACAGTGTAATTCCAACTTAAGAGGACCTGATTTGTTCTTCTGATCTTTGGGGTCACCACACATGCATGTGGTACACAGATGTGCATGCATGGAAAACACTCATACACATTTAAGTGGTTTGAATGAGAATGACCTTTGTATGTGTATACATTTGAATGCTTGGTCCCCAGTTGGTGGAATTGCTTGGGAAGGATTAGGAGGTGTGGCCTTGTTGGAGCAGGCGTGTCACTGGTGGTGAGCTCATGTTTCAAAAGCCCATGGCAAGCCCAGTCTCTCTCCCTCTCCTTCCCCTCCCTCCCTTTCTCCTTGCTCCCCTGCCTCTCTGCCTGTCGCTATTAATCACACCGGGTGAGAGTAAAATCAGTACCACATATTTTGAGCCAAATTTGAAGCAAGCTTGATTTTTATTGTGTGCACCTGAGAGCTGGCTGGTGACTGCCTCTCTAACCCTTAGGTAGGGTTAGAGAGACAGAGAGCCCTGAGCCCTGTTTCTTAGGGCACTTTAAAGGAGTGAAATCATGAGCAGTTGCAAAGCATGTTTACAGAAGTGAGACAGTGGAGCAAGCAGTAAGAAATTACATAAAAAAAAATTCTCAAAAACAAAGAAACAAACAAGAAAAAAACAAATTAGGTACTGTGTTTTTGTTCATATGATAGGATCATGCTGCCAAATCTAAAACAGACAACCTTAAAGTCCCTGGTTTCAACCAGGTATGTGCACCTATCCTAGAAGCCCCCCACCCACTCCCCAAGGGCTATATAGCTTTTGCTCTCCCTGACTAACATTGAACTAGCTCCTGAAGTGATTCCTAGAGTGATCTCCATCATGCTTAGCGCCTTCCAAGCCCCATACCTCGCCTTCTACTCCTCATGCCTTGGTGGGCTGTTGGCCATCAGCCCCTCCGACCCCCAATGAAGAGGAGAACCCACAGTGAAAGACTTTGGAGACTTTTGAAGTTGGTCTAGATACAAACCTATGGTGTCCAGGGAGTGGAATGTGGCGATTTGAATAAGAATGGCCTCTATAGGCTCATATACTTGAATTCTTGGTCCCTAGTTAGTTGAACTGTTTGGGCAGGATTAGGAAGTATGACCCTGTTGGAGGAAGTGTGTCACTTGGGCTGAGTTTTGAAATTTCTGACTGTCTGTCTCTCTCTTTCTGTTCTTTTCATTGGTATTCTACCTGCTTGTATGTACGTGTGAGGGTGTAAGACCCCCTGAAATTGGGGTTACAGACAGTTGTGAGCTGCTGTGTGGGTGCTGGGAATTGAACCTGGGTCCTTTGGAAGCCAGGGCTCTTTAACCCCTGAGCCATCTCTGCAGCCTCCAGTTTTGAAGTTTCAAAGGCCCACACCAGGACCAATCCCTCTCTACCTGCAGATCAGGATGTAAAGCTTTTAGCTAGTTTTCTAGTGCCATGCCTATCTGCTTCCCACAATGATGATCATGGATTGATCCTCCGAAATTGGAAGCAAGCCCCCAATTAAGTGCTTTATCTTATAAGATGTGGGACTCTGCCAGTTAAGGTCCAAATCCGACTTCTCTGGATAGCCAGTTTCATGCTTGGTCTATGAATAACAGACTCCCTTCCTCAGCAGGGCCCTTGCTCCACCTGACCTGGCGATTCCAGATTTTGTAAGGAGAGTCACATAGTCCTAAAAGAAAAATACAGACCTGACCTTTCCTGGTAACAAGCACAGGGAATTCCAGGACGTACTCCACCCTGTGTTGAGATCCTATTCTCAAGCAAATGGTACTTAATTACACCTAGGCACCATTCCCCTCACACATAGGATAATTAAGTACTGTTTTCCTTCCTGTGATAAAGGCACCATATAGTGGAGGCACTGTATCACTGAACGTAGATGAAGTATCCTGGCACTCTTAACCCTAGTGAATCAGACACAGTTACCCTCCCTGCCCAAAGTTTATAAATCCCCAATTCACAAGTAAATTTGGTTTTGATTTTTCACTCCACTATGACCATCTGACACTCCACTTATTCTGGGGGAACTGCTGCTATGTGCCTGGTGATCAGGCTGCACCGGCAGAACTGCCTTTGCAGCTGCCTGGGGTCTGCTCAGCCACTGCCGATGACAGCTCAGTACTGAGCCCTGGGGAAGCTGAGTCTCACCTTGCCTGCCTGCGGGGTCCAGGCATATGTTTGCATCCCCTGTCATGTTGGAGGAGGTAGACCAACCAAAGAGCTGTGACGCTTGTAGGATTCCTGAATTCCAAATTCCTATTGAGTCCTGCAGTCTTGTTCTGAAAAGGAACTTATTGTAACACTCATTCCCTGCTTCCCCTGGAGAGGTTGGGAATGTGGCTCTGTGCCTAAGCCAAAAGCTTACCCTGGAAGCTCTCTAGCCGACCCTGAAAGAGAGATGGAATTGCTGATCCTGAGGTCTACCCATTTCCATTCTTGTTCTCTTCGGGAAGCAAGCAGCAACTGGACCAACTTGTACAGACCCAGTCTGGAGCCTCAGGAACACGGGACTCAGACCGAACCTTTGGGCAACTCTGGATACTGGACCAGACTTTGGTAGACCCGCTGCACACTGCCCGGATAGGGAATACCACAATAAAAGTTGCCTTGGTCATGGTTTCTTTTCACAGCAATAGAACAGTAACTAAGACAGCATACTATAAAGTAAAACAATTAAAAAATATCAGTCTGTGGCTGGGTAGCTAGCTCAATGTGTAGGAGTGCTTACTGTGCAAGCATGGAGACCTGAGTTTGGATCCTTGGCATCCATGAAAAAACCCAGTATGCCCATGTATGCCTGTAACCCCAGCATTGAGAGGTGAGGACAGATGGTCAAGCTCATGTTCCAGCCAGCCTAGCCAAAACCACGAGTGTCCAGTTCAGTGGGACCCTATCTCCAGGTGGTGAGGTGGAGAGTTATAGGGATGGCACCCACCATCTTGCTTTGGCCTTGGATATCTGCACATGGGCATGTGTGACCATATATGTACTCATGTGGAGGCCAAGAGTTGATTTCAGATGTCTTCCTCTGTGGTTTTTCCACCTTAGCTTTTGAGACAGGGTCTCTCATGAACCCAGTGCGGTGTTAGCATGCCTATTTCTAGGTTGCTTAGCAACCTCCGACATCATCACAGCCATCCACCAGGTGAGTGCTAGGGGCTCTCTCTCTCTCTCTCTCTCTCTCTCTCTCTCTCTCTCTCTCTCTCTCCTCTCTCTCATGTCTCTCTCTCTCCTCCCGTCTCTCTGTCTCTCTCCCCCATCTTTCTGTCTCTCTCTTTCTCTTTCCCCCTGTCTCTCTGTCTGTCCCTCCCCCTCTTCCCTCTCTCCCTTTTCCCTTTCTACAACAAATCTCCCCATATTCATATCTGATGCGTGCCATCTCACTTTTAAATCCCAACACCTGGTCCCTCACCAGCTAGTCTGGTTGGCTAGTGAAATCCAGGGATCTGGTGGTTTCTGTCTCCTCAGGGCTGGGGTTATAGGAATGTGTCACCGTGTTTTGTTTTAACATGGGCTTTGGACCTCCAAACTCAGGTCCTTACACTCAGGCACTTTACCCACAGAGCTATCTTCCTAGCCCACCCCCTTTTTTTGAGGCAGGGTTTCTCTGTGTAGCCCTGTCTGTCTTGAAACTCACTCTGTAGACCAGGCTGGCCTCGAACTCTGCCTCTGCATCCTGAGTGCTGGGATTAAAGGCTTGCGCCACCACCGCCCCACTACCTGTTTTCAAAAGCAAGTCCCAAAAGGGTTTTCAATTCCGAACCCCAGGGCCTGCGACGCGTGGGGTCTTCCCTTCAAGTCATTCTCACTCCAGTGGCAGTCACACGGTTCTTTTTTAATAATCTAGTTAACAACGGCATATTCTTTGTTCCCAGTTGTTCTGCCCATAAGTTCATATGCACTCCTTTCTGGTCAAACTAGACACCCTTCTGTTTTGCTTTTTCTCTGGAGTCTCCCTGTAAACCTGGCTGGATGCAGGTAGTGTTAACTATGCTCTGATCTGAACGCCACGCTGCCTTGAAACCCTTCTGCTAAGTAAATCAGGACATTACATGCTGAATCCAGCCTCGTTGAAAACCTCCAGCCAGGGAATACATAGGCAGCGTCCTCGCGGGAGTATTACCTGAGTGGACACTGGCTGAGCAGTCCTCGTTCCCATCCGGACCCTCATGGTCGCAGGCTTTGCTGTCCTTGTTTTCATTGTCACGCTGGCTTTCACACTTCCATCAGAACGGCCCGTTATGCCCGGCTCACACCACGCTAGGGCCTCTCCAGCCCCGGCATTTCCAAACCCTTCCTTGGGCAAACAGTTCCGAAGGCCCACGAACTACGCGGTCAGGGGCGGCACAGCGGCAACTCTCTTTTTCTGCTATCATTTTTCTGTCTTTATTATTTTGTGTCCCAGTGACCAGAATACTTGACAGAAACAACCTAAAATGCGAAGGGAGGGGGAGGCATATATTTTGTCTAAGGGTTTCAGGGGACTTTATCTTGTCATGGTGGGGGGGGGGGGATGCGCGGCAAAGTTTTGGAGTAAGAGTACGTGGCAGGGACTCTTCACATCATGGCGGATTGGGAAGCAGAGAAAAGCCTTCCAGGGACCAGGTGGCAACCTCCAGAGCCCACCCCTTGCGACCTGCTTCTGCCAGCCTCGACCCCACCCTCTAAAGGTTCCATAGCATTTTTCTTAGCACCACTAGCTAGGGAAAGAGCTCTCAGAATACAAAGCAATGGAAGATGCATTAGAGTCTAGCCACAACCATTGCTCATACTTAAAATCTCAGTCTTGTTCCAAATTTTTGTTTGTCGGTCATTTAACAAGTATTGTTCACTCCATCTTTAAAATTGTCCCCAATAGAGGCTGGACAGATGGTTCAGAGGTTAAGAGCATTGGCTGCTCTTCCGAAGGTCCTGAGTTCAATTCCCAGCAACCACATGGTGGCTCACAGCCATCTATAATGAGATCTGGTGCCCTCTTCTGGTGTGCGTGTGCAGGTGTACAGGCAAGCAGAATCCTGTGCGCATAATAATAAGTAAATAAATCTTAAAAAAAAAAAATGGTCCCCAACATGGTCACTTATCTCTCCTGATATCATCATTTCAGTCTGAGTTGGAGTCACTTTCTGAATTTTCTTGAAGCAACCCAGGTTTCTATAGAGGCCCCCTGTTCCCTCCCCCCCACCCCGCCATCTCATTCCCCACCCCTAAGGATTGAATCCAGGACTTAGTGAATGCTAGGCAGTGATCCATCACTGAATGGACCCAGGTTATGCTTTTGTGATTGTGTAATGTGTTCTTGGGTAGAAACTGAAGTGATTGTTTGAGGAGCCAGTTCAAGTCCCGTCATTCTCCTGCTCCCAAACCCCTTCGGCTTCCAGTTCCGTAGCGTGGGCTGTGGACCTTCATCCTGGATGCTTGTTGCTTTGCTCTGTAGCCTTGTTTCCTGTCCTCCTCCTCCTTGTGTCCTGGGAGCTACTCCGGCTGGCTTTCTGTGACTTGACTTTGTCTCAGATTTTTCTCTGCCTCGTTCCTTTCCTGGAAGTGTGCCCTGCTCTTGCTCTCTGCTCCCTCTCATGTTTTCTCTTTATTCACACTCAGATCCTTGCTACCTCTATATCCTCTTATTTTTCCTTAACTCAAACATGTGCTTGGCTCCTCCACTTGCAGTTAAGGCCTGCAAAGGCAGCTTTTTTATTTTTCTTGCTCATCACTGCCTCTCCTTAGCCAATAGGAACCAGTGAATGAGCAAACGGCAAGTGCTCTCCTTCCTCCTAAAGATGCAAGGGTGGCTCCTGCTTCTTTTGGACAGAAAAGATAAAGCAAGATTTTCGTAAATTTCTCTTTAATTGAATGAGAAGAAGCAGGCCACATGGAGGTTTGTATTTTGTCTTGGAATTCTAGGTAAATGTTGGCTTCTTAGTTTGCAAACTAAGTTAGAGTTCTAATGATAAAAGAAGGCCAGCTGAGGGATTGCTGGCATGTTCGGTCCTGAAAGTCCCACAGTCTTCACAGTTTTTTTTTTTTACTTCTTCTTTTTCACAGTAATTTAAAATTTAATAAGCTGGGTCAGAAATTCAAACACAGAGCACAGGAAAGAAAGTAGCATCCTCCCCATTTCTTCTTTCTCAAGTGAGAGATTATTACATTTTAATCAATCTGCTTAAGCATGCGTATTCAGGTCACGTTCTTATAGGTGTATTTGTGTGTGTGTGTATTATGTATACGAGTGATTGTTTTGTGTGTACACCTGCACACCAGAAGAGAGCACGGATTCTCATTACAGATGCTCGTAAGCCATCCGAGTGCAGCCAGTGTTCTTAAGCACTGCGCCATCTCTCCAACCGTTCAGTTCATTTTTAGGACATGCTAGGGTGGGTGTTTTACTAACCATCTTAGAGATAAGGAAGTTGAACTTTGGAGAATTTCCATGCTCCCCACAGGTCAGATAAGGACGGAACTGGAATTCAACCACTGACCTAACCCTTCCCCCAACTCAGCCTCTTTCTCTGTCCTTAAATTGCCTCCTGTGGGGAACACTATGGGGAGAATTTCCTAGGTACACTTGAATTATTTTTATAGGCTATCAGAATTCTCATTTAAAAATGAAATTGGATCTCTGCATCTAAAAACAGCACAGCGGGGATCTCTAACCCAAGAGATGGAATTATCTGATGAGCCATGAACTGGGGAGTTGATTCCCTTTTGGAAAAGACTGTCTGCCAAGTGCATTGTGGGTGCGGCTAACCCCAGCGGGACACAGAGCCGCGCAGTGTGGGTAAAATATCGAAGGCAAGGCTCTTACTCCGTGTGATCGCTGATGACACCACAAGGACTTCCTTCGGTGCCAGTCACCTCATACCAAGCTCTATACTAGCCCACTTTTCCCATTTAACGTATGAAAGTGTGTGATGTGGCGTCAGACGCAGCTGCGACGGAAGAAGGCTATCCGCCTCTGCACTCCAGCCCGTGGTATGTTTCCCCTCTGCGAGAGACACAGACGAGAGGCGAAGCTACAGGGAACGGAACTCTTCTGCGTGCCTTGCTTCTCCAGTGACTGAAAGAGAGCTAGCTCAAAGACAGGCCAGACAGGACCGGCGAAATGGCTCTGTGGGTAAGGGCCCCTGCTGCCAAGCCTAACGCCCTGGGTTTCATCGTTGAAACCCACATTGTGAGAGGCGAGAACTGGCTCCTGAAAGTTGTCCCCATTCCTCTGTATGTGTGCCATGGCATGTGTTTCCCCCATATGCTCGCAAAATAAATAACTAAATTTATAAAACATTAAAAAGAAGGCTAGAGAGAAGACTATGCGGTTCAGAGCACCGACGGGCTCTTTCCGAGGTTCAATTCCCAGCACCCACGTGGCAGCTCACAACTATCTGTAACTCCAAGATCTGACACCCTCACACAGACATGCGTGCGGGCAAAAGGTCAATGAACAACAACAACAACAAAAAAGTGTCAGTAGCATGCCAGTGAAATCAGAAATCAGATAGGATGAACACAAGCAGCGGATGTCAAAGGCAGCATACCGTTCTTAAAAGAAGCTACTTGTTCACTCTGGTTTTAAAACATTACTCCAAAATAGAATTACCAAATTCTGCCCCACCCCCACCCCCCGCCCCACCTACCCCAGATAGGGTTTCTTTGTGTAGCCCTGGCTGTCATGGCACCTACTCTGTAGACCAGGCTGGCCTCAGACTCATAGAGATCTGTCTGCCTATGTGCCACCATTCACCTGGCTAAAAATTATCTTAGTTGAAAATTAATTATGATATGAGACTTGTGGTAATTGGATAGACTACACTAAACAGAGGACTCAATCAACCAATCTCTTCCTACTGACATTTTTATCAGATCTCTCTTGTGATGCTCTGAGGCCAAAAATTAAAACGATTAACCAACTAACCAAACACCGAAAAATACCTTTCAGGATGATTGGTAGGACTGCACCTGGGTACAGTGCAATATTTCTTGGCAAAGCCAAATGAGCCTTAGGAATACTTATAGCATCCTCTGGGTTTTTGGTTTGTTTTAAAAATTTCACTCAGCTTTGTTTGTTTGTTTTTCAAGACGAGGTTTCTCTGTGTGGCCCTGGCTGTCCTGGAACTCGCTTGCTCTGTAGACCAGGCTGGCCTCGAACTCAGAGAGATCCATCTGCCTCTGCCTCTTGAATGCTGGGACTAACGGCCTGAGCCACCACAGCCCTGATCACTTAGCTCCGTTAAAAGGTACAATTTCCAGATACAAATGATACAATGTTGAGTTGGAAGTGGTGGCACATGCTTGCAATCCTGGCACTCGGGAGGCGAAGGCAAGAGGATCGGGAGGTCAAGGTCACCTGGGCTGTGTAGTGAGTTAAAGGCCTGTCTGGGCTTTATGAAGCCCTGACTCAAAACCAAACCAAAACAAAAGAGCGTATGTTCGTGGCAGACAACACCATATTTTGGCATGTGTCTATATAGTGACATGATTAAATCAGGCTAATTAGATTATCTATTTCCTCCCACAACTATTGCTCTTTTTGTGTGTGTGGTGGGAACTTCTAAAATCTATATGTACCCTCAGCAACTTTCAAGTACAGAATACATCGCCAGGGAGCATGCTATGGAATAGAGCATCCTGTCTAACTGAGACTCTTCTTACCCTTTAGGCAATGACTGCCCATCCCCCTTTGGCCCTGGGAACTATCTTCTACTCTCTGTTGCCACGAGTTCAAGTTTTAGATTCAATGCGTGAACTTGATGGTGTGGCATTTCCTTCTCGTTCCTAGCTTATTTCATTCAGCACGGTGCCCTGTAGGTTCATCCGCGTCTTAGTGAATGTCAAGATTTCCTTCTTCACAAAGGCTGAGTAGCAGCAGCCGGTGTGTGCTTGTGCACAGGAGCGTATTGTTCTTTGTCCACTCATCCATCAGTGAATACTTTCGTGGATTCCATATCTTGACTATTGTGAACACCGGCTGCAGTAAACACAGGTGGCTTCTGCCGCAGTGAATGTAAAGTGAAGATATCTTCACTATGTTGACTTTGTATAGACAACCCAACCAGCAGTGGATAAGAGAGTCTGTCTGTCTGCCTGTCTGTCTGTGTCACTCTCTTTCTTGAGATAGGGTCTCATTGTGTATATCTGGTGGACCTGGAACTCGTCATATAGACCAGGCTAGCCTCAGACTCCTAGAACTCCAGCTGCCTTTGCTTCCGCCGCAGCCAGCCAGGTAGTTGCAGTGTTAGGTTTCGGAGGAACCTCTAAGCTGTTTTCCATAGCAGCTGCAGCAATTTGCATTCGGCAGGCAGTGCTCGGGCCTCTCCTGCCTCCACATCCTTGTCAATACTCTGTATTCTTGGTCTTTTGGTAATGGGCATTCTAACAGGTATGAGGTGTCATGTCACTGCTATCTTAATTTGCATTTCCCCATGACCTGTGAGTATTATTCAAAAACATGTGGGATGTTTGCACGTATTCTTTGAAGATCTGCCTCCTTTGGTCCTGACCTAATTTAAAATCGAGGTGTTTATTTTTCCCATTATTGAGTTTCTTCTATATTTTGCGTCTTAACTTTTCAGATGTACCATCCATATGTACTTCTCTCTTCTTCCATAATTTGTCTCTTCACTTTGTCAGTTGTTTCCTTTGCTGTGTATTCCTCTGTATGTGACTAGTTTCCCTAACACCATTTGTTGAGGATCCTGTTATGTATTCTTGGTACCTTTGTCCTACAAACATCAGTTGTCTAAAAATGTGCAGATTCACTTCTGTTACCTCTCCATGCCCAAACCCCTCCCCTGCCTGAAATGGAACTCATAGCTTTCCATATGCTGAGCAAATGTTCTGCCACGGAGCTCTATCCTAATCCTATAGTCTCTATTAAAAAAATTATTTTATTTTATTTTATTTTATGTACATAGGCGTTTTACCTGGTAAATATCTGTGCACCACATACATGCCTAGTGCCTGCAGAGGTCAGGAGAGAGCATCACATCTCCTGGGACTGGAGTTACAGATGGTTATGAGCCACCATGCAGGTGCTGGGAATGGAACCTGGCTCCTCCGGAAGAGCAGCCTGTGCCCTAACCACTGGGCCATCTCTCCAGCTCCTGGATCTTCTATTCTTATGCCAGGTATAAAGCGTTAGACTTAGTACATGAAGTCAGAGAGGTCAGAGGACACAAAATCAGTGTGTAAAGTTCAGTCTGTGGGATAAATATGAAGTGACATTCTAAGTGGAAAAACGGGGGTTCCAAGCAGCTACTCCCTCACTGGAGGTCACCCAGCCAGTACTGACCATGGCTTTGAACCCAATGCATGATGATGTCTGAAGCCTGCATTTTCTCCACCAGTGGCGCATTGTTGACTTTAACGTTTTCAAGTCTTGGGAGGCAGGTTGTATTTAGAACTCCCTAGCCTTGTTGGCAGGGTTTGGGAGGACGCTCCCCCCGCCCCATTAAATAAACAAGAAGCTGCCACTCCTCATTCTTGGTTAAAGCCAAATAGTTACTACCCTGGCGGAAGCTGCTCTATGCAAATCTATGCTTATAATTGGGAGTGCAATGCTTTGTCCCCTGTCACATGGGGCTCTTGTTCCTGTGGTCTTTCTCAACTCCAGGACCTCTCATGCAAATTCTGTAAACACTGCCCCACTTGACTGAACACTCTCAGTCCTTAGGCTCTCAGGTTACTTCACCAAGTCCTCATCAGGGATGGCTACACCAGGGAGCCACAGGTGGAAATTATTGAGATCCACGGTCCCTGGGGTCATAGCCCCTTCTCAAGGCATTGCTTCTATAGTAGTCATTTTAGTAAAGGCAGCACCGTATATTTTAATTGTAGTTGGCTAAGGACATTTCTTTCTTTTCCTCTTTCTCCCTGTCATAGCTCCTCCAGAGTTGTGGGGAGGTTGGGGGTTGGCGAGGGGGTAAGGGAATGGCTATGGGGTACCTATAGATATTGTTAAAAGAAAGTCACGTTGGGCTTTTAATGCAGCATCTGTTAGTGTACAAGCAGTCCCACTAGCCTGCCCCAGGACCTAGCCATTGGCGTGCAGGCAGCTTCACAAGCCTGTCCCCAGGCTGCCTAGCGAGCTATAATCTCATTACTTGCCCGTGACTAGGTGTGCCAGCTGCCCAGGATATAAAAAGGGCAAGCCCACCTCATTTCTCTCTCCTCCTCTCTCTTGTTCTCTCTTGCTGTCTTTGTCTGTCTCTCTCTTTCTCTCTGGGCTACCCCTCCCCCTTTCTTGCTCTCCCACGCTTCTACAATAAACTTCTCCATATCATATCTGTTGCCTGGCATCTTACCTCATATTTAACACTAGCAATGGCTTACATCATCACCTGCCACCACCGCCAGGTGCCCAGGTGTGTGTGTGGGGGGGGGGGGATAAAAGGACCTGCTCACCACCCCCAGCTCTCTCTGTTCTCCCTCTATTACAGGCTACCCCTTTTTCTCCCTCCCTGCCTTCTCTCTATCTTCATGGCCCACTCATACTATGCCTTCCCCAGGCCCCTCCCTCTTTCCCACAACAAACTTCCTTTATACCAGATCTGTTATATGGTGTGTAATTCCTCAAGGGGGGGGGGTGTTACACCTTGACACGGGCCCACCACGGTGCCCACGCTGTCCCGTTATATAATATCTTTCTGTAGTGCAGAATGCTGTAGAGACTGTTGCTGGCTATCCAGAGTAGGAATGGATCCCAGGGGTTTCCTGAGAGTCTGAAAGGAAGATATTTGAAGTCCTTCTCTGGCCTCTAAGATCCTTCACATGCGTATATACATGCATGTGAGACAGACACACCAAAAAATGTGGGCAAGATACAGAAGTAATTTTTTTTTCCCTATGACAAGATGCTCTTGATGTTATCTTGGCTGGCTTGAGACTCCTTATATTACTATGTTGGCTTGGAACTGTGTATCTTTCCTACCTCTTCTTCCTCCACATTCTGGGGATACAAGTGTACCCCATGAAGCCCAGCTAAAATACAACTTTTTAATTTTTTTTTCCAAGACAGGGTTTCTCTGTGTAGTCCTTGGCTGCCCTGGAATTTACTGTGTAGACCAGTCTGGCCTCAGACTCAGAGATCCGCCTGCCTCGCCTCCTGAGTGCTGGGGTTAAAGACATGCACCATCTGGCTCTGCCAGACACAGCTTTTAAGTTGGAAAAACATAGGCTAGTGTGGACTGCTGCTGGACTTGCATTTTGTGTGTGTGTAAATCACAGGTCTGGAACCTGAAGCTCACAGGTGAATGGCCAGTGAGCTGTTGAAGGAACCGAAGGCTGAGGCCCAACCTAGGCTCTATTATTTGTCTATGTCATCGTTACACAAGACTTAGAACTGCTGACTTTTATAATTTTGGGCCAAATCTATTCTGTCGGTGTCAGTTCCCTGACCAGGTTTATATGCTTCTGAAAGCCCAGGAGAGACAGTTCATTGCTTTTAGGGAGGGCTCTTAGCTCCTTCACTTCACACACACACACACACACATACACACACACACACACACACACACACCTGGACTGAGGCTCCTCTGAGTGTACGTCAGGGAGGCAGGAGGTATATCAAGTGTTTCTATTTACTAGTTTGTTTTTTTTTTCTAAAGACAGATGCTTAGAGCTAAAATAGAACAATACGTTTAAAACTCCATCTGTATTTGCATTACAGCTGAGGAGGGTTGCTTATCGGTGGTTTCTCCGGCTTTTTAGCTCTGCTCTCTGAGTTCCTGGTGGCCCCAGGCCTCCTTTTGCCCTGGTTCTGTGCCTCAGGACATTCTCCTTCAGAATCCTGAGGCACCTCGGCTAAATGCCTCATTAACACTCTCTGGTTACTCATTAGCAAGCAGGCGTCTCCTCCTGGTCACGTAAGTGCATACAGTAGGCGTCATTTCAGTGCTGCTTTGAACAAGCATTTATTGACAAGCATTTAGTATGCAGCTCCTGCCTCCCGGCAGCTCTTTCTTCACTCTCTTTTTTCAGCGGCCTTGCTACTCAGCTTGCTTCTTTTTCTCGTCTTTTTTTTTTTCCTTTTTCTTCCCCTTTTTCTTCCCTGGTACTGGGGATCGAGCCTGGAGCTTCTCACACGTTAGGCAAGCGCCCTAACTCTGACCTGTACTCCCTGTACCCACTCTTCTCTTGAATCCGTTTTTTTGTTTGTTTTTTGTTTTTTGGTTTTTCGAGACAGGGTCTGTCTGTGTAGCCTTGGCTGCCTGGACTCACTTTGTAGACCAGGCTGGCCTCGAACTCACGGTGATCCACCTGCCTCTGCCTCCCGAGTGCTGGGATTAAAGGCGTGAGCCACCATGCCCGGCCCCTCTTGAATCCTTAAAGCCCACTCTCTCTGGGCAGATGATATATTGAGGCCGACCATTGTGCATTCCTGGACAGGGAGCCGTGGTGCTCAGGGTAGTAAGCGGAACAGCGTTCCTGTTCTACTCTGCATCCCGTGAGTACCACTGAGGAAACAGGAGCCCTGTAGTAAGCTGTCATTTTTAAATCCAGCTCCCAGGGTTGTCAGATGCAGGCCTAGGATCAGCAGGAGCTTTTGTGAGGTAAAATGTGGGGGAAATTCTAACATGGTGCCTGGCCTTCTATGTCACTCTGAGATGAATTCCTTTCCTTAATCTTTCCTGGTGGTCATTTGTATTTGTAGTGGTTACCGGGCTCAGCTCTGCCCACCCCCCACCCCCCCTGCCAAAAAAAAAAAAAAACCCACTAAGAATTTAATGAGTCGCATTCCTCCAATGCCATGGGCTGTGTCAACACAATGCTAAACATTGTGACAACTTTTGACTGAATTGAGTTAACTGACTGCCTGTTTTGAAGTATTGACACAGCAGCTAAAAGTGAGAACTGTAGGCAAGCCAGCTCTTCAGTACCATGAGACACGGCAAGAGATGGAGAAAGAAAGCTGAGAATAGAAGGGGGGAGGGGAGGGAAGCCCGTGGCCAGTGCAACACACCTGCTCAAGGGTTGTCTTGGGAGACAGATGTGGAAATGAGTCACAAGAGATTCCAGGTCACACATCAAAGCTAAGGAAGCATAGAGACCTTTTCCCCTCAGCCCTTTCCCCAAAGCTTCCTGGATTCCTGGTGAAGAAGCAGACAAGGAGGGCAACACTGCCCGGGAAATCATAAGTGTGTGGTTCAGTCCTTCTGGCCTTTGGCCACTGTGGGTCCTCCCTCCCTCCCACCCTCCCTCCCTCTCTCCCACCCTCCCTCCCTCTCTCCCACCCTCCCTCCCTCTCTCCCACCCTCCCTCCTTCCTTCCCTCCCTCTTTCCTTTCCTTCTTCATTCCCTCCCTTCCTTTCTTTCCTTCCTCCCTCCCTCCCTCCTTCCCTCCCTCTCTCCTTTCCTTCCTCCTGCCCTCCTTCCTTCTCTCCTTCCCTCCTTCCCTCCTTCTCTCCCTCCCTTCCTCCTTCATCCCTCCTTCCCCCTTCCTTCCTTCCTTCCCTGCCTCCCTCCCTCCCTCCCTGCCTTCCTTCCTTCTTCTGATCTCTGAGGCTGGGCAGGGACCATCCAGAGCTTGGAGCTCCTAAATGCGCTTGCCAGCTGAGGATGACTGGGCTCAAGTTTGCAATAACTGGGAAATACCTGTGTATGAGTTCAAATTTCAGTGGGTTTTGTTTAGGAAAAAACTCTTTAAAGGTTTAATTCTTTTATGTTTATGAGTGTTTTGCTTGCCTGTATTTACGTGTACCATGCATATGTCTTGTGCCAGTGGAGGTCAAAGCAGGAGTCTGATCCCCTGGCACTGGAGTTGTGAGCTACAGGGTGAGTGCCGGGAATCAAACCTGGGTCCTCTGTAAAAGTAACACATGTTCTTAACTGCTGAGCCAACTCTCTATCCCCCTTCAATACATTTTCTTAACAATTAAAAAAATAATTTCACATTACTGGCACATAATATGTACAAGTTGATGCATAGGTATGGTATATACAATATAAAATAACATGTTTGAGACACAGGTAACATGCTTAGTATTACATACATTATATGTGGTATTCTCTCTAAGATATACATAGATATTACTCCATATATATTGTATATGTATGATACAGTGCAAATTATATCATGTACATGATAGCATACACACAACATATGGTTGTGGTTCTCCCTTCCCCTGGGGGATCTTTGGCTACCAGCCCACAAGGACAAAGGGAGCTGACGTGAGGAATGGAATTCAAGAGGCTGTAAGACGAGACTTCCGGGCATCAGCTTTAGAGAGGCGGCTAATTTTATTGTTTTAGGGGTAAGGTATATAAAGAGTCTTAGGGTTATGGGTGGAAATGGCTGATTGGTTAAAACACAGTACCTAATTATCATACAGGCAGAGTGAAGGAGCAGCACTCGTGCTAAGTCATGAAGCAGTGAGGGGTGGGGGGGGGAGGTCATCCTCCAGGCATCTGTGCCTAGAGCCGCTCTCCAGGTAAGGTCAGGCAGAGGAGACGAGGGCCCGCTGAGAAAGGAAGCCTTCCATTTTGCTATCCAGACATGGTGGACTGCAACCTTAATAGCAGGGTTTTCCAACATATAGTATTCACACAGATTATAATATAAACATAGGGAATAAGAGAAAACAGTAATTTTAAACCCTGAAATGCATTTGCTAGCATGGCAACCCTTACATTAGGAAGTCATGTTTGCTGTTATTTAGATATGCAAGTGCCTCTGTGATATGCTGACTTAGATTGCTTTGGATATGTCCCCTGGGGTGCCACAGCTAGGTCGCATGGTAGATCTTTTTTTAGTTTTTGAGGGGCCTCATCCTGATTTCCATGGCGACTGCCCAAGTTTACATTTCTTCAGCAGTGTATAAGGACAATCTGACACCCTTACCAGCATTTGTTGCTGGCTGCTAGAAAAAGAGATTTTAACTGTACACATCATCAGCTTAGCAAACAGTGACCTGCTTGTTTCTTCCCTTTGTGGCATCGATTGAAGTGATTGAATCACTTTTGTGTCGGTGTCAACTTGAGACTCAGTCTTTCTCCTTTTCCCCCTCATGGCCTTTCTTCCTGATACGGCTCCTGTTGTGAAGAACCCGGCTGTAGATATGGAACAGCTCTGTGTGTGTGTGTGTGTGTGTGTGTGTGTGTGTGTGTGCGCGCGCGCACGTGCATGCTTGTGTGTACATATGTATGTGTGTGCATAATGCATATGAGTACCACAACATCGTGGTGTGTTTTTAAAGATCCAGGGGACACATATGAGTAGTGGGTACAACCCAGCTAAGAATTAACCCCTGACGGCTAGAATAGGTATGAATGTCAGGCTGAAGATTGTCAAGGCTTACGGAAACCAGCATGTAGCTTGTACACTTACAAACATTATGATGTTGGAAAATAATAAAGCCACATGTCTAGAATAGAATGTGACATCTTAACGCTTGTTCCTCCTCTCTGTGCGTCTCAGGAGTCCAATTATTGAAACTTAAGAATGCAGCATTTTTAGCGCATGATGACAGAACTCGTGGGAATAATTAAGACCACGAATTTTAATCTATTTACGGGTTTTACAAGACTCACAGACCAGCGGAGAGAAGCAACTTGACAGATACGTTTACGTTTGTGACTTCGCTTTGAAATTCTGTTTTTGAGAATGTACGTTCCCATTTTAAAAAACACCTGCCATGTCATGAGACCTCATGCTGATTTTTTTTCTCCCTGTCTTGGTATAATGAGAGAAGTGTTGTCAAAGCCATTAGACATGTATGCAGTCTGTGAAAGAACCTGGTTTTATTAGGTTGTTTTGCATATGAGTTACAGGAAGCATGCCTCACATGGTCTGAAGATGATGTTGACTTATATCTGTAAGTATGGTGGCCATTAAGGATCAGCTGTGCACACGGCTCTGCCTCTGTGTGTGTGTGTGTGTGTGTGTGTGTGTGTGTGTGTGTGTGTGTGTGTTATTTCTACTGACTGTTCTAAATTGTTCATTTTGGTCTAATTCTCAGGATGTCACGGAGACCAAGAGGCATAGCACCCATTGCTCCATATCCATAGGCTTGGAGTACAGAGGAAGAGAGTGACCTCATGTCTCATAAAAATGAAACAAAACTGCCTAGGTTGGGCAGGGCATCCAGCAGGGTATGAGGGTGTAGTACCCCTTTATGTCTAAGCTCTTGTCACCTTTTTCTTCCTTTGCTCTGTATTGGGGGTTTTGGTTCACATGTTGTCACTTCTTGGTGTGTAAGTGGCTGCTCAGCCTGTGGTTCAGAGAAAAAAATCAAGCATGCTTACTAGTAATGGGAGGAAAATGGAATCTCCCAGAAGCCATGCCAGATCTCTGCCTGCGTGCTTTGCTAAATATCATGTCACTTGGCTACAGAGGCTTACATTTCCCATTGTCTACTTAAGGTCCATTTTCTCGTTTTCCTTATCAACAGAAGGTTGACATTCTTTAGACAGGCAATGGATTCATTAAAGACTGTGTGTCTGTAGAGCTGGGGAGTTGGCTCAGTGGTCCAGAGTGCTTGCTGTTCTTGCAGAAGAGCAGAGTTTGACTAGCAGCACAAGTCAGGTAGTTCACAACCCCCTGTAACTCCAGCTCCAGGGACTCTGATGCCTTCTTCTGGCCTCTGTAGGCACCCACACGCACAAGCACACATACACAAAAATAAACAGAGAATGTAAGAAAAAGAATCACATTTCTCTTCAGGCTATACTTTCCAGACTTAGCAACACTTGGATATCCTTATGCATGAATATCACTGTTGGTGATCTGAAAGTCAGAGTCGATTGAAGCCTTACATTTTGTCTGACATCTTCCCATCAGACAGACTTCCCTAAAGGTTGTGTGGTCCCAAAAGATGCTGTAATGTAAGGGTTCCCAGAAGAGCTTAAAGAATGGATCATTATTTTGCCAGACATATTCCTTTTGCTCTGTGTCCATTTGTTACTGGCCCAGGCACAGGATGCCTGCTGCTGAACCGATTATTTTACAAGAATAAGTTTATTGGGGAGCTAGTCCAGTGTGCAGGGAGACAGCAGATCCTGTAGCAAATCTTCCTCCTTTGAGGACAGGGCCTATGGGTATTTACAGAATGAAGCAGGAAGTTAGTGCAGGTGGGGTACCCGGTGGTCTGCACACTGTGATCAAACTCCCCGGGTGATTCCTACAACTTGTTTTTAGGAAACTGCAGTATCAGCTGCCACCAAGTCGAAGGTCTGTGCTTTACATTGATTAGAATGACCTCCGAGTTCCCTATAAATGACCTACATCCAGAGCCCTTGACCTTTGGAATTGGTGGTGAAGATAACTGACTACAATTTGATAAAGCTTCTCCATTTTGGCTAAACAATGAAAATCCCCCCAAAACTCACGTAACTGGTCCTCAGAACTAACGCACCTTGTTTCCCTGGAATCTTGCCTCTCCTGCCTATCTGCCCTAGCAGTGGTCACCATGGGAGATGTTTATCCGCAGCTGGATGTTGTTTTACCCACCACTTATTTCCTCAGCTCCCCGCCAGCAATGGCCAATTGCAGGCCAAAAAAGAGACGTCGTCCTCAGTCGCCCACTTCCCCCTTTTCTTCCCTAGGACTGCCCTAGCCTATAAGCAGATGGCAGGCTCTAGTTCCTAGACTAGAGACCCCACTCTGCCAGAATCACCCCCTCCCCTCACCAATAAAAGCCTGTATCGTCATCTGCTTTCTCCTTCCTGCTTTAAAGAGAAGCTAGAGGCTCTATCAGGCTTCCTTCCCTTGGGTTTCAGTTTGCTCATGTACCGAATTGCTCTGTGGGACTGGAGCAGACTGGAGCTACCTAGCAGCCGGGAGGCATGCTTTGTGTTTTAAGGACTGCTGAGAAGGAAGGGGGGACGGACAGTTCTGGGTGTCTATTCCAATAGACTAATGGAAACCCTTATAATTAAGTCACTAGAATTCTCTTTTGGTCACATGCATTGATGGATGAAGCTCCCTTTTGTTGAAGAATGATGTATTCGGCTAGTTGCTGAACAGATGACTCTGCTTTCTTTTACTTTTCTTTTTTTCTCCTTCCTTCCTCCCTCTCTTCCTCCTTCCCTCCCTTTTTTCCCTCTCTACTCCCCCCTTCCCCTCAAGACAGGGTTCCTCTGTGTAGCCTTGGCTGTCCTGGAATTCTGTAGATCAGGCTGACCTCAAACTCAGAGATCTGCCTGCTTCTGTCTCCTGAGTGCTAGGATTAAAGATGTGCGCCACCACCAAACACCCAGCCTTTCCTTCCTTTCTTTTTTGGAGACCGAGTGGTCCATGGCTTAAGCTGGCCTTAAACTTGCCAGGCTTGGTGATGGCCTTGACCTTGACCCTTGTTCAGCCTTGTTCCGCTTTCTGCTTGGACTTGGGCTAGGTCCTTCTGCAGGTGGGTGGGGCCTGTGCCTGGGCTCAGGCTCCTTAAGGGGGGGTGGAAGGAACACGTGTAACTTCCAGGCTGGAGGCTGGGTACACCTGCTCTCTCCTCCTGTGGTAAGCACAAGGCGGGCTGGGAAGTGGTGAGAATACCACAGGAGAGCAGCCCGGGCTCCTTATGACTGGGAGTATATCACAATTTAATCACACTACATTATGAGCAAGGAAGCAACTGTCTTGTTTTGGAAACAGTAGGACGGCTCGGGTCAGCTGTGTCAACATTATCTGTCCTAACAGAGGCCGTGCAGGAATCTGAGAGTCATGCCCACACACTCCCAGGTCTTCTGCCCACTCCTTAATCAATGGAATGTGCTGATTGGCTAAACAAACTCTGGTAAATTCCTGGAGCTGGGGATGCAGCCAGCTTTCCCTGAGGCAGATGAGTCCCAAAAGCCAAGAAATGGCACTCTCAGTTTAGTGATTTGATCATCAGTTAAAATAGCTACGACTATTTACAAAGGCAGAGGACGTACAGGGATTCCGTGGAAGAGGCAATGAATGCCCTGTGGCCAGGGTCAGCAGATCCTCCTCCTTGCTGTGTCTGGAGATGGCTCTGTGGACCATTCCCAGAACCTAGAGGCAGGTGTGTGGTAAGAGACGGTCTGAGGAAAGGGTTGTATTTCTCGTGTCCTGATCTTAAGCTGTGCAACGCAGTTAGCCTTTGAGGAAGGAGCTAGGGAAGAGCTGTCATGGTAGGGTCCTGCTTTCAGCCAGGCGTTCAGTGTCCCAACCAAAGAACACAGTGCCCTGACATTTCAGTGACGACCCAGCTGCATTGGTTTTTCTAGCAGAAATGAACCCCAGCCAAGATCTCAACAATGCTCAGCCACCGATGAAGTTGCCTCAGAAGACACCGGAAGTGGCACTCAGAGGAAGGACAGCATGTTACCAAGAAGAGACTTGATACCCTATGAACATATACAGGGGGAGGTAATCCCCCTTAGGAACAGTCATAGGGGAGAGGAATAAGGGGAAAATGGGAGGGAAGGAAGAATGGGAGGATACAAGGGATGGGATAACCATTGAGATGTAACAAGAATAAATTAATAAAGGAGAAAAAAAAAGTTAAAAAAAAAAAAAAAAAAAGAAGACACCGGAAAGAGCTGGCCTTGAGCCAAACTTCTTAAAATCCATGTTCTGTGAGTCCTCGCTAGTAGAACATCTGTCTGCTGTCTTTTGTGTTCTTTACCAGCAAGTTCCACCAGTGGTGCTGTGAACAACTCCACATCTAGGACTTCTCTCTTTACAGCCAGAGGAAGTTTTAGGGAACACTGCTTCTGTGTGTGTGTGTATGTGTGTATGTGTGTGTGTGTGTGTGTGTGTGTGTGTGTGTGTGTGTGTGCACGTGCAGGTACACATACATGTGTATGTGTTTGCATGTGGAAGCCTGCAATATCTATATCAGGTATTTTCTTAGATTATTTCCCACTTGTTTTTTTAGTGATTATTTATTATGTATACAGTGCTCTGCCTGCATGTACTCACTCCTGCATGCCAGAAGAGGATAACAGATCTCATTATAGATGGTTGTGAGGCAACATGTGGTCGCTGAGGATTGAACTCAGGACCTCTGGAAGAACAGTCAGTGCTCTTAACCTCTGAGCCATCTCTCCAGCCCTCCCTATTTGTTTCTTGAGACAGGCTCTGTCCTTGAACCTGGAGCTCACCAGTGAGATAAGGTTGGTTGAACAATGTGCCCCAGAGATCCTCCTTTCTCCACCACGTTCAGAATTTGGCATTACCCTGTATTACCCTGTACAGCCACGCCCAGATTTTACGTGGGTGCTGGGGATCCAAACTCAGGTTCTCATGCTTGTGCCGTAGGCACTTTACCCACTGGGCCATCTCTCCAGCCCTAGGAGAATTCCTTTGTCATCACTGTTGGGCAAATCAGGTTTGGCAGCAAGGAATACCTGCCCTTGTCCTTCTGTCCAGTGAACTCCCTCAGGGAATCCCTATGGTCCAGACCCAACTAGAAACTGAGGGTCACAAGAGCGCATGATGCAGTTCACGAAGGGAAGGCTCCCAGGGTCAATAAAGATGGAACAAAATTAGGAGAGTGTGCAAGGAGTCCACACCCACACCTCATCCGAGTTTTCCCAGGTGATGGAGGCTGTATGCTGTATAGTTTCTGCCTGACTCATCTCTACTCAGGCGGAGTACACGGCTAGTTAGCAATTCTCTTGACCATGTGAAAGGCACATCAGAGAAATGATTTCAGCAGCACCATCCGTAAGATGTCGAATTAGTTACTTATCAAAGCGTTAGAGTTGCCAGGACGACAGAACCTAATTTAGGAGCATCTGGAACACTCTCTTGCTCTAATTCCTGTTCAAGAAGCTTATCCATTTCTACCTCTTTTGAATTTGAAGGCATTCTTCTCATAGCAATTATGATGTCTGCAATATCGACTGCTCAATTAATACTCTTATATATGCCAACAGTTGTTTTATTGGGCAAGACTTTTTGATTTCTTGTAATTGGTTTTATTCCAGAGCACTCGTAATGCAATTTTGATGCGGGAGATTGTTGTAGGTTGTGCTCTGGGTCTTTGTTGGTTCCCAGTTGCCGGCTAATTGTTCATGCATGATGTTCATGTTGTTTCTGTGTTGCTGATATTAATCACAGCAGACCCAGGAGTGCATTGTGAGAGTGTGTGCTAAGTTGTCCCTAGGATCTCTGCAGATTTTCTCCAGCAGATGCTTTCTTTAGCTGCGTGCTCATAAAATTTTAGTGATAACCATATATATATATTTTAATCCCAGAGTATCATTTTTTTTGTTTGTTCATTTGGTTTTTTTTGAGATAGGGCTTCTTTGTGGAGCCCTGGCTGTCCTAAACAGTCATAGACCATGATGGCCTTGAACTCACAGAGATCCACCTACCTCTGCCTCCTTTGTGCTGGGATTAAAGGCGTGCGCCATCACTGCCCTGCACTTGGAGTATCTTTGTAAGAGAAGCAGGGCAGGTATTATTTTTGTAAAAAACTTGTAAATAACTAATGCTTATTGTTGAACTGTCATAAATATTATAAACAAGAGGTGGTAATAAAAAATATTTATATTTTACTCCCCAAATATGACTTCTGGTAGTATATTGGCATATATTCTTTTAGAATTTTCTTTAATATTCACACTTTCTTTTTTTTCTTTCTATTTTTCTTCTTTCTGTTTTGTGTCGGTGTTTTACTCTGTAGCCCAGGTTGAATTTGAATTCAAAATTCTTCTGTTTTAGTCTCCAAAGTGCTAGGATTTCAGTAGTAACCACCATGCCTAGCTTGCTTATTTATCTATTTATTTTTGGTATGTGTGTATCTGTTTGTCCACATGTGTGCACATGTGGAGGCCGGAGGAAAACCTTGGGTCTGGAAACATTGTCCTCTTATTATAGGGTAATTCTATTAAAAACCCCATTTGTATATGTCTATGTATGTGTATATGTACATATTTTAGGAAGCTTTTATAGTAGCATGTTTCCATATGGCATTTTCAAAGTTCTTTAGTGTTAAAAGAGAATGGTGCATGTGCAATGTCACTTTTAATATCTTCAAACTAAATCTTTGAAGATATTGTAGACACATTGCAATTAATTCACATATTCTCCTGATTTTGGATTTTGGATTTGTTTTGAAATAAAAATAATTTTGCTTTATTTTTACTTTATGTATTGTGTTTTACCTGCATATATGCATGTGCATAACACATGTGTAGTGCGTGCAGAGGGCAGAACAGGGCATAAGATCTGCTGGAGTTGCAGAGAGTTGTAAGTGGCCACTTGGATGCTGAGAACTCAACTGGGTCCTCAACAAGAATAACAAGTGCTCTAAATGACTCAGCTATCTCTTTAGTTTGGTTCTGGCTTCTTTCTTTCTTTCTATTTATTTGTCTATTTGCTGTTACAATGTTATCCAACATACTTACTCACTTTTGGCCCCTCTTGAGACATATTAGCTTGAAACAAAACTGTTATTTAAACTAATGAGATGTTTTTATTTTTTTCCAAATATATTTGAAGTGGCTAAGGACATCTTACTTTGCAAAACGGTTTCCTTTCAGGGTCATCTATTTACTTGAATTGTTTCAGTTCAAATAGACATCTTTGTGGTTGCAGCTTGGGATTTGTAGGTACAAATGGGACAGGCAAACCTTGTTGGAGTGTGTGATTAGTGATCTTAGCTACACACGCAGCAGCTAGCCCTGGCCTCAGCAGAAGAGTAATTGACGTGAGCCGTGCCCTTTGGAGACCAGGATCCCATGCAGCATTAGGGGACCATAAAAAAGGAAGAAACCAAGGAAGGGATGGGCTGATGAACCTCACCATTCTGCAGCTGGGTGTAAATACTGTTCTTGCATGCTGGCTTCCTCTACAGCCCTAGACACTCATGATTGTTAGCATATAAGTGGCTGCCTCTGGGTTGCTTAGCAATCTATGATGTCATCATGTGCCACCTCTAGGTGTGTGCCAGACTATGAAGGGGCCAACCTGCCACCTTGTCTCTCTTATATATTCCCTCTCTCTCTCTCTCTCTCTCTCTCTCTCTGTCCCCCTGGGGCACCCCTCCCCTTCCCTCTTTCCCCTCTCCCCTTCTACAATAAATCTCTCTATATCATATTGGTTTTGTGGCATCTCATTTTTAATGATAACAGTGATGTTTTCCTGTGGTTTCTGAAAGTCCCCAAGGTTGTCCTCCTGAGCTGCCCACAATGCATATAAACCCAACACAAGTGAGGCAGGCTGGGAATCATGGACCAGTAATGCCTTCAGGACAACGGATTGGCCAGCATAGTTATCAGCTCAGGCTGCTCTACCAGATGCCTGGGCTGATGGCCCAAACAACAGGAATTTCAATCTTACTGCCTTGGAGGGTGGAAGTGCAAGGTATTGGTTGACTTGGCTTCAGGTCAGAGGGCTATGCTCCTGGCTCACCAATGACCACTAATGCTGCGACTTCACGTGGCCTTTCCCCATGGAGGTTTCAACCCATCTTTGGTGAGCCTGCAGCTCTGGGGACTGTGATGACGCTACACATCATGCAAGAATTAGGGTTCCACCCTTATGGTTTCATTTAATCTTAATCAGAAGATAGTTAGACTGGATTTAGGGCTTCAGTCAACATGTTTTGGAGGGACGGGAGTGGTTATATCACAACAAAATTAAACAGTCTGAATTTCTCAAGTTTCAGTGGGGATTACTGTGAGGCTCATTCTGACCTGTCTTCTAGGGGTCTCTGTTAGGTGCTTACAGGGATAAACTGTTCATAAAGATTTATAGTTGTTCCCAAATTTTCCCACCAGCTTTTTTTTTTTTTTCCAAAGCTCACATCCTAAGTACATAATTTGCCTTCAAAGCTTTATCTCAAGGTCTGGTTTCAGAGAATCTGACGTGGAATAAGTTTTAAGATAAGAGACTGATGAAAGAGGACTGCTACTGAGGTCAGAGGAATGGCCGGCTCCACAGTTTTCCCTTCTTCTGGTGCTTAGGATCAAGGTTGGCAGACGATAATGACCCCATCTGCCTGTATCCTGGCTACAAGAGAGCCAAGGAAAGCAGTCTATGGCACAGTGAGTAAGCTTTCTGACCCATTAGGTGTTTCATTTGTCAGTTTTCTATTACTCTAACAAACTCCTTGTGAAAATCCACTTATGAAGAGAAATACGTTTGTTCTGTCTCAGTTTTGGAGGTTTCGATCCATCTTTGGTGAGCCTGCAGCTCTGGGGCCTGTGATGGCGCTACACATCACGCAGGAGTGCATGCTAGAGGAGCCTCCTCAGATCATGGCTGCCCCTGAAGGAGAGGAAGAAAGGGGATGGGATAGTAATACTCAGTGTAAGAATTTCCCTCCAAGCTGACGCGGTGGTGCATGCCTTTAATCCCAGCACTCGGGAGGCAAAGGCAGGAGGATTGCTGTGAGTTCCAGGCCAACCTGGTCTACAAAGTGAGTCCAGGACAGCCAGGGCTACACAGAGAAACCCAGTCTCTGGGGAAAAATACAAAAATCAAATCCAAATTTCTAGGGCCTGGGAACCAAATTTCCAATACATGAGCCTTCGGTGGACAGAGCCGCTTCAGGAAAGGATGCTGTTAGGGCAGAAAGGCCCTCCAGAAACCAGGCAGTCAAAAAATACATGTGGTGGCACACACCTTTAATCCCAGCACTCAGGATGCAGAGGTATTTCCATGTTTTCACAGGATTGTTAGCTCCCCTCGATGAAAATATATTGTGCATGGGCTACCTAAATGTAATCCCCAGGACCCATATGGTGGTGGAAAGAAGGGAATCGACTTCTGTAAGTTTTCCTTTGATTTTTGTTTTTGAGCCTTGGTGTACATACACCCATACACATAAAAAAAGCAAACATAAACTAAAAAAGTAAAACAAATATGCCCGGTTGTCTTCAGACAATTTTTAAAACTCAGTTTGCACATTATTTTTTCTATTTGTGTGCATCTCTCCACTCTTTCGATTACGGGGAGTACTAAGACTTTGGCTGCAGTTTTTATAGAAGAGGAAAATTATGTACCAACACTGTTAGACTGGGGTAGTGGGGTTGGGGAACAGGGGGAAAACTCTTCTGTGAGATCAACATACATGGAGGTTCCATCATTTTTACAAAAGCAATTTCCCAGTCTGTTTTCACTCATCTGAACTGGGTCTAGGGAAAGTACCCAGCTTAGGGTGTCTCAAATTCTGGTATGGGCTCTGGCCATCTGGGCTTGCCCAACAATGGCGCGGGTGTCGGGAAAGTCCTGGGAGAAAGGAAATGACTGTTGGTAAGGACTGAACAGTGCCATGGCATTCTGCGATGTTGGGAACAGCTCTGCCTGCAGAACGGGCAGCATCTTTTCAAAAGCATCCACAAGACGCGCTGGAGAGATAAAGCAGCAGTTAAGAGTACCAGCTACCCCTTCCTGAGGACCGAGTTGAATTCCCAGCACCCATATTAGCAGCTTTTCGCCGTCTGGAACTCTAGTCCTAGGGGATCCAACACCGTCTCTGGCTTCCAAGGGCATTAGGCATGCATATGGTGCATAGACAAAATGTTCAGGCGCCTGAATAAAAAGCATCCACAGGAGTGAGATCATCCAGGGATTTCAAGGGTACCAGGATTTGATTCCCAGAGTCCTCATTCCCAGTTTTGTTTCCTTCCTTCCCTCCACCCCTCCCACTCCCTCTTCCTCCTTTTTCTTTCCCTCCTTCCCACCCTCATTCTTCCTTTTTCCTACTTTCTTTCCTGCCCTGCTCTCCTCCTTCCCTATTCTCTCCCCCCCCACCCCACCCCCCATGTTGCATAAGCTAATGTCAACCTCCCACCTCTCCCATCTCAGCACCCTGAAGTGTTATGTGGCTGTAATGGTACTATAGTGTATATGTGCACATATATGTAGATGTCCAAGCATGTATGTGTACATGGGTACAGAGGTCAGAGGTCAAAATCAGATGTCTTCCTCAATTGCTCTTCACTTTAGTTTTTCAGACATCATCTCTCATTGAACCTGGAACTTGCCTGTTCAGCTAGCCTGGCTAGCAGGGCAGGGCGCCCCAGTAGCCTTCCTCTTAGAGTCTGTCTCTTAACTCTGGTATCAAGTGTGTGCTCTGCCACCCCCAGCTTTTGACATGGGTGTTGGAGATTGAACTTGGGGCCTCACGTTTGTGTGGCAGGCACTTTACCAACCGAGCAGTCTCTCCAACCCACACATCAATTACTTTAAACAAATATTCAAACTTGATTCAAGTACAACCCTCTGGGGGAAAAATACATATATTTGGGTGGTGGCGGCACACAACTTTAATCCCACCATTCTGGAGGCAGAGGCAGGTGGATCTCTGTGAATGAGGCTAGCCTGGTCTATAGAGTTTCACGGCAGCCAGGGCTGTTACACAGAGAAACCCTGTCTCAACAAAACAAAACAAAATAAAACACAACCCCCCCAAACAAATTCATTTTCAATATTTTAATGCATACTTTACAAAGCTAAAAGAAAAATAAGAAGGTGAACCAAGTTGACTCTTACGAAGCTGTCACCGTTGTTTTATTATATGTGTTTCTGTAATGCAAGTGGGCTGAAAACAGAGCTCAGGCAATTAGACACACACTCCACTCCCAGGCAGGTCTTCTTAAAGTTAAAAAAAGTTAATCTTGCAAAAATAACAATGGTAAAAGAAACTGACTTTGTTTTCAGCTGCTGTAATTGGTGGCATGGGTGGGTACTTTATAAAGAATAAAGGTTTAGCGGCTGGAGAGATGGCTTAGCAGTTAAGAGCACTATCTGCTCTCCCAGAGGTCCTGAGTTCAATTCCCAGCAACCACATGGTGGCTCACAACCATCTATAATGTGATCTGATGCCCTCTTCTGGCCTGCAGGTGTGCATGCAGGCAGAGCACTGTATACATAATAATAAATAACTTAAAAAAAAAAAGAATAAAGGTTTAGTCAGCTCACAGTTTTGGAGGCTTGGCAGATAAGAAGCTGTATCTGGTGAAGACAGTACTATGGAGATATGCCAAGACTGGGGTGGTGCAGAGCATCACTGGTTTAGAGGGTGTTTTTTTTTTTTTTTATCAGACATAGCCACTCAAAAGATGACCTGCAAACCCACTAGCCAGGTCTGAGTAGACTGAAGGCAGAAGCCATACGAACAGATTGCTTTTATTTATTAATTTGTTTTGGTTTTGGAGATAGTAACTCACTATGTGGCCCAGGCTGGCTTCCGTCATGGGATCCTCCTTAGTGCTGGGATTACAAGCATATGCTACCATGCCTGGCTCTTTATTATTTCTTTGTGTATGTGTGTATGTGTGTATGTGGATATGGGTGCATATATGTATTATATGTGGGTGTGTATATATATATGCATGTGGATAGGTATACATGTGCGCATGTGAGTGTATATGCATGTATATGTGGGTGTGTATATATGTA
Organism: Acomys minous; assembly: GCF_964271855.1. Lineage (NCBI taxonomy): Eukaryota > Metazoa > Chordata > Mammalia > Rodentia > Muridae > Acomys > Acomys minous. The sequence continues at coordinate 20,229,102 of NC_140494.1, read as the reverse complement.
TGTATGTTTAAATGCATGCATGGTGTGTGCATACATGTGTGTGGGTGTGATTATCCATATGTCAGGGTGAGATAGGGATGGGCATGAAGGTGTGGTTATTCTAGGAACCATCTTGAGCTAGTGGGTTCTGAGTAGGGTGGGGTAGAAGCAATAGGATGCAGCAGTGGAAATTTTTCTTAACTTGTGCTATTTGGCTACTTTCAGAAGCAAACATATAAGTAATATGGCTGAGCTATAGCTAACTTAAGCTAACTTGGATTCTTCAACTTAAAACAACCCATTTTCCTAATCTGTATTTTGCCACGTGGCTGGTTACCTCTGCTCAGGTACCATGCATCTATCCTCCTCCCATCTTGCCAACTGAATCTCCCACTTCTGACTCTATCCTAGAACCCTTTCTGCTGCTGTATGTCCCACCTCCTATTTCCTGCCTAAGCTATAGGTCATCAGATTTATTACTGACAGGTGAAGTTTCCATACAGACACAAGATATTTTCTCAACATCTTCATGCTTGGCAGTGCCTTAATTTGCTGGTCCATCTTACTGGCCCCATGATTATTAATTTTAGAAGTTGTTACCATATAAAGTTCTGCTCACATTTAATCTGACATTAATCCCAACGACATTAAACAACAATATAAACTTTGTGAGGTTGGTGGGCCAGAAGAGCCAAATTGATCTAGTCTGAAACTGGAATGTCAGAGGCCCGTATGTTGAAGATTTGTTTCTTAGGCCATGGTTCTACTGGGAGATGGTAGAACTTGCGAGGTGTCATTCGTTGTCCAGTGATGGCCTGGGTTCTATGGCTGGTGGCCTGTTCCAGGTGCTGCTTGCTTCTTGATGAGAACAGATGGACCTCAAGGTCAAAGGTCTCATTTCTCACTCAGGGGCTGCTTAGAGTGCTCAGGGTGAGGCCCCTGCAGTAAGCAAGGCTCCCTGCCTCATGGGGATGGTGTGTGTGTTGGGGGGGGGGGGTAGAGATGAGTTTTCCACTGGGTGCTACAGTTAGCTCTTTTAGAATGAGATTGTTGGTGCCAGCCATCAGTGGAGACTCAGAAGCTTCACAAGCTTGTGATGATACCAAAGTGTTACAGCCATTTGCGCCATGTTTGGCAAGGCAGAGGATGCAGGCGGATGTTGAAAACTGGCCAGAAGGCAGGTCCAGGGAGACACAGCCCCGGGAGGGGGGCCTGCTTCTCCAGTAGTCAGCACCAAGCTAGCCCCAATGATGGAGGGGGTTTAAGTGGCTGCCGAGGCAGCTCCGCCATTGCTGTCTGATCATCAGTCAAGCCCCAGGTATCCAGCAGTGATCCTTCCCCAGAATAAATGACGAGGCTCAGATGGTCATAATGGAGGGGTGGCACAAGCATGAGAAACAGCCAGCCAACTTTTATTTGTGAGCCAGGGACTTATAAACCTTGGGCAGTGGGGAGGGAATTTGTGGGTGAATGTGTCTGATTCTGTAGGGCTAGAGGTGCCAGGACTTGATTTACATGCAGTGGTACAGTATCATTTACATGCGGCAGCACAGGGTCCTATCACAAGAAGAAGAACACAGTACTTAATTATGCTATGGGTGGGGGAAGAACTTTCAGGTACAGTTAAAGATCTCTGTAGCACAGGGTGGGCTATTTCCAGGAATCCTCTAGTCCTTGTCTGAACAGGTTCTATCAAGAAAGGATCAGGTCTTTAATATTCCCTGAGGGCTATGTAATGATCCTTAGGGGATCTGATGGGGGTTCCCAAATCATGTGAAGAGAGAACCCCCTGAGAAAGGGAGTCTGTTGTAATAGACCAAGCTCAGTTGGCTGTCTAGAAATGGCAGACTTTGACTTTAAAAAGTGGAGTTCCACAGGCGGGAGGCATTAGCTAGTCAGAGTACCTCCTTGAAAGGAAGAGTGGGACTCCAGACCCTTCTCTCGCCTTGTGTGTCCTGGTCAAGGGGTGAACATCTTTGTTCAACTGTTATATTCTTCTACCTATGACGAACTGCCGTGCGATAGGGTGTAAAGTCAGTAGTAAGTCTAAGTGGCCACCAGCCCAAACCTCCAAAACTGTGAGCCAAAAATGGACATATCCTCCGTTTAGGCTGAGTCTCTCAGGTATTTTGTTACAGTAAGAGAAAGCTGACTTTTCCGTTTCTTCTTCATAGGAAAAACAGTAGGCACTGGAGGCTGCAGCTGCTGGCTGAAGGGAAATGGCTAGGAGACTATAAAAGTGATGTGGGAATAGGCGGGACTTTCCTAGAGGCAGAAGTAGAAGGGTTTGTGGAATGGGAAGGGTCAAGGGGCTCTTCTAAAACAAAGAGTCTTAGATCTTTTAGCTCCTCCATGCTGAGTTACCCAAACGTACACCTAAAGTTTCCTAGTGTTCTTTGTGATTCAGGGAATGCGGCCATCAAAGCTTTGGGGAGCCATGGCACAAGAGGACCATGTGCACAGAAGCAGAACCAGAGAGCAGAGGAGAATCCCAGGAAAGACCAATAAGCCCCAAGAGTTTAGGGGAAACGGTGGCACCACTCCGATTTCTGCTTTGAGCACGTCTCAAAGATGTGATGAAACTCTTTGAGCTTTCCCTGATTAGTGGAATTTGAATTCATTTTATCAGGATCTTAGGGAACAGGGTGGCCCGGCAGGCGGAAGAGCTGCGTCACACCAGGGGCAGCAGACAGCGATGAAGCGTGGGTGAGAAGCTGAGGTTCAGAGGGCTGGTGGGAGAGTGGCCTCTATAGTGGAACAAGGTTATCATCCTGCCTCTTTTCTGTATTGGCTGCTTTATTGCTCCTATGGTGAAATGTCAGACAGAAACAACTTAAAGGAGGGATGAGGTATTCTGCCTCATGGTTTCAGAGTGTTGAGACCATGGTTGCTTGGCCCACACAATGGGGCAGAACATCATGGTGGAAGGAATGTGTGGCAGAGGGGAACTGTGCACTTCCCCCATGGTAATCAGGAAATAGAGAGGGCAGGGGAAGGGAGGGAGGGAGGGAGGGAGGGAGGGAGAGATAGATAGATAGATAGATAGATAGATAGAGAGAGAGAGAGAGAGAGAGAAGAGACAGGAAGAGGGAGAGAGAGGGAGGAGGAAGAGAGAGACAGAGACAGAGACACAGAGAGACTGGAGACTTGGTAGAGAGTCTCCTAGAGAGAGGAGAGTATCCCCCATAACCTACTTCATCTACCCAAGACTCCATATTTCTATTTCCTTTCAAAATAATGCCACCAGCTAGGAACCAAATCATCAGAACAAGAGCCTACAGGGGACATTTCACAGTCAAACCGTAATAACGTCTGTCTCTTATGACAGAAATATATGGGTCAATATTGAATTGCCACTTGCAAAACTTTGGAGTGAATTTGTCTTTGCACCCAGTCCCCACAGAAGAAGCGCCTGTAGACATATTGTAGAACAGCATTTTCCACCCTGGCTGCCCATCAAAATTACCTGCAGAGCTCTTAAATGTACAAACGCCAGCTACAGACTCAGAATTTCTGGCAGCGAGGCCTTGGGCTTCTGAATGTTTAAACAACCTCACAGGGATTCTGATGTACAGCCAGGGCTGACTGCCATGCTGTAGAAAAACCAGCTGATAAAATTCACCAGAAGAGAAAGAACCGCTCCTCTCATCACATGGCCAAGAGCAAAAATTAAATACGTTATGATTTTTTTTTTTAAACAGCAGAATCCATGCCAATGTATCCTCATCATGGTTCTAGTTTAGAAGTCTGAGATGCACCACAGCTGCTAACTGGGAACGTGAGAAAAACGAGATCACATCCCGGCAAACTGCACCAGATAGAAAATGCTGCAGTGTGCTTCCTTAGCTGTGAAACTTGGGCGTGTAGTAACGGATAGGACTACAGGGGAAATTTAGATTAAAGGCCCCTGCTTTTTGAAGAATGCTCAGTTCTGTTTGTACAGAATGGGTCAAAGTGACACCAACAGAGCGATGATGATGATGATGGTGATGATGGTGGTGGTGGTGATGATGATGAAGGGTCTAGGAGCAGGAGATGTAGTTAGGTGGTAGAATATATACTTAGTAATCCACAGTGCGTGTGCGCGCGTGCACACACACACACACACACACACACACACACACACACACACACACACAGTGTCCTAGCACAACATAGAGTCCAAACATTGTCCCTGAATCTAATGGAGTAGAATTATTCAGAAACGAAGAGCTGTCTCCATCCTCAACAGTGTCGAAATGAAGTCAATGACACAAACAAACCCTCAACACTTTGGAGGACTTTGTAGAAGTCAACTTCAAGTGGTTGCCTTACTTTTGGCTGTATGCAGAAACCTTACCTAAATACATAAAACATTGTCTTGCATATCCTCATATGCTGTCAAATATCACCGATACCATTCCTGTTTGCACCGATACCATTCCTGTTTGATCACAGTATTTTTGGCATTTTGAGTTTACCTAGAAGTGTGCACATTTTAAGCTCTACGGGTGTTGGGAAGGTGTGTGGCTAACATGCTTTCAAAACAGTGCGGATGAGTTTGTTTTTTACCTCTTAGAATTATAGTTATGCAATTAAGTGGCTGACATCCAGCGTTTAGCTGGCTGTTGAAAGCACCTGTCTCATGCTTGAGGCTGCCGCCTGGCAAGTTCATAGATGGGATACATTCTGAGGGAATAAAAGTCCTTTCTGGTGACAGGTAGTCAATTTAATTACTAGACTGTGTTGTGTGTCTGGATATGCTGTGGTTTTTATGCTGAGCCTCACCCTGACAACTTGAGGATTTATGTTTTTAGAAAACATCTTAAGCCGGGTTAATTTTGTGGCTGTCACTCAAACTGAGCCAGGTGTAGTTCCTCACTTATGTCAGTCTGGTTTTTCCTCCCCTTGTGGTTCAGTTCTGTTGAGTGATATCTCTCCCAAAACATAGAGAACTGTCTTTTTTTTTTTTTTTCATAAAGATGGCTATATCTACCAGGCATTTCCAGGGTGATTATTTGGATTAACTTGACAATAATCTTCTTAGGAGAGAGGATGGTGGGCCAGGCCTGGGAGATATCTAATTTCAATCAGTTAAAAACTTATGAAACTCTTAAAATGAGCCAAGAAATGGACATCTGTTTAGGACACGCCCTTGCCATTTTTCTGTAGGTCATTGGTCTTCAGGGCCCAACTATTAAATCTGTCTGTTGCTTACTTCATGAGTCCATTTCTGTATTTTTAAAATTTAAAAATTCATTTATTTATTGATGTCGTGTGGTGTAGTGTGGTGTGTGTGTGTGTGTGTGTGTGTGTGTGTGTGTGACATGTGTACCACAACATGTTTGTGGAGGCCAGAGAACAACTTTTAGGAGTTTGGTTCTCTTCTTTAACCGTGTAGATCCTAGGGATTGAACTCAGTGTATTAGATATGGCAGCAAGTGCCTTCCCTCACTGAGCCATCTGGGCAGAACCCCATCTCTTTTTGGGAGGGGCTAGGAAAGAACTGTTTCAACCTACAGTTGAGGGGAAGCCAGAGCAAAAACTTAAGGCAGGAGCATGGATACAGGACCTGGAGTAGAGCCCACTGAGGAGAGGTACTTACTGGCTTGCTCCCCATAGCTTACTTTCTTTTACTACATAGGCACTACCAATAGTGGGCTGAACCCTTCCATGTCAAAAAAACAAACAAACAAAAAAAACAAAACAAAAAGAAAACAAAAAGAGAACAACTCTCTATTCCAAGCACTCAGGAGGCAGAAGCAGGCAGATCTCTGTGAGTTTGAGGACAGCCTGGACTCCAAAGCAAGTTCCAGGACAGCCAGGGCTACACAGAGAAACCTTGTACGGTTTGAAGAAAATGCCCTATAGGTAATCTGATGGGGACATTTTCTCAGTTGAGGTTTTCCTTTCTAGGACAGTTGACACTGTCAAATTGACACACTTAATACATTATTATAAAACCATAATCTTTCCTTTCTTATCACTAAGATCACATATTAATAGCAATATTCATAATATAAAACATATTCCATATTTTTAAAGTCCCAAAGTCTTTAAAATTTTTCTGAAGTCTCTCTAAAGTCTGAATCACCCTATTTCTTTTTCTTAGGTTCTGTCACTTGCCACCCTCCCCCCATTTGATTTCTCTGGATGGAGTGAGTTTTGTGAGGTGACTGCTCCTTTGTAACTTGACCAAACACGTGAACCAGAGTAGTTCATTTTCATAGAAAGGAATGGCCGGGGAGTTCTTAGTTCATTCAGCTGAATGATGGAGGTTAGATCTTAGGATAGGCTTTCTGGGGCCTTACAGGGTGGAGATCAGGCTTCTCCCCTATTTCTTGACTGTCCTATATAGACTTGTCCCTCAGCAGGCCTGAGTGATTGGCTTCAGGACCCCCTTAGATACCCAACTCTGCAAATGCTCATGTCTGGTATAAAATGGTGCAGTGTTTTCATGCACCATAAACAGCCTGCAGCGGACCTTCAGTCCCTCTCTATTCTTGGTGACAAGTCCTGTATGGGTGTCAGGACACAGTTCATGAGGAGATTTCTGAGAGCTTGTGAGAAAACTCCAAGCAAACGAGACAAGTGTCTTGTAACCTCTGCTCCTCCATAACAGGCTGTTCTTGGAATGTGCTTCTCCTGTCCCTCCCAGGTGTAGTAAACAGGAGTGGGGTCTGCTCCAGATTACCCATGATTTTACCATTACTGCTTAGAAGATGTTTCCAAGCATGGGTGGGCCTCTTGACTATATACAGCCTAAACTCCTGTGATCTTCTTTTACCCTCAAAAGGTAAATTGTCTGATGTTCTGAATACAGTTGGCTATTGCGTGAGGTTTTAGACTGCTTCAACTTTAGGCTCCACTCTCTCAGGTCACACCTCCAACTAAAGCAGTAACATACAGGTGCTTGTTAAATTGTGTTGTTGAGGGGATTGCTAAGTGTCAAACCCAGGGCAAGCAGCTGAGGTGCCTCTTTAACATATCAAAGCAGACCTGGCTACCAGACTCTCCCAGCATCTGCCAGGCCCTACCTGTTACAGGATATGGCTAACATACCCTGTCCTCAACCTTGAACTCTCCAGCCCCTTTCTCCAGAGTCTCTCCCCTATATAGTCTAGCCATTTTGGTTACCTACCCTCTTGTTGCTCCTTTTGTACTGTTGTTGTACTTAGTTTCCCTCTCCCTCTTCCCCTTCTCATCTTCCCACATGGCTTAGAGTCATGACCACTCTGGACGTTCCCGGATATGTCTACCTCTGGTTATGATCTCCTACATATTTATAGTAAAATTTCTCTTCCACCATTCCTAGGAGCAGTCATGTCTTTCCCCCCTCCCATGCCCCCTTTCTTTCTTCTTCTCTTTCTTTCAGGGATAATGACAGAGCAAAGTGTCTGTCAATATTCAACACACATTCATTATTCCAGCATATTCTATCAATGGTTGGTTGAACCAATGGATATAGAACCCATGAATATTGGAGCCAACTATAATGGCTTTGTGAAATTGAAGTTTAAATAATAAATTCTTCTATCTAAATAAGTAATATTTAAGCCAACATACTTCAAATGTCTACTATCAGTGATAACAAAGCCACTTGGTAAAGGTATCCAGATTAATGGCTTAATATGAAATCATAAAAATTAGTAATTAGTTCCAAGTGAACTAATTCTCAATAATTTAATGATTTCTTATAAAATGCCCATACATCTTGCTTTTAGGATCAAAGTTTAATAATTTGCTTACTATTTTAAAAAGACTTCTGATGTTAATAGTATTTCTTGTGGAATTTCATAGAATCTAAATATCTTGAAATACATTAGTTTTGAGATACTTTCACTTTTCAATGTGTGTGTGTGTGTGTAGTGCTCCAATGGTTAATTTATAATATTTCTTAATTACATGTATGCAGAGGCAGCTACATTTCAACCACAGCTGTTTTTTGTGTCAATGAAATCTTTACAAAAATAAATGCACATTGCTCTAAGGTTGTCTACCATGGAATTCCTTAAAAGATCATATAAAGGCTCAAGGATGTCATGCAGGAGGAATGTCTGAGCATCTGCTCCTGCACCTGATTAAGACTAGTTACAGTGGCTGTTAATTAGTAGTCTTATATTATGGAATCCATACCCTTCTCTCCTTTAAGGATTTCGAGGTGCTGAGGATGGAAAGAAGGGTCTTTCACATACTCAGCTACATCCTCTAGCTCAGAGCAGGGCTTTGGACCAACAATCTGGCTGTAAAGAGGTTTGGAGGACTTGAACCAGTGTTCACACAGCAAGCCTAATGCATCTTTGGACTCCATCACTCAACAGTGGATGACCAGTGTGAAGGCTCATAGAGAATCTGGTTGGGATTGGTCTCAGAGCTCCCCCAAACTGGGCCAGTTATCTTCACATTGTGTTGGAAAGGACCACTCTGATGGAGGTTGCAGTCCTCCATGTCTGGATGGCAACTCTTAAGTTTCATGTTAGGTGCAGGACTCCCTCTCCCCAGCAGGGCCTCCAGCTCTCTGCGTGACCTCATCTGGATGGAGTCTTTAGACATAGATGTCCCTAGCTACACCTCATCTATGGCCCTTGACACAGCTCTCTGCTAGCTCTCCCCTCCCTGCTTCTATGGGATAATTAGGCACTGTGTTCCCATTCATATGATAGGAGTGTGCTGCCAAATGCAAAAAAAGTACCTGGTTTCAACCAATTATGAATTCCTATCCTGGAAGGCTCCACCCACTCCCCAAGGAGTATATAGCCTTTGTTCTGCCTGAGTAAAGTGGAACCTGAAGTGGTTCCCAGAGAGTTAGTTCTCTGTTGTGCTTATTGCCTTGGGCCCTGCGTCTCACCTTTTGCTCCCCTCGCCTCCATGGGCTGGTGGCCAACAGGTCCCCCTCACCCCCCAGGGAAGAGCAAAACCACTACATTGCTATGACAAATGCTTGAGAAAGTCAGCTTATAAGGGAAAAGGTTATGATGGCTCATGGTTTTGAAGGTTTTGGGCCTTGATCAGTTGGCCCCATTGCTTTTAAGCCTTGGTAACAGCAGACTGCAGTGGTGGGAGCACATGGCAGAGCAAATCCAGAAATGAAAAGGGGAAGAAGGAAGGGACTGGGGTCCCACAGCTCCTTAACACCCTAAAGCACCCTGTGGTGGGGTGCTTACTGTGCAATCCTGAGGATTTGTGTTCAAGCCCCCCAACACAAAACAATCGTCATATGATGGCATAGTGTTTTACTCTCAGTGCTGGGGAGACAGTGACAGGCAGATCCCTGGGGCTTACGGATCAGTCACCCTAGCTTAACCGGCAGGCCTTGGGTCCCAGCGAGAGACCTTATCTCAAAGAAAATAAGGTAAGACCAGCAAGGTGGCTCATTAGATAAAAGTGCTTGCTGCCTAGCCTCATAACCCTGGGACCCACATGGTAGAAACAGAGACCTGCCTTTACCCAAGTTGTCCTCCGAACTAGTCACGTGTGCCTCCATCATAAACAACCACAGGTTTAGGCAAAGTACAAACAAAGTGGCTGTCTCCTGAGGAACAATACCTCAGGTTGACCTCTGACCTCCATGGACTCACAGACCCGCACTGACACACTCATGCACATGAGTCTACACATGCGCTTTCATGTACACGAATATATAACACACCCAGGCATAACCACACATATGTGGACCTCTGTGGAATTGAAAGAATAAATGAAGTGAATGAAGCATCCAGATGTTGCCTTGCCTGCGTGCGAGACTCCACCTGGTAGTAATGGCGACTCAAAGGACACCCTCAGGCACGATTCATTAAAGACACAAAGGCCTCGAGGCCCCCATTGAAAAGAGCAATCAATAACTCTGTTCTCCATGTCTTCCCACTAAGCCCTGGAAGAGAAATTCTAAAGAGTGGTCTTTCAGACATTTGACTGCCGGTCTTTCATGCCTCCGATGGCCCCACAGCTCCTGCACCATTTCCAGTTTTACAAGCCGGGGAAGCTCTCTGTCATCAGATGCTTTTGTGGGAAAAGCCTGCCGGGCCCACAGAAAGAAGGGCTGGGAAAGGATCTTAGAGTAGATGGGGGTTTGTCTTATTTATTTATTTTTGGTGAGAGTGACTCATGGTGTAGAATGCCTCTGGGTAAAAACAACAATCTTTTTGAAAATGCACCTATTGTCAGAGGCTTTGGGCCTGTAGTCAAATAGTTACATAATGGAGCTATAGAAGCCGGGAGCAGATGTGAGGCCCAAGCCCGCCTTGTTGAGTAGGCTCCTCCTACATCTACCGAAATAACAACACAAGTCCCAGTCACTAAGCTCAGGTGTTGTCCTGCGGCCAGGACACAACACTCCAGAGATAAGAGGTTTTGTTGCTGGGAAAGATGCTTAGCCTCTCCCTCACCTGCTGCTGCTGTCAAGAAGCTTCAGCTCATCTGGTGTTAAACAGTGGCCGAGGAGCCAAACTCCTGAGTCAAGTGGCTTGGAGGGGAATCCAGGTCTTGCTGAGGTAGTTGTGTGAACTTGGGACGATGCCCGCCCCTCCCCCCCCTGCCCCCCCCACCTGCCCCCCACCACCATGTACCTTACTTTCCTCATCTGTGAGTGTAGTCCGCACGGCTGGAAAGATGCTGTGAGTAGCACCTGAAATGCTAAGACAAATGCCTAGTGCCTCCTAACCAAGTAAGAGGTGTTGACTGATGCCAGTTTCTAAAACAACGTCTCTATTAGTTTGCACGAATGCGTGTGCTTTGGGGTGCATGAACGCCGAGGTGCCTATGTGGTGGGCAGAGGACAAATTTCAGCGATAGAACTCGGATGCTCCACAAGCATTTAGCCCCAACTGAGTCCTGACCAGATCCATAGCACTTTTTTATTTGATTTTTAAAAACTGTGTGTACATGTGTCTATGTAAGTGTTGGCAATATCTACGTGGGTGCCCAGATGCCAGAAGATAATAGCATCAGGTCTCTTGGAGCTGAAGTTACGGGTGGTTGCCAGCCACCTGACCCTGGGTCCTGGGAAGTGAACCCAGATCCCCTGAAGGAGCAGCAAGGGCTCTTATAACTGTTGCCATCTCTCCAGTATCCACTGCCCCCATGGCAGTTTTAAGATGACTGGGAGTGAGATCCTATGTGTGAACTGGAAAACTGAGTTAGAATACACGTGGACGCGTCCAAACAAAATGCTGAGCATACTGAAAACTGTACCCCCCTCTATTTTAAGGAACATCTTACCCAAGTGGTGTGAAGGATTCTTTTATGAATAGACAATGCAATACTTACAAAAAGTATTAGTGATTATAAAAGAGGTCGCTTAACAGGAAAAACCTGAACCAAAAGCAAGGCCCACACTTCCTGTTTTAACTTGGGAATACTCGTAGAAAACAGAACGTCAAATATCAGTGTTGGTTGTCAGTGCTAGGGACAGGATCCAGTGCCTAGCACATAGTCTGTCATCAAGCTACATTCCTAGCCTTCAGTTCAAAGAGAGAGGAACTCACTGTGTAACTCAGGCTGGCCTTGAACTTTTTGTGTATCCCAGGCTGGCTTTGAACTCCATACCCTTCTGTCTCAGCCTCGTAAGTTCTGGAATTACAGTTGTGTGCCTCCAGATTTCAACTCTGCTGAAAGTTTAATTCTGAGAAGGCAAACTGGATGCCTTAAGTTGTCACTGTCTCAGCCCCTGAAATACGGCTGCTTATGCAAAGGACGTGACTGTCATATAGCATCATTTACTTACTGAGTAAGTCAGCATCGCACGCATCCTAATCCTAAGGCATCGTAACAATTATTCGGTGCTATGTAAGGATCTTTCCATGTTAGTGGCAGCATGGACTCTTGCATTTTTGTTCCTAATGATCTTGTTTGGTGGCTGCAGAGGATGGCACCTGACACGCATTAGGAGATTAATTACATTAGTTCAATTCATTTCTAGTAATCAACAGCCATCCGCTTTCAATTAGCTTTAGATGATCCTTCTTGCCAACTACTCATTAGCTAATCAGAAGGTGTACCAGATCCAGGATGCTGGGTTGTCTTTTCAGGCAGTTAACAATCAAATATTAAGTGCTTATAATGGGCCACACTACAGTCTGAGGCAGGAAGAATTAGCCACACTATTCCAGAAGCCAGAAAGTTTATAATTCATTAAGAGAGATGGCTTATTTATTTATTTATTTATTTATTTATTTATTTATTCTCTGATCAGAAAACACCTCAATTCTGGCTTCGTGTCTGGGGTTCAGAGAAAGAGTAATTCAAGTTAGCCAATTGTTGCCTCAGCCACCAGTGAGATGCTATGACAGAAACAAGGATCCTAAAATGGAGGTGCAGACTGAGCGAGATGGGCAATTTAGAAAACTCATTTAAATTTCTAGGTGAGTATCCACAGGTGACTTTAAAAAAAATGGTTGTGAACTTGTTTGTTTAAAAGAGCAGCAGTCGCAGCCCTCCCTTTTCTGGTGTGGAAGAAGTATCAGCAGGCTTGCGCTCCCTCCCTCTTGAGCTCTCTGGAAGAACCTACTCTCTTTACCTCAGGATCTCTTATTTTTCACAGGAAGAGTCCCTCCCTCCTAAATAAGGTCGCGTTCATCAATGTCAGGGATTAAGGTGTATGCTACCTTTTCTGATAATCTACTCTCGCTATTTGTAGTATATTTTAAAATATTTTTTGAATGAAAAACACTGTCAGAAAAATTACATGCACCTTATTAAAATATTAGTGCCATAGCGTGTCCCCTAAACCAACTGTAATGCCGAACCATTCAATTACTTCTCCTCTGTACTTATGTGAATATTTGAGACTATTTCTGAATGTTTTTAAGTCATTTACCTATCATGATGCTTTCATTTCTTTTTGGATTTGTATGTTTTTCAGCTGTTAAGTACAAGTGCACATGTTATTACTGTAGCATATCAAACTCTGAGGTCAAAGAGATTGGACTTTATAACCTCAAAAGGCTATATGCCTGCCTCTTGCTGGTGCTTTAAAAAGATTGAAACACCTTGTGACATAGCTCAGCTAACTGTGTCAAACATTTTGTTTCTATGTCACACTTGTGACAGGGCTCCTGAGCCACTGAGATTCCAGTTGTGCCCAGATCACAGATGTGCCATCAGGGCCCTAGGGACAGAGTTAGCCAGCAAGCCCTTTCTTCTGATTGAATGGCAAAGATCTACATTACACTGTGCTGTCATCCACATGACAACACAAAGCTGTCCAAAGTCTTAGGAAGTTCCGGTCAGTAGCAAGCCTCTGCTTTCAGAGCTGGAGACAGAGAGAGGTGAATACAGAGTCACAGTGGAAGGAGCAGAGGGCACGAACAGAGCCTGCTTGGCACTGAGGCAGGGTGAGCTGTGGGAAAACCTCAGTGGGACCTCATCTTGCAGCCAACCCATGCTTTGTGAGTTTCGTTTTCCGGCTCTTTTGGTAAAGATCAGGAAAAAAAAAATCTTCTGCACTTCTGGTAGGAAATAGTAAAGGAACCATTTTGAAGTAGTCAGAACATGTTATTGTTAACAAGAGAAACAATTTTAAGAAAAAGTATTGTTTTATTTTGTTATTCTTAGTTAAATGTATTCGTTGGTACTTTGTTTTAGATAAATCTATTCTTTCATATATGTGCATAATGAATTCTGATTACAACCACTCTCTACCCTCTTTCCTCCATCAACCCCTTGTGTTCCAGACAAGAGAAAGATTCTCCTTTCTCACTATCAACTCATGAGATAAAGAAATGCAACTAAATAACTGTGCTCCTAGGTCTTATTTTCGAGGAGATCTTCAGGTAGGGAAACAGAAGACAGTGGTCAGTACAGAGGAAGCAAAAACAAGGGCAGGATCCCTGCAGCGAACCCCCATGTTCTTGGTGGGCCCCTTCTAAAGTTCATGTCTTTTTGCTTTGTTTCGTAGCCCACTCAGTTGAACCAGGGCTTGGCACATGACCACAGATGCGGAACTTGCCACTGGAGTCTAGTGGGCTCATCAGTGAAGACAATGAGTCCTCCCGACCCCAGAATCCATCAATTACCAGCAGTTTCACAGAGAACTGTAGTCCCTCCTGACAGACTGTTGGCAGGCCCAGGCTTGTACTGGTTCAGTGCAGGCAGCTATGGCTGCTGTGATGCTATCAGGCCAGAAGACAGTGCTTTGCAGCTTGCACTCATCTTCTGTCTCTTCCATTCTTTCTGCCCCCTTTTCTGCTGTGTTTTCCAAGCCTTAGGGGAGGTGGCATAAATGTCCTGTTTATGGCTGACCACTCAGCAGTCACTGAGAGCACCACAGCCAGCCAGCCTGCATTCACTGCTGTTCATAGCAAAGAGAAGCCAAGAGAAACTATTTTATCAGAACCTTACAGATAGAGTTTTATGGCGCTTGAGCCCCCGTGGGAAAGGGGTAAATTCCCAACTTTGGCCCTATCTCCTTCCTGATTCTTCTGAGGGAAAGATGGGCAGGTACGTGTGACATGCTTCTGAAGTCCACAGTCAAGAATTTTAGCTCTTTAAAATGCTGAAACCCAATCATGGGACAAGAGAAATGCTTTCATGCCTCACTATCAACATACGGAATAAAGAAACACAACTAAATAACTGTGCTCTTAGATTTTATTTTCAATGAAATCTTCAGGAAGGGAAACCAGATGGCTGTAGTTAGCACAGAAAAAACAAAAATGAGGGCAGAGATATTGCAGTTTTCTGATTATATCTGCTATATTTAAGACAAGCAAACATTAATATTCTAAGAGATTAATGGAAAAGGTGGACAGTATGGAGGGCGGACAGTATGGAGGAACAAGGGGCTAGTGGAGCTGAAAAGGTAGAAGGAATCAAATAGTGCTTTTGGTGGGCTCAGGGGTGGATTTGACGTTGCAGAAGGAGTCAGTGATTTTCTGGAAGTGTCAGTAGAGTCTTCCAGAACAAACTTAAAGGGAAAAAAGAAGGAAAGAGACAAACAGCACAGCCAAGAATGAGGGGAGAATTAGGAGAATACCAAAGGAAAATGGGAAGAAAAGAGCAAAGGAAATGTGTGATGCACAGCATTTGAGAACTTCTTAAATTAATGATGGACCAAATCACAGGTGTGGGAGATGCGCGGAATGCTTTGTAGAATTAAAGAAAAAAAAAACCAACAACTAAACAAACAAACAAACAAAAAATATACTCAAAGTTTAGGAAATCAATGATAAGGGAAACCTGAAGGAACTCAGCAGAAAATACACCCCAGCTATGGAGGAGGAAGGAGAGGGTTAAACTGGACTTTTCTTCAGGAACCATAAGAGCAAAAAGGATGGCATCAAATCCTTAAACTTGGAGGGAGAAAGCCCTCTCCCTACAATTCAGTACCTAGTGCAATTATCCTTCAAAAGTAAAGTGGGGAGAAAGGCTTTTTATAGAAGGAGCTTGTTGCCAGAGGACCAGTGGTGCAGAGACTGTCAAAAGAAATTCTTTACAAAGAAAGAAAATTACCAGTGTCAGGAACTTGGGCCTACACAAACAAAGCAAGAGTGATAGATACGGAGAAAATGAACAGAAAACATTACTTTCTTAAATATTTTTTACATTTATTTATTTATTGTATGCACGTGCACACATGTGCATGTGTGCAAGCTCTATGGTGTGAGTGTGAAGGTCAGAGGGCAGCTTGTGGGGATCAGTTCCCTCCGTCCACCATGTGGCTCCTGGAGATGGAACTCATTGGGCTTGGTGGGAGCTATCCTGCCAGCCCTAAAAATACTGTTGTATTCTCCTCTCTCTCTCTCTCTCTCTCTCTCTCTCTCTCTCTCTCTTTCTCTCTCTCTCTGTCTCCTCTTCCCTCGCTTCCTCCCCCCATGTCTCTGTCTCTGTCTCTGTCTCTGTCTCTGTCTCTGTTTGATGGTCAGAGGACCACCTCAGCTGTTGGCGCTTGCCTTCTAAGTTGCTGTACCTGGATTTTCTTGTTGTTTGAGACTGTATCCAGGTATCAGGCTGTTAGGCCTGTGAACTTCCTGGGATTTCCTTCTCCTCCTCTCCTCCTGCTGTTAGAGCACTGGGATTACACACACACACACACACACACACACACACACACACACACACACACACACTATTATGCCTGCCTTCACATGGGCTCTGGGGAATTTGTACTCAGGTCTTCCTGTTTGTGTGACAAGTGTTCGCTACCCATTGAGCCACCTTCCCAATCCTCTTAATCCTTACCTGCTCCCACAATGCAGTTCGGTGATTATAGTTTATGGAGACGGAAGATGAAAGGCAACAGTGCAGTAATGGACAGTAGGACTAATCTGGAGCATCTCATATTTCTCTCACTGTTTGAAAAAGGGAGCTTGGTTTAACTGTAGAATACAAACTCAAGGGCAGCCACTAAAAATAAGACAGATGCTGTTGACATGATGAGAGGAGACTAAAAAAATAGACTCATATCAATTGTTCAGAGGAATAGGCAAAAAGATACCAAGAAAAAAAGCAACAGGCTGGAGGGATGGCTCAGAGGTTAAAAAGACTTCCTGTTCACACAGACATGCACACATAAATGTAAAATGAAATAAATAAAAATTAAAAAAGAGCATCGTTAATGAATATGAAGGATAGATAGAAGCACAAGTTTGGGGGAAATCTACGTTTATAATTGAAACCATTCTCGCCTAGAGTGAGAAGGACTATTCTATGGTTTGTTTTGTCATTTACTGATTCTGGGAAGTCCTTGTATTTCTAACTTTCTGTGCAAATTTTCTCATCTTTTAAAATATTGATAATATTAGAAATGGTTGTTGTAGGTTTAAACGAGACACCACATTTACGTAAGACCTTTACTACAGGGTCTGGGGCAGACGGAGCCCTCAGTAAACACTTCCCACTACCACATTTTGAGAGAAATGGAAGAGTTTATTAAGTACCTATTGTGTATTGATACAATTTGATCTGTGTTTATTTTGTTAAATAAACATGCCATGTTATGTGAGCATATAGACCAGGTAGAAAAGGCTATTAACTGGCATGTGTGTTGAGGACACACACACATGTACACATGCACACAGACAGAAACCTTCCACTGAACGTGTTTTCTATTTTTATGCTGAAGTTCTGCTTCTTGTGATGATAGCATGAGGCCATAAGGCCTTCGTGAGGTAGTTAGACTGAGAGCAGAGCCCTGATGAGTGGGAGTAATGCTGCCATAACAAAAGCCCCAGGCTTGCTGAGCAGCCAGCCTAGCCTGCTCGGTGAGCCCCAAGCCGATGAGAGATCTTGTCTCAAAAAACAAGACAGATGGCTCGCAAGGAGCCACACCTGTGGTTGCTCTGGCCTCTCCACACGAGCACATGTGTGCCTGCACATACGTGGATGGACACCCCGTCCCTCCAGAGGCCCTCATCTTTCACATCGTGTGAAGACGCAGCAAAGAGGTTGTCTGTGAGACAGTGGGCCCTTATAGCACAATGAACCTACCTTCTCTGGGACTATCCAGCCTTCAGAATGGCAAAGATTAAATTCCTCTTGTTTTTAACGGGTCTACTTTATGGTGTTGGGTTGCAACAGCCTAAGTGAATGGACCCCCTTCATTCCACAGTGACTGGTGTCAATGCCTTGACAAACATCTGTCAGGTACTTTAATGAAAACATGTATATGTTTACATGCATGTAGAGAAAATTCAATATTCATACATGTGTATATGCAGGTACTTTTAGAAGGGGAAGGATTATGTGTATTCTCATAGATCTAAAGTATCTAAGATTTCTAGGTAAAGATATATGTGAGTTTTCCTCAATGTATAATAGTTATACCTGAAGTTTTAAAATAACAGTAATTTAGCCTTGCTGTCTGATTACATAGTGAGCATTTATATACACCAATGGGAATTAAAGGAAATAATGGCTAGGAGCGGAAGCCACCACCGCAAGGATCTCTGATCCCTTTTAATGAACTTCAAGAATTCTCACCTGGGCATGGTGGCACATGCCTTTAATCCCAGCATTTGAGAGGCAGAGGCAGGTGGATCACTGTGAGTTCGAGGCCAGCCTGGTCTACAAAAGTGAGTCCAGGACAGCCAGGGCTGTTAGACAGAGAAACCCTGTCTCGAAAACCTAAAAAAAAAAATTCTCACGGCCACAGGGATGTTACTGAACAGCCACTTTCAGCAGCACATTGAAACAGAAAGGAAAAGTAAAATGGAAGCCCTCCAAAGGCCAGACAGAAGGCCCGTTCAAATAACAAACTCTAGAGCAGAAACCACCAAAACTGGGAAATGGAGCAGAAAGAGAAATTAAAATTCTGTGTGCTGGGCTTGGTGGTTACCTCTCCTCAGACAGCACTGAGTTGGAGCCACACCTTCCATCACTCTCTGATGACAGGAGTCTCAGGAATGGGTGGGGTCACCAGGGGTGACCTCTCAGTGCCCTTCTGTTCTTATTAGTGGGCACATCCTTAACAGAACAAAACAAATCCATCCCCAAACTGGAAACTGGCCGTTGCTTCCTCTTTAGGTTTTTCCTCCACTAGTGGTGTAAGAAATGAGAGAGAGACAGAGAGAGAGAGAGAGAGAGAGAGAGAGAGAGAGAGAGAGAGAGAGAGAGAGAGAGAGAGAGAGAGACAGAGACAGAGAGACAGAGACACACACACAGAGAGAGAGACACAGAAAGACAGAGAGGGAAGGCGGCCGCTGGGGTGGGGAGGGGAGGGAGGGAGGGAGGGAGGGAGAGAGAGAGAGAGAGGGAGGGAGGGAGGGAGAGAGAAGAGAGAGAGTAAGTAAGAGGGTAGAGGGAGGACACAGCGGTCTCCACAACAAAGCCCTCTTCTGCTGTGTTGACATTTCTAGCGAAAACAAAGATCAGCAGCGGGGCGTGGAGGTACTCCGGCACTGGAAGGACAGGGCAGCCAGGGTTTAGAGGCCAACGCTGGCTACATACTGAGACTCTGCTTTAAATAATTAAGTAAACAAACTCGTTTGGGAAAAGTAGACAGGGAGGAAAACACAGAGCACAGTCCTACCTCTGTTACCGGTTTCAGTGCGTCGTTAGGGCGGATCACTCTACTACATATTGACATAAAATTAGTGAAAAATGACATCACAGGAAACCAATCTTGCAACATGTTTCCCCCCCCCCCCCGCTTCCGCCCCCCCACCGACTTAACAAAACAGCAGAAACCTCTTTTCATGTCATTAAATTCTAGTTAACATGTTTTACCTTTTCATTTGAATTTTTAAGCAGCACTCTTGTTACTTTACATCTCCATCCTGTTTTATTTGAGCGCTGATACCTGTTTTTATTGGCTGAGGCTGTGCAAGCAGTGGCAGCGGGCGGGCGGGGGCGGGCGGGGCGAGGGCGGGCGAGGGCGCTCAGGTTTCCTTTTTATATAATGAAGGCTCTTTTCTCCAAGCATCTCCGTGAGGCCAGTCCCATTCATTTCACTCAATTCGTATTACTCATGCAGAAGAACACTTTCTTGCTCTGATGCCTACCGCTAATGGGCACATTCTGTACAGGGAACGTTTGTAAAATGTTGGTAAGGAGCAGGCTCAACACTTTCCCTGTTTGATGAGTCACTGTGGAGGAAGGAAAATCCCCCTTCCACGGGAAGTCTCAGGCTTTCTGCTGAGATCAAGCCCGTGTTCTAGCATGGATTGCTTCTGATGTTATTTTATCTTAAGATATTTTTTTCTTATATTTATGGTTGTGAGCCCAGCCTTTAACGGCTGAGCCATCTCTCCGAGGCCAACCTGGTCTACAAAGTGAGTCCAGGACAGCCAAGGCTACACAGAGAGACCTTGTCTTGAAAAACTAAAAAAAAAACTAAAAAAAAAAAAAAAAAAAAAGATATTTTTTTCTCCTTCATTGTTTGAAATGGGAAGAGAATTTCATTTGACAAGCTTGAACCCATAGTCCACTGAAAAATAAGAAGTATGGCTAGGAAAATGTCAAAAATAGGTGGTCACACAAACTACTAGCTTAGTTTCTATGTGTGACCACCTTCTCTGTCTTCTACCCAGGAGACTTTCTCTGCCTTCCAAGTCTGTAATCCCAGCCCTTGAGAGACTGACGCAGGAGGAAGAGAGTTCAAGGCCAGCCTGAGACTCACTTTGAGACCATGTCTTGAAAACTGAATCTCTGGTCATGGTGTCTCATGTCTTTAATCCCAGCATTTGGGAGGCAGAGGCAGGCAAATCTCTGTGAGTTCAAGGACAGCCTGGTTTATATAGAGAGAGTTCCAGGCCAGCCAGGGTTGACTGTTTGAGACCCTGTCTCAACAAACAGACAGCAATAATAAAACAACCAGGGCTGGAGAGATGGCTCAGTGAGTACAGTGCTTGCCACACAAGCCTGGAGACCTATGTTCAGATGGCCAGAACCCACATAAAAGCTGGGTTCACACCTGTAACTCTAGCTCTTGGGGAGGCAGAGACAAGGTTACTGGAGCTTGCTGGGCAACTAGTCTAGGCGATTAGCAAAATTTGGGTTCGGTGATAGACTCTGTCTAAAATAGAACAGTGGAGAACGATAGAAGATGTCTGGTGCCAACTTTGCACCCCCTGC
Organism: Acomys minous; assembly: GCF_964271855.1. NCBI lineage: Eukaryota > Metazoa > Chordata > Mammalia > Rodentia > Muridae > Acomys > Acomys minous. The sequence continues at coordinate 20,208,636 of NC_140494.1, read as the reverse complement.
CCCCCCCCTCCTTTGCACACACACAAATATAACCACATAGAAAAGCAGGCAGGCAGGTGGGTGGGCGGACAGGCAGGCATTAAGGCAGGCAAGCAAGCAAGCTTTCCCAAACTGGCAAACTGACCTAACTATGCCGAGCTCCAGCTCTTAGCATTGATCTTAAACACACAGAGGCCTGGCGAGGGCTTGATTGGTAAAGTGCAAGTTGAGCATGTGCAAGGCCCTGGGTTCTTTCCCCAGCACCTCATCCACATGGACTCAGCTGACCTCAAGTCGATTAAGCAACGGAATTAATGTGCTAGTATACAACAAAGCATTCTGCTTCTGTCAGGACAAAATGTCAATGACATTTGTCCTTGACTTGGCTCTGTTGATTTTTCCAGGCATTTGGCTTTTTATGAAATGTATTTCTGGCCCTGGGCTGACTTTAGCTGTCCATGGCTGACCTCAGCTGCCCACGGGCTGAGCTCAAGGTGGAGGAGGCTTCTCTGAGTTCAGGGAGTCCTTTCTTTCCCTTTTTGTAGAGCTGCATTTCCTTTTCTGACCTCTTCCACGTTGTACTGTGTGCTATCTGGGGTGTGGGTGGGAGTGCGGGGGTGGGGGCTAAACTCCTTTGAGCCCTGTAGTTGCCACCCTTCTCCTCCCAGCCCTAATTAAGTTTATGCCTTTTTCTGCCCCTTTCTCTTCCTTTCATCTTCTGCCGTCTCTGGTCTCCTTTGTCTTTCTGTCTCAGCGAGGCCCTTCGTGAGCCTCCAGCTCCTCGAGCTGTGGCAAAGGCACATCTGGACAACAGTAGAGTGTGGCACCCGTGTTTGCTCCATAGCTCCGGGATTATCAGTATTTCCTGGAGCCCTTCAGAATTAGCAAGTGCCAACCTGTGTCCAGGTCTTCGACCCTGACCCTGTGCCTGCTTCCTCTCTCTCTTTTCGGTTGTGTGAACATCATGCTGCCCAGGCTCGCATTGAATAAATGTCCTACTTGCCCTGGAATAGTTCTCTTTTTCTTTAAAGACTTATTTATTTATTTATTTTTTAAAATTTGTGTGCGTGTTTGTGTGTCTGCCTGTGGGTGTGGATGCCTGTGAAAGCCAGAAGGCTTCCTATTCCCTGCAGCTGGAGTTAGAGGCTGCTGTGAGCTGTGTGATACAGATGCTGTGAACCAAACTCTGGTCCTCTGTAAGAGCAGCCAGTACTTTTAACCTCAGAGCCATCTCTCCAGCCCCTGTGCCAGGACAATTCTAACAGGTGCTATGAGGATGAAAACAGACACCAGTGTTTGGAGTCAGTATAAAACCAATGAACCAATGGAAACTCTGCTTAACTTAAAACAAATGTGGACCACATGTGGAAACAATGGTTTGGATAAATTGGATCAAATTAAAATAAAATATATTACTAAAATACTTTTGCTTGGGTTCCCCCTTCCCCCTCACCCCCACCCCACCCCCCTCTTCCCGCTCTGGAAAATGTAGCTACCAGAAGGTTGGAAATGATGTGTGGCTCATATTTAAAACCCTTGATGTGTTCCTATTGGAAAGTGTATCCCTGAGTCTTTGAACTGTCACTTAGAAACAGGCAGTTTTTATGCTTTAAGTGCCCCCACCCTGACCCCATGCATGCATACTTGTATGTACGTGTTTGTGGCAGCAGGAGACCTCTGGTCAGTGCCAGGTGTCTTCCTCAGTCACTCACTACTTTACTTTTTGAGGTAGGGTCTTTGACTGAACCTGGCTGGAGCTTACCAATTCAGCTAGACTGCCTGCCAGCAAGTCCCAGGTATCCTCCTGTCTCTACCTCCCCAGTACTTGGATTATGAGCTAGGTTTAAAAAAAAAATTATGTATTGATTTGCATGGGTGGGAACGGCACATGTTCCATGGTGCATATGTAGGGAACAGAGGGCGACTCTTACAAGCCAGTGTTCTCCCTCTGCAAGGGCCTCCAGGCACTGAACTCAGGTGGTCAAGTGTGCTCGGTGAGCACTTTACCAACTAAGCTGTCTCCTCAGCCAGAGACTCAAGATGTTCTTTTCAGTCCCTTAGGGTTTCCTTGTTCTTATTCACTTTTTGCATCTTAGAAATAGGGATAGTATGTCTTAAAGACAAGGATATAGACACTTTGACTGATGCCGCCTAAAATTAATTGAGAAGAAAAAAAATGATGGCGATCTATGTCTTATCTAGGATTAGATTTTTTTGTTTTTTTGTTTGTTTGTTTTCAATAGGATTAGATTTAAAAACAAAAGCTACCTAAAACAATTCTTATTTGATCATGGCTGTATTATAGAATTTAATATTACTTTTAAACAGTTAAACTTTTATTTGCTCTTAGGTGTGCTGGGAATGATTCTTTAGTTTGTCACTGAACATAATTGCAATTCTTGCCAAGCAGGTTGCAAATCCACTTGGCTTTGTGGCTTGAGATTAATCCTAATTAGTGAGTCAGAGCGTTGGTGCAAAAAAGCATGAGAACCCATTACCAGGAAAGAGAAAAACTACCCTTATTTATGTTACTGTTTTTATTAGGCAGGGATGTTTTCCTTGAGTTAGTTATAAGCTATGTGGAGGTCCAGTCTGCTTGGAGTCCATAAAGATCCACCTGAGGCTGAATGCCTTCAATGGTCACATGCTCTTCTATGGTCTGGAGGCTACAAGTCAGGGAGTCAGCATGCTGGGCTAGCTCTGGCAGAGACTCCACCTGAGGAAAGCACCAACCTTGGCGTTCCTTCTTACAAGTTGCTGGTGTCACTATGAGAGCTGAGTCCGCATGGTCTCTTGCAGACTTCATCTTCTACCACAGTCCTCATTCCCGAAACCAGAACACTAGGAATTGACCTTCCAACTTAATGAGCTTTATGGACGGGAGATAAAGGTGAATTATAGTCTTAATCACCGTGGTGGTTTGAATGAGAATGGTTCCCTTAGGCTCATGGATGCTTAGTCTCCGGTTGGAAGAAGTATTTGGGAAGGATTAGAAGATGTGGCCTTGTTGGGGAAGGTATGTCACTGAGGGGCTGGCTCAAGGCATTTCCGGTTAGCTCTTCCTACCTCTCGTTGTGGATCAAGATGTGAGTGCTCAGCTATTGCTTTCGTGCCATACCTGCTTGCCTGCTGCCATGATCTCCACTCTGATGGTCAGGCACATGCTCCATGAAACTGTAAGACCCAAATAAACTTTCTTTTATAAATTGGCTTGGTCCTGGTGTCTTTTCACAACAGTAGAAAAAAGCATTTAAGACAATCATACTGATTTTTTTCTCATGTGCATTCTTTCTTGTATCATCTTTTATTAATTTTTAACATACTATTTTTATTCTTTGAGAATTTTATACATAATATAATGTGTTTTGATTATATTTACATCTCACCTTTCCTCTTAACTATTTCTCTCTGGTCCATCCTCCACCACCTCACAACTTCATGTCTTTTTATTTTTATTTTGTGATAAACCACCAATGAGTGCTGCTCATGGGTGTGGGACTATCTATTCCCTGGGTTGTGCTTGGTCTACAGTGGCCACACCTTAAAAGAAAACTGACTCCTCCCTTCGCAGCTCTCAGTGGTGAATAGTTGCTCAGTTAGGGTGGGGACCCATGAGCCTCTCCTCCCTCCATGCTGGAATGATGACTAGCTGCTCTTGTGAAGACAATAACAGCTTCTGTGAGTTCAAGCGTTTGACAGTCCTGTCAGGTCCAGACGACAATGTTTCACTCCTGCCCTTCCTCTTACAGTCTCTCTTCTCTGATGATCCTTTTGTCCTGGGAGAAGGAGAATGTAGTATAAATGTTCAGTTCTTGTGATTACTCCATTGGTACTTACTCTCTCTGCGTGAGAAAAGTGGTTTTTTGTTTGTTTGTTTGTTTGCTATTGTTGTGTTTTTTTAATTGCGTGACCTTTCTTTCTTTCTTTCTTTCTTTCTTTCTTTCTTTCTTTGTAGAGTCTCATTATGTAAGTCAGATTCACTGCTTTTGCCTCCAGAGTGCTGGGGCTAAAGATGGGCACCACTGTGCCCTGGCAAGAAGAGTATTCTTCATATCAATTTTATTTTGGTAGTTTGATATTTATGAAGTAGGCAGACGATTGAGAAAGCAGACTTAGAATACATGAAAAGGATAATAACAACTACCATCATTAGCCAGGCATAGTGGCGCATGCCTGTAATCCCAAGACTCGGGAGGCAGAGGCAGGCAGATCATTGTGAGTTTGAGGTCAGCTTGGTCTACAAAGTGAGTCCAGGACAGCTAAGATAACACAGAGAAACCCTGTCTTGAAAAACTAAACAACAACAAGAACAACAACAACAACAACAACAACAACCCTCCAAAACTACCATCTTAGTCAGGGCCCATCTGATTTAACCTAAAATGTAACAGAGAGCCTAATTTAAAACTTTGGCTTAGTAATTCAGTGAATATATATAAGAAATATTGATTAACTTTGTAGAGAAACTTCAATTCAGAACATGGCTGCTCTGGCAAGGGATCACATCCAAAGACCTTCTAGGTCTGTGTGACCCCCCTGGAATATAGACATGCCTTTAATCCCAGGAGACAGAGGCAAGCAGATCTCTGAGTTCAAAAAGCCAGCCTAGTATAGAGCAAGTAAAAGTTTAGGTCCAGGCATGGTGGCACACCCCTTTAATCTCAGCACTCAGGAGACAGACTTCTAGTCAGTTCTGGTAGGGCAGTTTGGTAATCAAGGAATTGAAAGGCAATGCAGTGGAGTCCAGTTTATGGCAATTCAGTTCCTGGAATTCAAACACAGTTGTTTTTTTGTTTTTTATTTTTTGTTTTGTTTTTGAGATAGGGGTTCTCAGTGTAGCCTGGCTGTCCTGGAACTCACTCTGTAGTTCAGGATGCCCTCAAACTCACCTCTGCCTCCCGAGTGCTGGGATTAAAGGTGAGAGCCACCACTGCCCAGCTCAAAGGCAGTTTTACCAGCAATGTTTTACACAGACAGGCTGAAGAGAGAACAAGCTAGACACAGGTGAAAACAGAACAAGCCAGAGAATGAGAAGGAGGCAGAAGATTAGGACAGAGTGCCAAAGTTAGTATGAGGCCACGCAGAGCAATTCAGTGAGAAGCTGAGAGAGAAGCCAGATTGTATCAGTCAGCTTGGAGAGGAGTTTGAGCCAGAACAACAGAGTTGAACTAGCCAGCCAGAGTTCAGAAAGAACTAGAAAGGGTGAGCTTATTCAGCAGTAAGTCTCAGAGGCTGAACACATTCTAGGCCTAGATTAGATTATGGAGAATAGAAGCTTCCAGAACTAGGCCTAGGTCAGTAGACAGAAGCAGCATAAAGGAGCATAGAGGACACTGGCATTAGGCACAATGTTTAGTGTTTTATATGACCATATTTTATTTAGAAAATCATACAGCATTCACAGGGGTGGGGCTACTTCTCAGACCTGGACAAGTACAGATTTTCTATCTATGACATTTCATTTCTTAAAATTGTTTTTATGTTATGGATGTTTTATATGCATGTTTGTCTATGCACCATGTGAATATCTGGTGCCCTCAGTGATCAGAAGAGGATATTGAATCCCTTGGAACTGGAGTTACAGACATTTGTGAGCCACCACAGAGGTGTCGGGAATTGTTATTGTTTGAAAGATCTTGCTGGGATGTAGAAACTGTGGGAGAAATAATAAAGTTGTTGGAATTTGCTCTTTGGAGTTTGTTCCATCCACCAAGATGTGAGTATGTATATATGTTCGTGTGTAAGGTTGTTACAATTCATTTCCAACCATCCACGTGCATGTGAATGCACATATGTATGTGTGCATATGTATGTATGTATGCATGCATGTATGTATGTGAATGTGTAAAGTAAGAGATGCTTGAGAAAAGAAGCTTGTTGGAACCTACCTGCTGGACTCTGTCTTACTTTACCATCAAGTGTAAGTATGTATGTTGTATGTGGGTATGGTGCTTTTCTCTCTTTTCCCTTTCTTTTTTAAAGATTTATTTATTTATCATTATGTAATGTGTACACCTGCAGGCCAGAAGAGGGCATCAGATCACATAATAGATGGCTGGGAGCCACCATGTGGTTGCTGGGAATTGAACTCAGGACCTCTGGAAGAGCAGCCAGTGCTCCTAACCTCTGGGCCATCTATCCAGCCACCCTTTCCCTTTCTTTTTAGACCCTTTGCCACTATCAGTGGAAGCCCCCACTAGGAGTCATCAGCCCTAGCCCTGCTTACATGGTAGCTGTAAGGCCCTGCCAGGAAGCTATCAGCACGGGCCCGCAGCCAGCAATTTAATTCTGGCCCCTCAGTTTATCACTACCAGCGAAGCCCTTGCTGGTAACAGTGAGTTCCGGTCTGGAAAATTGCCCTCAGAGAAAGTCTTCAGGGTCACCAGCCAGCCACTGGATCTATGCCTCACTTCAGTTTCCCCATTTGACGTCAAAGCTGGTCTTCAATAACGAATCAAGCCTGGGTCCTCTTGAAGAGCGAGAACTCTGACCACTGGGCAAACATTTCTTTTTTTTTTCTTTTTCTTTTTTTTTTAAAGATTTATTTATTACATATACAGTGTTCTGCTTGTATGTACACCTGCACACCAGAAGAGGGCCCCAGATCTCATTATAGATGGTTGTGAGCCACCGTGTGGTTGCTGGGAATTGAACTCAGGACCTCTGGAAGAGCAGGCAGTGCTTTTAACCGCTGAGCCATCTCTCCAGCCCCAACATTTCTTTTTTGAGACAAGGTCTCATGTAACCTCAGGGTAGCCTTACATCCACCACAAAGTTGTGCTGATCCTTTTCTTCCCACCTCCCTAGTGGTATTGCAGGTGTTACGTGCTTCTGGGGTTTGAACCCAGAACTTCACCAACTGAGCTATATCCCTAGCCCTGTTGGTAACATTTCTAACTCCGGTCTGGGAGTGTAAAGTCCTACTTCCTTCCATAGCTTGCGTGTTGATAAGACATTTAGGAAGTCACTACAGAAAAAATATAAAGGAGGCACAATTTGTTACACAAAGTCAGAGACATGGAGACAGATTCAACAACTCTTTGATGATAAAGCTGATAGGATCTGACGCCTCGGTTAGTATGTAGGGGGACACTCTCAGTTGATTTTAGGGTACTTGCTGAAAAGATGAGACTTGCTCTGCACAGAAGAAAAGGAAACGATTTCAGAGATGCGTGTTGACATGTGTACTGTTGATGTTGTATCTACATGAGCAAAACTTAATGACGGGAGGTAAATTGTGTGAGTCTTTTTGTTAGGAAGTGAGAGAACAGGCGTCTGTTGCATTTCCCCGCTTTGTGCATGAAGAATCCTAACCATCTTGACTTACAAACTAGCCCTTCAGGAGTTCTGCAACTCATTGTGGCCAAAAGAAAGTTCACACGGATAGATGGCTTATTGTTCTGTTGCTGCTGTTAAAACAGAAGTAATAGAAACACTTGCTGTGGTTCAGTGGTAGGGTGTTTGTCTCATACACACAAAGCCATAGGTTCGGTTCCAGTCCTACCCAAACCAAACTCAACCCAACCAAAGAAAACCTAACGATGAAAAAGAGCACATGGTTGCCATCACAGCTCTGAACACCAGAAAGCCTAAAATCAAGATGGCAGCAGGCCTATATGCCTTTGGCTTTAGGTGAAATTTTGTTGCCTTGACTTTTCCAGCCTCTAGATTCGCCTACAGTCTAGAGGTTGCCTACATTCCTCAGCTCCCATTACTTTCCTTGGTCTTCAAGGCAAGTATTGTAGTAGCCTTAAATCTCAGACTACTGCTTCTACTGCCATGTCTTCTCTTGAGTGTGACCTCCGCATCTTCCTTCTGTGAGAGTCCTTGCGATGACACTGAGTCCACCTGGATAATCCAGCTGATCCTTCCATGCCAGCATCCTTAATTACCTCAGCACATTCCCTTTTGTCATGTATGTTATTCATCTTTCTGGTTATGAAATACTTGAGATGCCCATTTTGAAAACAGGAAGGGTTTATTTTGGAGTATAGATTTGCAAGTTTCACCCCATAGGTGCATGGCTTTATTTGGGGATGTCACATCCTGGTGGGGAGAAAAGTATGCATGGCATGTACCCAAATGACCTACTTCTCATTAGACCCTACCTCTTAAAGAGTCTACTTCTCAATAGTGCCACAGCTTGGGGGATATAAGGTCTTGGTGGTGGTGGGGATTCTATGTCCAGAGTATAGCATCATGTAAACTAATCCCAGAAGGGCTGGACCAAGTCTTGACATTGATGCTTCCTTTCCTTGTTCTTTCCAAAGTGAGGAAGGTTTTGGGTAGACTCACCTTACCATTAGGGCTCTGTATCTATAGATGGGTGGGCACCAGGAGCTTATTTTGGTGAGTCTTGGCACTCGTCAAGAGAGTTTTTTTCCTCGTTATCTGAAGTTTGCTGCTATGTGATGCCATGTTGGGGGATGACACTGCCATGACAGTAAAAGCAGAATATGTAAAACAGAAAATTATAGTCATCACTTTGGACTCTTCACATTAGGTGCCTTTGTGTTCTCTGGAGTAGGATAACCCACCAGAATCATGTCCAAGTAACTGCTTGACAAGGCGTTGATGATGCTAATCACTCTCTAACATTTTGAATTTTGTGTTTAATTTATATAGCTTAACTACTTATTGTCTATAACATGGTCTCTAAAAGTAGCACCCACAGGGAAAAGTAAACATCTGGGAATCGTATCTAAAGAAAGACTCTAACTTCCAAACAAGCTTTTTAAAAATGAAGGTAATTAATAATCGTCTATTATTCTTTTACCTCTGTGGCCATGCCAGCAGAAAGTACTGGATGTGGGTGTACTGGGGTACAGGCACCACAAAGCAGAATTTCTTGACTGGTCAAGAAAAAAAGACATGAAGGCAGAGGTCTCACTGGTGGGCTGATGAAATCACTTTATCTGCTTGAAGGAAGAAGGCTAGGCCAGAGGACAGGTTCCAGCCAAAGGTCCAGGACTTTGGTTTGGGAAATAGAGGTCTTTTTAGAGACAGATGCTATTTGAATTCTCTTAACATGGCATTAAAAAACTTAGAAACTGGCTTGATACCGAAAACAGAGCCAGAGAAACAGAGAGCCAAGAGGGAAACAGTGCCCACGAATCATTGTTTATCCTTTAGAGAACGACACATCGCTTAATTCCAGTTCTAAGGTGTGCACTTATCACATGCATACACTCAGCTAACATTTAATTAGTACTTATTGTACAAAATCACTGATTTTGTAAGAAATTATACAATTTATAAGGAAACTAACCAGCTATAAAAGTCACCATCATTTTACCCCTGAACTCTGTGCTTAGCTTTTGAAAAGAATATAGGCTATATTTATGATTGGCAGTTCTAAAAACTTAAATGCTAACACACACACCCACACACACACACACACACACACTATAATTTATATATATAATGATTATATATACACACATATATACATACACACACATATAAAATATACAATGATTCATGGGCACTGTTTCCCTCTTGGCTCTCTGTTTCTCTGTGTTTTCTGCATCAAGCCAGTTTCTAAGTTTCTTAATGGCATGTTAAGAGAACTCAAATACCATTTCATATATATACATATATATATATATATATATATATATATTTATAAATTGCTGCCCTTCGGGAGATTACACACATACCCTTTTGCCCACGGGCATCTTTAATGATCTTAGAGATGTTTTTAAGGGTAAGTGGTACTCTCTGATAGCACATTATCCTTTTATTTGCTTTGAAGGTGGGTTTGTGGACACAGCAGCGAGTGGCTCAGAGCGACTGTAGTTGGTGACTATGTTTAAAGAAGTTACCTCTTTGAAAAGTCAAACATTCCGGCATGACTCTGAATGCGTTCACGGTGCAGCCTGCCTGAGAGGCTTGACAATCAATAGCTGTCCCCGGAAAAGGTGCAGCTATGATTTTGCTTGAACTGACAGAAATGTTTGTCACAGAAGTTGCTAAGTGGCATGACTGAATCTTAATCCTCTTGCCAGGAAAGGAATGTGTTTGTTACAACCAATTTATGATAATCCTAGCCGATTTGCGTGGTGCTTACAGGGGCCAGGGAGGTTGAAGCGCTTACCGACTGCTGACTCACTAAATCCTCACTCCAGAGGGGTCAGAGCTGTTTTGTAATTCCGTTGTCAGCCCCATTCTGAAGATGAAAAGATTGAGTCAAAGAGAGGCTAAGCATTGGCAGAACGCCACAAAACCAGTAAGTGGCAGGGTCAGGCACAAAATATAGTTAATATGGCTCCATTTGTTTGTCTCTCTTAAACAAATCCGATATCCCCGAGGATATTATTAAAACGGAAAAAAAATCATTGCTGTTTTGTCTGGGCCCATCCTACCCTTTGCTAGATGTTTCTGGCTCTTCTGATTTGAATGATGGATTTGTAATTGCTTCTCCTAGCTCAGGAGAACTTTTCGCAGATCTTTGTGGTACTTAATTGTAAAACAGTGTATCGTATACATTCACTTAAAATGAACACCGACTGTATTAATTAAGAGAGGCATGATTCTGGTCAGTCGCTCTCCAATGACGGGTGTAAAAAGTGCGGCGACTAGGGGGGCACCAAGAAAGCTTCCTCAAGCAGGGTCTTAGGACTTCAGGCAGGCACGTCACTCCTTTTCTCTGCGGGTGGTGGTAGGAGCCAAGAGGCCCAAGGGGATGTATACGGGACTTGAGTCTTTTGGTTCTAGCGAATCACCCAGTTACCGGCGGACCGTCTTCAGCTCAAGGCAGGGGAAGCCTCGTCGCAGGCAGCGAGTCTTAGCCAGTGTGCTGGGCGCTACCATGCAGAGCTGGTCCCTTGAGACGTAGGAGGAGCTCAGGCACATCCTTGGCCGACCTCTGGGTGTCAGGGACATTACCCTGGCGTAAGAGGAGGGCATCCATTTCGGGAAGAAGAGAGAGGAAGGGGTCTAGAAGTGCGCGGGCATTGGGCTTTTCTAGGGCTCCAGTCACCCCCAGCTCGGACCTCCTCCGCCTGGCTCGCTCTGTCGCCGCCGCCCACCTGGGTGCCCGGAGCTGCTGCAGCCGTGGGTGCCGGCTCCCGGGCCTCACTGGGCGGCTGTGTACGGAGTTCCCGGGTCCTTAGCCTCCCCTCCCCCTCGCCGTCCTCTGTCCCCTGGTGCCAGACAGGCTGGTCCTCTTGGGTCGGTGCGTGCTGGTGGGTTTGGCCTGCGCGGCGGCGGGGGAGCGAGTGAGCGAGTGAGCGAGCGCGAGGGGCGGGCGCGAATGGTTGTGAGTCACCGGTACCTGGAGCGCTAGCGACGCAGAGCCAGCGGCGCACAGCCCGAGCCGGAGCAGAGTGCCAGCGTCGCCGAGTGCGGCCGGCCCCAGGCCCCGCCGCAGCCCCTTGCACCCTACCAAGCCACTTCGCCTGTGCCGGAAGCCCTTCTGCTTGCCCTGAAGTGGCTGCGGGGCTCGCCGGGGGATGTCACAGAGGCTTCCCGGAGCTCCCAGCCACCGCCGCAGAAGCAACAGCCACCGCCCGCGGGAACCACGACAATGAATCCCCAGTGCGCCCGCTGCGGAAAAGTGGTGTATCCCACGGAGAAAGTCAACTGCCTGGATAAGGTGAGCAAGGGGGCGCCTGGCCAGCCCGGACCTGCCGGGCGCCCGGCTGCACCTGCTCCAAGAAGTTTTGGCACCTGGGTTGGAAATATGTTGGGGTAGTATGTTTCGTGGGTCTTGTCACAGGGAGAGGATGCTCCAAGGAAAAACACCAGCTCTTGTGTCTGAGACCTTCAGGATTAGATGCTAAGAATGTTGGAGCTGGGAAAGGCTTTTGTCCTGGGTGTAGGGTGCGCGACATCTACACAGCTTCCTTGAAGGACGCATAGCAGCTTCGGCACCGAGGAGCCAGTATGAAAACCTAGTAGTCCCCGGCGCCAAGCTGAGAGCACAGGAGCTAGGCTGAGCACCCAGCAGCAGCCAGGCTGAGTCACCCAGGAGCCAGGCTGGGAACCGGGATGTGTGTGTGTGCGTGTGTGTGGGGGGGTGCAGTTTGACAAGCCGCGCCCCCTCTCCCGTCCAGTCTGTCCGTCCCTCCCTCCCTGCTGTATGGACCTTGACACCTTCACCCCATCCCCAGCAGTTCTGGTGACAGTGGCTTCAGGAAAAGGCATATAGCAATTCCTATGTCGCGGGGTAGCCGCTGCCGCTGCCGCAGTGCTAAGAATAACCCCTCTAAGAGAGACCCAGCCTGGTGTAGCAAGCTGACCCACCGGCGGGCGCCTGCTCCACGGGGTAAATTCCAGAGGAAGTGGCTTTAGCCGGGTGCTTGCAGCTCTGCCCTTCCTGGGTGTGGATGGAGTTGAACAGCCTAGGCGACAGACTCACTGCGATCCCGGGTGACTGACAATTGAAACCAGCCGTAGGCGGTCCCAGTGAAATTTGCGTTTGGTGTTACAAATGCCACTGTAGAGTAAGCTGTCATCCTAGGCAGAGACAGCGGCGGCGTTCTGTAATTTAGTGGACGCTGGGAGGGGATGGGGACAAGGGTATTACACAGTCCACCTCTGCTCCTGTGGGTTGTCTGACTTCCGGTGGACACCTGTGTGCAAAGCCTACAAACACAACATTTAGACGTTTGGAAAGCGAACCCTTTTCATTTTAAGGCCACACTACTGGGCCCCATTTCTCCATTAACTGACCTCAGGGTTCCTTTTCGGCTATAATACTGATAGACCCTTGGCATTTCTTCCGTTGTGAGTCTATAGTGGTGGGATTACCTTAGAACTCAACTTTAATAGCTGTCTGATTTCTTTTCTTTTTTTTTTTCTTTTCTCGAGACAGGGTTTCCTTACTGAACTGAAAATAGATAAACATGTCCTACAACCCACGGTCGTTTCCTGGTAGTGTTATCGAATGGACTGCCTTATGTCCGGTTCTGTCCGGAACTGGTATTGCAATGAAATGTTAAGCATTTGTTTTTGTTTTTCTTTCCTTCTCAGTATTGGCATAAAGGATGCTTCCACTGCGAGGTCTGCAAGATGGCTCTCAACATGAACAACTACAAAGGCTATGAAAAGAAGCCCTATTGCAATGCGTAAGTATTGCCAGTTTGGTACGTCAGCCATGGCCCGAGTGAGCCCTTATGCTAGCAGGCATACCTTTTCCGAAGAACTGGTTCACTGTGCCACCTAGGTGTGCAGGTTGCCGATGACCTGCTTATGCCACGTGACTCTGTGGTCTCTTACTACAGGAAGGACACTGCATTTAGGTCCTGCTGACGTGTAGGGTAATATGTGGGATTTTTCCCACCACGTTAACTTTTGAGACTCACAGCATTTCAGAGGCAGGGACATTTGTTGGAAGCTGCAGAACGTACCCATTGAGAATGTGTGGGCTCTGACACGCGTGTCAGGTAGACTTCCATTTTAATCGTATGTCAATTTCCATTTTTAATCATAGGATGTTGCTATCTTGCAGTTTTATATCTGAGCCTAGTTGCTAGGGAAAGAAGTCTTGCTTGGCTTGGTCTTTATTGAGCCCATCACCTCAGGTGTTTGAACAGGGAATGAAAGAATTGTGATGCGATTCCAACCCAGTTAGGATCGGACCTGCTGTGGTAGATCTTCTGTAGTAGACGCGGTACTTCCAGCTGCCCTGTATGGCTGTGGGGCCGTGGGGAAATAAAGCGGTGGCACTTCTTCGACAGGCTTCCCGGGGGCATGTTCTAGGCAATATTAGCTGGCATCAACAGTGTTTACCATGAGTCAGGCCATGCTTCAAGTACATTATGCATACTGGGTTATTTAATCTTTACCAAAACCCTATGAGCAATGGGGAGGGGGGGCACTATTATTACCCACTCCACAACAGGTAATGAAATCAAAGCATGGAGGCGCTTCAGGATACAAGTGATGCCACACTGGGCAGAACTTCCAAAGGCTCTTTTATTGCCTTGGGCCTAGGTTTCTTCACTCTCCTGAGCATCCTTCGTGTCACACAATAGTTTGACTGTGGCCTTTTAGTCCTGAGTATTGTTTTCCAATTCACCTGCAGTCATGACCAGGCCTAGAGGTGACCCAGAGACCCCTGGACAGACACTAGTCTTCTAGCTGGCCGAACTTCCTTCTCCCCAGAGTGTTTGAAGCAGCCCCACAGGCCTCTGTCTTTCTTTACCTTGTATGGGGAGCATATCGCAGTCAGTAGATCTTTCCTAAACAATGTGCCCAGACCTCTGGTGTAGAACTTTAAAAATATCTGGGGGCTGGTGGGATGGCTTGGGTATAGGGCACATGTAGCTTAAGCATTGTGGGGAGTGGAGACGGGGTGGTGGTGGGGTGGGTGTGGGAATCACTGGAGCTTGCTGGCTGTCAGCCTAGGCAGGAGAGAGTCTTCATCAAGGGCATAAGGTGCAGAGTGATAACTAGTATCTCCTTGTGTACACGTTAAGTTTCACTCACATGCGTGCAAATACACATAGACAGAACAGTGGAGAATTACAGTTTTCCCCCCTTGAGTGTTCACAGAGAGATACTTCCTGAGTAATTAGAATTTTGAGGACTGAGGATAACTCAGGAATTCCTTGGATAAGTATAGTGTATATAGATCTTCCTCAGATCAGCTTTCAACACTCCCAGACTATACATGTGACTGAGGAAAACCTAAAGCAAGAATGAGATTTGAGACTGTGGTCTTCTGCTTCCTTAAGATGAAAAACAACAACAACAACAACAACAACAACAACAACAACAACAACAAACCAGTTGGTTCTAGATCAAAGGCAGGTGCAGCAAGAAGAGAAAGGGCTGACAACTGATAAACAAGGTCACTGTTCTTTAGGTCAAGGAAAGTCAACCATCCTTCCTGTGACTGTTTAGTTTGTGGCCTCATAGCCCCAGCTTTATGGGCTGTTCAGGATCAGAAAGGGTCCTTTATAGTTCTGCTGCCTGGGGTTTAACCCAATCCATAGCAATGTCTTTGGGTTCACCAGAGAGCCTTCAGGGCTTAGAGGGAAAGTGAGAGACAGAAAAAAAAAAAAAAAAAAAAAAAAAAAGGACAGACAGAAAAAGGAGGATAACAATGGTGACAGAGATGGAGAAATTGAATGAGAAAGAAAAGACATATTTAATAATAATAATAATAATAATAATAATAATAATAATTGGAAGCTGGAGAAGTAGGTGGCTCATGTAAAGTGTTTATACACAATCTTGAGGACTTGGGTTCTTTCCCCAGAAACCACGTTAAAAATCAAGTCATGGTCTGCGCTTGTGATTTCAACACTGGAAAGGAGGAGATGGGTGGATGCCCAGGTCTTGCGGGCAAGCAGCCTGTGAGCTTCAGGCTAATACAAGACCCAGTCTCAGAAACCAACAATGTAGACAACTCTTGAGGAATGGTACCAGTGGTTGACCTCTGGCCTTCACATGCATGCTCCCAGACACGTATCCACATGCACATGAACACAAATGTGAGCGTGTTTGAGCATACACCGTGCTCAAAACATGTTCTCTCTCTCTCTCTCTCTCTCTCTCTCTCTCTCTCTCTCTCTCTCTCTCTCTCCATGGTAAATATAAGAGGTAAGTGAAGCCACTGATTGCTCTGGGCCAACACAAAAATTCAGTGCTTTCTGCTTAACTCAGCTGTACTTAATGAAAGAGCTACAGAGTTTGCTGCACGGTTTGAGCAGGTTGGGAAGGGCTGGTTTGAACTCTGACTTAACAGTGAGTAAGAGCCCAGGAACATTAGGATTTGGACCCTAAAACAGAAGAACTCCATCAGTAGGAGATACCCTGCTGTGTGGCTTCATAGGCTTGAGTATTAGCTTTTGTTTTTTGTTTTTTTTGTTTTTTTAAAATAACTTCAGATATCTCTACATTAAATATTCACAGATTTTTTTCTAAAGTTGTTTCTGATGATTCTACTGTTTTGTTAGTAATTTGAACTAGGAATTTTAGAGTACCAACCTGGCTCTTTTGCTTAGGATCGACCCAGGCACGTCACTTTATTGAACAGATAAAAGGAAGGTAGGAATCCATCTTTCTTGGGTGAATGAGGGAGCTGGTGTTTTGAATTTGTCTAATTTAGCTCAGGGTCGCATCCTAGCTGAGCATGCATACTTTTTTTTCAGAAAATAAGGTTTCTTGAGTTGCCTCTTCTGCTCACCATAATGTTTCCAGCCTCAGAGATACCCGCTGTTCCTCAGCCCCTATTTTTCTGAGGGCGTGTGTTGCCATGTGCTCTGGCCCATGTGGATTCCCCTCTGGGGATCCCACGCATCTGCTCTAATTCAGGTGGTGCTTATCAGTCACCTGTTCCCTGTAGTCTCTGACAGAAGGGCGGCCATAATTTCTCTGGGTGAATTGACCCTCTGGGTGAATTAAGCTCCAAGAAAATGAACCGTTTTCTGTCTGTAGCAACACTGTATCTGTACCTAGTTCAGTAATTGATATACACATATGCTTATATTCCTTAGTGTTTGAGGCATATAGGTTCCAGCAACCTCTCTCCTGTCACTATAGCAATATTGATAGATGCCCAAGACCCTTAGAGAAAATGATATTGTGTTTGCACATAGCCACACCTGTCCTTCCACGTGCTATAAAGGTCACCTCTAGATTACTTATACAAGCATAATATAAGCGCTGTGCAAATAGTTCTTATACCGTGTTGTTTAGAGAATGATAACAGAAAGGCGCACACGTGTTTAGATAGACACATATTTTCAGTAATTTTTATCTGTAAGTAGATGAACCTGCAGATATGGTCATCACAGGTAAGGAGGACATGTTTAACATTGGTCAGATGTGTGCTCCTCGCCTGGAGTTAACTTTTATTAACCTTTTGCCAATTTTACTTCATACTTTTCTCATGTATCTGATTCTATACATTTAAAAAATATTGTTAGGCCATTGGTCAGTTTCGTATTTTGTCACATTTCATCCCTAAACATGCTATCATGCACTAAAAAAATAAAGATATTTTCTTCAAGAATCACAGAACCATTTTCATGTATAACAAAATAAAAATTTCATAATATTTATATTTGGTCCATCTTTAACCCATGTTTCTTCCATTGTCCTAAGATTGTCTTTGTCAAGTGTTGGTGTGTGGGTGCGAATGGGTGCATGCTTTATTTTAGGATCCAATGAAGGTACGTAGTTTACATTTAGTTGTTAAGGAAATATTGACTTTCCCTGGTTATTACAAGTTCAATGTCAAGCATTCAATTTCTGTTGTTAATTTTCTTGGCTTAGGTAATGTCTTAAGAGAGTTTTCAGGCAGAGTACGTATATATTTTCTTTTAGACAGTAGCATGGATAATTGACTTGAGACCCTTTGAAATAAATATTAACATTGTGCTTAAAAATTCGAAAGCATAAGCACAGTCATTCTCTTTGTAACTGATACCTGAAGGTATCTTTTTTTAATGAAATGAAACAGTGAATACTTCTTGGGTTTGGATGCGTTACTTGTTTGTAGTCTCATGTGTTTAGAGGAGAAATAAGTGTTCTGTTTGCTTTCATGCAAAGGAGGACATGTATAAAATATAATTTACATGGTATTTACGTTTTGATCTTTTTGATGGACTGATGAAAATAGAGTGTTTACCCGATGTGAGATTGAGCACAATGTACATTTAGTTCATAACACAGCAGTGAGCACTATTAAAATATTTAAAAACAAACTGGTCTACTTGAGTACGTGCCATGTTTTCATAAGTCTTTATGTTTCATAAGCCAGCAGTGGATTCTTGTTTAGCACATTCAGAATTTTCTGCCTCTTGGAACTTGCAAAGCAAAGAGGACTGAGTCGTGTTTGTACCGCTTAGAGGTGCTGGGAAAATAACACAAGATGATTAGACAAAAAAACACAGCCTGTATTTACGCGTGAATTATATACCAAGCTAAACTACAAACAGTTTGATGCCCCACATGCCACTCAAAGAATATAAACCCCAAGGCCATTTGTCAAATTATTTAATTTATTGTGTGTGAAAGTCAAATTTGCATTTATTACATGTTTGTAAAAAAATACATTGGTTCTTAGAATATTCTGAGAAGACGTTGTTGCTTAGAAGTAGCAATATCAATGACAGCCCTTTAATATGCTGCCACCAAACGTCACATTATCTTAGATATAGGGAGGGACCAGACAATGATGCAATTGTTTAATATGACCTTGCCAATAATCTCCCTAAATCCTTCCTTTTGCATATTTTTGGGGCTGGGAGGAATGGGACTGAACATTTGTCCTGACTGTGTCAAATGTATCTTTCATTATAAAATTATAAAAAAGAAACAACAAAAAAACCCAGGCCCAGAGATACCTGTGCTAAGTACATTTAGTCCCTCTTCCAGTAAGATTCCCTCTCACCAGAGTCTCAGTTAACATGGGTTTATTAGACTTTTGAAAAGGAAACAGCAGGGGCTGTGTGCTGCATTTGCTTTCTCTGGCTGCATTAGCGGTTCCTCTTGTGAATATTCATTGGTTGTCTCCAGTCTGGAAGATGCTGAGCTTGGCACTGTTCCTCATGATCCACCCAGAATGGTCAGCGCACTTCTGCCAGCCTGTCCTGAGGATGGCTATCTAGGGCAGTGCTCCTCTGGTTCCCACTTAGAGTTTCTCTGTGGTAACTCCTTCTTAGTACTCTTTCTGAGGTTATCAGAGGACAGGGAAGGAAAAGTAATGAAATGTAAACCCGAGCTCCACGCCCACCCCACCTCCTGTTTCTCTTATCTCTGTCTGCGCCTTCCAAATTTGGTCCTATAACACTCCTTGGCCTCAGGTTATTTCAAGGGGAGATTTGCGAGTTTCCTGCTATTAGGTGAACAGTGGTTACTGAAGGTGGTTTCATGAACTGCAGCTTGTCAGACAACCATCTTGTCCTATAGAGCCAGTCTTTGGATTTTTTTTTTTTAATTCTTCCTCTGTAAAACATAAACAGCAATGGCACGTGTTATTTACTTTTGCAGTTGTGGGATCAAACGTCTGAGAGGAACAAATACAGTGAGGAGAGGTTGATTTTTGACTCACAGTTCTGGAGGGCACAGCCATTACAGTGGGGCTTGTGGATAGTCACGTGGTGGTGGCAGACCGGAAGCAGAGCGGAAAGTGGGTGGAGCTATGGCTCTCAAGGTCCACTCCCTGCTGTATCCAGAGAGTGGGTCCAGCGTCATGGAGGCTCCCTAGCTTCCCAGAACAGTGCCAGCAGCTGGAGACCAAGTGTACAAACACGTGTGTGTGTGTGTGTGTGTGTGTGTGTGTGTGTGTGTGTGTATCTGTGTCTGTGTGCACTGCTGGGGATCAAACCCGAGGCCCACTGTCTCACTGAACTACTCCACTAGCCTTTTTTTTTTTAACCAGCTTTTCCCACAGTGGAATGCCATTCCTGTAACCAGAATTGGAAGAAAAGAAAGGCAAGAAGTAGCAAATGCAGAAAAAAACACGAAAGTGCACTCGAGCACTGAAAGCTGGAGACAGGGCTGGTTCATAGTTATGTCTTGTGCACCAGAGAGCACTGAGGTTCCCAAGGATACAGTGAGGAACGGCGTGTTGATGGAGTGGAAGTGTCCCTTAGCGGACTTCAGCAGCTGTTGCTTTCACAGTCTCACGTCATGCCTGCCCCCCAACTTTTCCTGGGAGCCAATCCAGCACCCTCAGCTCCCAGGTCATCTGTGGCACAGACATGACATGCTGTGTGGGAACTATGTGGTTTCCTGTCTGTCCACTCGGGGAGGGGAGTGTTCCTTTTTGCTTACCTGATTTTCCCTCCTGGAGCCTGTCACTTAGATGATGCTCCGTTAAAATTAAGATCATGCTAACATCTCAGAGTGTGGACTCCGCGGGCCATCCTCATTCAGCACGGGCAGCTGGGTCTCTCCTAGGAAAGGCAAGCTGAAGTTGGACAATCTGGAAGGGACTAGGCGTAGGCTTGGCTTTGAGGAGCCTGAAAGGTGTTCCCCATCCCCCAGATCTGAATAGCAAGGGGTGAAACATCCGTATTGATGGGGGAGGCTTGTGAATTCCAATCTTGAGTGTGGTGAGACTCACTGTTGCTGCTGAAAGGTTCAGGTGTAACTAGGTCACCCTTCTGGAAGCATCCCTTAGCTGTGCTTGCGTATTCTTTTCTGAGTTCCATTCTATTTTGTAATGTGGGAAAATGTTTCTTCTTAGCGAGGACCTTAGAGAGATTAAATGGGTGTGTGTGTGTGGGGGGTGTCTGTAGTGTGTGGGGGATGTCTACAGTGTATGTGGGATGTCTGTAGTGTGTGGGGGATGTCTATAGTGTATGTGGGATGTCTGTAGTGTGGGGGGATGTCTATAGTGTGTGTGGGATGTCTGTAGTGTGGGGGGGATGTCTGTAGTGTGTGTGGGATGTCTGTAGTGTGGGGGGGATGTCTGTAGTGTGTGTGGGATGTCTGTAGTGTGTGTGGGATGTCTGTAGTGTGTGTGGGATGTCTGTAGTGTGGGGGGGATGTCTGTAGTGTGGGGGAGATGTCTGTAGTGTGGGGGAGATGTCTGTAGTGTGGGGGGATGTCTGTAGTGTGGGGGAGATATCTGTAGTGTGGGGAGATATCTGTAGTGTGGGGGGGATGTCTGTAGTGTGGGGGGGATGTCCATAAGCTTCGATACATCAAATCTATTAGGAACCCACATGCCAGTCCATCCTGTTATTTATCACAGCAAATTGGTGACGTGGCCAACTATTTCTCAGAGATTGGAGAAAATGCCACAGTCTCAAAAGTGACAACTTTGATGGAGAGACATTGTGACATGCTGGAGTTCTGCTGAGCACCAATTAAAATATGCCTTGCCCGCCTTGAAGTTGCATACTACAGGGGAAATATTAAGTCTTTATTCCTTGACATAGACATTTATATTAAAGGGTGACAGATTCTTTCCCCTCACCCCCTCATGTGCCCCTTCCTTCCTCTTGTTGATTGAAAAGAAGAGGAAGATATATTCTGTACCATGTGACATGTTCTAGAATATATGGCAAACGTTCTGAGACTCAAGCATCTCCCTGAGACACTGACAAAATTTCACTCTTTTTTTTTTTTTGTATGTGTGTGTTTTTTGAAATGGTAGTGTGTGTTTACAAACTATGCATGGGATTCCTGCCTATTTGGAAATATTTCCGAAAGGTGCCTTTAATATGCACCTTCTGTCTCTTTGCGATGACATATCTGGTGGAGAGACGTGAGATCAGCAAAGATTCCAAGACAAAGCAAAGGAAATACCGTGTGCGTCTTGGTGAAAAGCGAGGTCAGTGCAAGATATAGATGTGTGCGCTTAAAGATTTATTGATTATGTGTCAGAGGCAGGTGTAAGAGCACCCTGTTGTATGTCTTCCTTAAACCTTTTCAGATGAGTGTTTCACAGAGGGGTTCCTGAGAAAGTCAGGAAGTGAGAAAGAGACTAACCTTGCTGTGCACAGGCGCCCTGGGCCCCCTGCAGTCTCTAAGGAAGAGTTTGAATTTTGTTTCCGCTGTGTGGTTTGTGTGACCAGGTCCATCTGGGCTTTTAGCACTAGAAGTGAGATCTTGAGTAATATTTATGAGTTGAGAACCCAGTACAGTTCAGAGCCTGAGTGAAAAGGATTGTTATTGATTCTTCTGTGCTCAAGTTTGCTGCTGGGCGCCAGCAAAGCCCCTCTAATGAACCAAATGGCTCTTCAGTCCTCTCGGATTGAGACTGGATGGGGCACTGACATAGCTGTGGAAGCAGCAAATTGTGAAACAGGCTTAAACGGCTGTGATTGTTTATTGTGCAGTTGGGGCCCAATGCTAATTTTATTTGTGTTTAGCTTTGCGTTTTCTTAATGGAGCCCAGAAGGAGTGGCCTTGCAGTGTTTAGTTTCTGTTTACTTTTCTGTAACCTGTTGGCTCTTTTCCACTGAGTTCCAGGAGGGGCTAGAAGGCAACCGGCTCAGTGTGTGCATTCCTAAATCACACGGATCACGTGGATTGGGAACTAGACTGGTGGTCTGTTATGTTCCTGCTTCAGCTCAGCGGTTTAAAAAGACATTAGACAAGAATCCTTGATTAGCTCCCTTGATGCTCGTTATTCATCAAAGGCAGATTCAAACCGACACAGAGAGCTTGGAGCGGTAGAGTGATGGTGCTTAGCCAGGGGCTAATAGATCTGAAAGGCAGAGGGATGACATGTTGCTGCCTGCTAATACTGAATGTAGTCTTTAAATAAGACTTCATGATCCACTAAGTGATCGAGAGAATGGTTTCTACCAAATTCCGGCAAGGCACACTAGCAGTTGCCTTTAGGCATCAATAGAGGAGGCCTGCTCCTACTGGTCACTCTAGCTCTAGAGGGTACAACACCCTCTTCTAGACTCCTCATATACATAGACATCCACAATAAGCATAATTAAAATAACAAAGATAGCCGGGATGTGGTTGCACACACACCTTTAATCCCAGACTTGGGAGGCAGAGGCAGGGGATCTCTGTGATTTCAAAGCCAGCCTGGTCTACAAAGTGAGTTCTAGGATAGCCAAGGCTATACAGAGAAACTCTATCTCTTAAACAAAACAAATAAAAAGCAAACCGCCACCATCACCATCATCACCACTGAGAGAGAGAGAGAGAGAGAGAGAGAGAGAGAGAGAGAGAGAGAGAGAGAGACTACTTTAATCACAGGTATTTAGAAAGAGACATTGTAATTTTTAATTGCATGTATGTCAGTGTGTGGATATGTGCAAATGAGTGCAGTTTCTGCAGAGGCCAGAAGAGGGTGCTGGGTCCTCTGGATCTGGTGTTACAAGTGGTTTTGAGCCACCAGACACGGTTGCTGGAAACTGAACTCCTCACTCTGAGCCGGCTCTCTACCTTTCACAGATGTGTTTTTGGTGGGTTGGTGCTTTGGATAGTGTATATCATTCTTTCAAGGCTGCCCTCCCCTACACTCTCTCCAGGTTCTTGAACTTCATGCATTCTATCATCTCTTCTTGTTTCTATCTTTACATGTTCATCTCTTGGCCCTGACTGGGTTCAGCCTTTCTTTTCATGTTTTCCCAGTGACCTGATCGTTGCTGCATATCTTGTCCTTTGAGGATGTCTCCTACCATCATAGTTACCTCTCAGTATGTAATTCTTGCCATAATATTCCCGACATATTTGGTAGTCTTCATTGCCTATAGAAAAGACCAGGCTGGATTTCTGACAGATATTCACAGTCATCTGTCTTCTAAGTTGTTTTTGTTTTTGTTTTTGTTTTTTTTTTCCTTTTCCTTTTTCAGTTGCCTGTCTTCCCTCTAGCTACAATCGGATGCTGGGTTTGAGGCCTTCATTGAGTTTCTTAGCTAAATCTCAGTAATTTCACCTGCAGAATAGGTACAATTATAGACTCTCTTTTAGGAAATAGAATTTATTGGAATAATAAAGTGAGCTTAGCAAAATTTTGGGCACACAGTAAGGAGTTAAGTGAACAGTTGAGGCTATTTTACCATGGTTTACCAAACACCCAGATTTAATCATTTATTCTTCCTCATGTAGGACTCCGTCTAAGAGTTACTTTTATCTTCAAAGCTCTGACTACCTCTGTGAAATACTCTGAATCTTTTATCCAAGTATTAGACTTTTCCTTTGTGCGTTCATGATAGTTACTGTCTCTTTACCGTTGGCTGTGTGCGCAGCTATGTTCATGTATGAGTATGGCTGCTTGTAAGTTATAGTATGGATGTGGAGGTCAAAGGACACAGCCTTGAGTGTCAGCCCTTACCTTGCACCTTGTTTGCTGTTCACTGCTTTGTATGTGAGGCTAGCTGGCCCGCTGACTTCTGGGTCTTTTTCTGCTTCTGCCTCCAATCTTGCCACTTCCCCCAACATCTTTGTGGCTGTTACGCTTCAGTCTCACCACACATCTTAAGGTTCATCCTGCACCACAGTTGCTTTGGCTACCCATTTGATTTTCTGCTGAGATTGGAACGTGGGCATTCTCAGCCTGGCCTTGGAGATGGGATTGGGGCCAAGGGAAAGGCAGGTCAACTACAAGAGACTTGCATTTCTGAGGGACTGTTTCTGGCAAATATTGAAGATGTCGAAAGTGAGTGTTGCAATATTGCAAAGCAGTGCTGGAGTTGGCGTCGTTTCACAAGGGAAGGGCATGGTCCCCCAAAAGAAAGGTTGCTACTTGAGATTCCAGCCACAGTTAAGGAGTTCTCTGCAGCCCGCATTCCTGACCAACTGGCTGGAAACCTCAGAGTGACATCAACTCTTTCAGATATGATAATTAGTTTGGAAGATTCATAGAACTCAGCAAGGGGTTTGTGGGAGGCATGATAAAAGTACATTGAATGAAATTATCAATAAACTAATTAGAAAGAAAATTATGTTATCATCAAAGACAAATCAATGAGCTGGGGAGATGTCTCAGTGGATAAGTGTTTGCTTCCTAAGTACAAGGACTTGAGTTCAGACACCAGCACCATGTAAGAAGCCGCATTCTATGCCTATTGGGAGCAGAGATAGGGGAGGGTTGCTGGGGTCTGCTTGCCAGCCAGCCTAGGCAAAAAATAGTGAGCACTGGGTTCAGTGAGAGACTCTGTCTAAAGGGAGTAAGACACAGAACAACAGGGGAGCAACCTGACAGTCCCCTCTGGCTGCTATATACATGGGCATGGGGGTACTTGTACACACATGCATACAAACACAACAAGAGGCGGGAAAACCACACAAATCAAAATCATCCAAATAAAAAGACACCCAGGTCAGAATCTGGGAGCACCCTGGACATGGTGATGCATTGCTTTTGCTCGGTGGTGCTAGAATCTGTTACTTCCCCCAACATTAATACTCTCACCAACCAGAACTCCCCACCAGGCTCTGATATGTAGAGTATTTACTGGAGTTTCATTACTTAGGTACAACCAGTAGAGTCCTTTGCCATGTGGTTGTTCAGTCTCTAACCCTCTCTACTCCCTGGAGGTGGTTGGCTGGTAGAACCCTACTTAAAGCCTAAATGAATCACACGGTCATTTGGAATAGCCAGCCCACTTTGACCTGTCTTGACAGCATACGGGTTTTGTTTGGTTCAAGGGGCTCATGAAGGACAGAGGCACTCCAATTCCTTGGGAAAATCTAAGTATTTAGAGCATGCCAGTCAGAAACTAGAGACAAAGGCCAATTAAATTCCTCTCTATGCAGTAGCCCTGCTCCACCTGTCTTCATCAATGTCCTCTTTGTTCAGATCCCGAACCTTTTTATCTCATTAGGGCATGAAGATCACTATCTGTAGTTAGTCACTTAACCCGAAGTTAGGAAACACACCCATACCCACACCCACGCCCACCCACACAGACAGACAGACAGAGAGAGAGAGAGAGACAGATAGATAGAGAGACAGAGACAGAGATTGCTGCCTCTGTGGGAGGACCTAGCTATGGGAAGACCCTCAGAAACTCTGTAGATTTGGCTTTTATAAACAAATCATTTCTGTAAGCGTCCTAGAGGGCAGGGGTGGTTCTAATTGCCTCTGTATATCCAGACACCTGCTGTGTGCTCACATGACATCTAATATAGAAGATGGTCCAGTCAGCTTTGTCAGGGACACAGCGAGCCATTTGGCTCTCTGAACCATATAGCTCAGCTTTATTCCAGGCCCTTCTAGCCAATGACTGACTCAGTGAGAAGGCAGATGTTTCTGGCCATAAGAGTCCTTGTGGCAGTCATTGCTAGAACTGGCCCTGCTTGGACTAACAGTACAATTGTTCAGTAACGAGCACTTCTGATGAGGTGAAATGCTGACGTTTATATTGTTCACCCCTGATGTGCACATGTACGATGGATGACAAAAAATATTTTTAAAAAGTAGCTTATGAAAATTACTTTGTTATATGACTATTTTCCAAAATCTTCCAGTGTCTTAGTTTTTATTTATTTTTTGTTGTTTGTTTGTTTTTTTCTGTTGCTGTGATAAAATACTCTGTGAAACAGAACTCTATGGAGAAAGTCCTTATTTTGGCCCATAATGACGAGGAAATCAAGATGGCAGGAAGCTGGTCGCATCACATCCACAATAGGGAAACTGAGAACTAGGGATACATGTTGCTGTTCAGCCCCTTTTCTCTGCTTATATAGTCCAGGAGCCTCGCTATGGTGCCACCCACAAGTGGGTAGGTCTTCCTGTCTCATCCAATGCAATCAAAACAATCCCCCAAAGGTATCTCTAGAAGCCTGTCTCTGATAAGATTCTAGACTCTGTCAACTGGACAATGAACAGCAGCGTTCACAGTGAATTTCAGATAAAAGACTGTAGAGACATTCATTTGTACATCGTGTATATGGTTTTCTTGGAATTATATTGATTCCCCCCTCCAAATTAATATACTTAAGGATTAATGGATCCATTCTCTCAGGAATGAAGGGTCCACATGTGCCATTTTGCTCCTCGGGTATGTTCTGCTATATTTTGAGGCAGGGTCTTTCTCCAACCACCTAGGTTAGGCTGCTTTGCTAGCAAGTCCCAAGATTCTGTCTCAGATGACAACCAAGGCTCCTTCTGGGATCAACTCCTAAGTGCTTCACGGATGGAACCATTTCCAAGATTCTCTGTTTTTTAAAATTAAATGATCTTATTTTCTCCTGTAATGTTCTGTCTTTTCCATTTCCAAAACTTCATAGACAAGTTAGTGGGATCTGTGTGTGCTCCCCGACACCCCCATCTCTCTGATTTTCTGTCTCTGTTTAAGGTCTTTCCTGTTGCCAATGACGTAGTTCACCGGTTTTCTTAACGTTATGTGAAATTCTATTTAAAATTTCTAGCTGCTTTAGGCACATAATAATTAAGGGTTATTCCTGTCGGGAATAGGAACAGCATATTAACACAGTTCTTCCTCTGAGGCTGCTGAAGAAGGAGCCTTGTTTAGAGGGTTTGCCTCTGTTCTCTCTCTCCCTCCCTCCCCGCCTCTCCCCCTCAATGGTTCTTATGTAACACTGGGTTTAATTGCCTGGGAGTCTGGGGCTGCTTTATTTGTGTGTCTCTTCTGTTCTGAGCACCTGAAGGTTGAGTGGTCTGTGCCCTGGAAGTGTTCTACTTAATGGCCCGGCTGGCAGATGTTGTTTCTTCCTCCACACAGTGATGACACAGCAGATGAGGAGTAAACATGTTTGGAGACTTTAAAAGTGTATTGATTCCAGTCCCGTATGGTAATTAATGCATGCCTGTAATCCAAAAGGGGTGATGCAGCTCTGCCGGGAAAGTGTTTGCCTAACATGCATGGAATTCTGGGCTCAATCCCTGGCTTCACATAATCTGACCATGGTGGTACATACCTTTCGCCCCAGCATTAGAGAGGCAGAGGCAGAAGGATTAGGGGTTCAAGGCCATTTTTGGCTATGTTGATAGTTTGAGGCCAGGCTGGGAGACATGAAACTCTGTCTCAAACAAAACAAAACAAAACAAAACAACAACTAAACTAAAAGGAAAAATCTTAAAAAGCACGTTTATTCTGGGTGGGATTCAATAGGCTTGTGTTTGACAGCAGGCTTCCTAAGCCCAGTTGCCCAGTTTCCCCCCACCCACCCAGCCCCCCCTCCCCTCTCATTTCCTAGTGGGTTGGGAGACATTGTCACAGAGGATTTAAAAATTAATTCCGCAGTGGGAGAAGACAGGTGGTCACATAAATGAGGCACCTAAATGGAGGAGGGATCAAGTGGTGCTCAGACGAGATCACCAGGGGAATATTCATGTAGCCGTCCTCTCCCATCTGCAGCGGCACAGACGCCAAAGAAAGCACACGAGCTGCAGAAGTACAGCAGGCGTGGGCTGGGGACAGGCTAAAGGAACGGTGACAGGAGAGCTGGATGTGCTAAAATGAAACATGTCTGGCAGGTGAATCCATGTGTAGGTGAAAACTGAAGGTAAGACAATGGTTGACAGTGGGACGAGAATGAAGCCAAAGGATCCCACGTGGCCCTGCCACAGGGCCGGAGACAGTGTCCACACACTGGCAATGCAACCCCCTGCCTTTTTTTTGTTTTTTATCCCTTTCCTGTTTTGCCATGGCTAGCTATCAGCTACAGGAATAAGCAGAATGCTAGGGGGTTCCTTGCTTTGTTTTTGTTTATAATTTCATTGCTTTTAAGCTGCTTTCAAGTTAACTTGGAAAAGAAATAACTACATGGGCAGGATAGTAGTAGCAATGACTTTGAAATTAATGGTCTCAGTTCCGCTAAAGTTAAGAATGAAAGGAAAGTCACACCACACTCAGCCTTCAGGAAAAACTTACAGTAGTGTAAGGGAAAGTGTGAAAGGCTCTGTTGCTCTAGGCGCCTGGGCTTGAGAATTTCATGGACAACAGCCAGGGGCCACACACGCTTTTCCTTGTATGTCCATTGGCACACAATTGGCCTTTTACAAAGAGTTCCCAAATAGACAAAAGGAGAAATGTTAGTCAGTTTTCCAGTACTGTAATGAAATACTTGTGATAAGTCATCTTACATAGATAAAAGGTTTACTTTGACTTAGTTTTGGATGGGTCAGCTCATGTTTGGACATACCCTTTGAGCCCATCAAGACAGAGGGTGTTCAGCAGAACAAAGTTCTTTCCCCACAGCCATGATCAGTGACAAAAAGAAGGCGTGTCCCCAGTGATCCAAGAGTCCCACGGGGACCCACCTTTTAGAGGCCTCACTACCTCCTGAAAGCACCAAATGGGGGGCAAGTCTTTAACCCACAGACCTTTGGGGGCATTTTGGATAAAAAAAAAAAAAAGGTGGTTCAAGCAGGGTAGAAGGCTTTAGAAAACTCATTTAAATAAAAGGCGTCCATTATTTCAGAGGGAGACCAAACTGTTGCAGCGAAGAGCAACCTAGGATTGAACTCCCTGTAGCTTACTGAGCTCAGAATAATATAACGCAGTGCAGAGGATGGATGGCAGAGGCAGTGGAAGAGGCTGCTACAGGAGAAGGAACACTGGAAGCTGAGACGCTGAAAAGAGATTTTATTTTCCTCTCAGTGCCAGGCTTGAAAGGTAGGGCCTCGTGCGTCAGGCAAACTTTACTCCACAGTCAGGGTGGAAGAGGACAGGCTGGGCTCTGCACCCCCAGCCCTTGGCAGGAAATGTGAACCCCCGTTTAGGGAAGACATTGTGATAATAAATGATGACAGACACAAGTAGAGGTTTTGGGTTCATATTTATTCTTTAGTCTTTAACTAAGAAGCATACGATTACATTTAAAAATAAATGGATTGATGTCACTAAGGACTTGAAGGAGGGGCTGGAGGTATAGCTCGGTGACAGAGCACTTGCCAGCTTGTGTGAGGCCCTTGTCCTCACATAAACCCTTGCATTACAAAGTCGGATGGGAGAAAAGAAAACCCGAAGCTGCTCTTCATCTGGTAGAAAGTTTGACTCTCTACGCCCAGAAGCACAGCATCCAGGAGCAACTGGGAGTACTCTTCAGTATTTGGTCCTGGGACCAAAAGTATAGCATTGTGAACCGTGGCACGCATTGGGGTTAGGCTCCGTCCCTCTCTGTGCCTCTGGTCCCCTACCTGGAAAATGGTCATGTACCAGCAGCCTTCTGCCAGATGAGAATGCTCAGCCTCAGCTGATGGTAAAAAGAACACTTCCTACCTCTTCTGGTGCCCCCAAGAAATACTGGCTATAATCTGCCTGAATGGCTGACATAGGGTAGACACACCACAGAAGTGTTAGCTATAATTATTATTGCCTATTCATTTTGAGAAGCTGTCAGAAGCGAGGGAGCTTTGAGGATAGGGAAATTTTCCATTTAGCTTTTCAAAAAGGGGGTAGAGACAGATTGTAGAAATCATTGCCTAATAAGTGTGGCCTTCACTCCTGGCCAAATGCTCACATGGGGTCAGTGCATGGGTGGCTTGGGAAGGCTTCAAAAGTCCTCACACGCCAGCAATACTTGGTTAGGCTGCCTGTGGCGGAAAACCACAGCCCCATGCCTCTGTTGTAGAGACATTAGCTTGCTCTTTCAGAGGTTGCAAGGAGAGGGTGTGTGTGTTTAAAGAATGCATACTCTCCAGGCCTGGGTGGGAAGATGTCCCAGGCCTCCTTCCTTGGCTTGCACGTGGTTAGGTTCTCCTTTGTGTGCATTTGGGCCCTAATCACCCCCCTTCATAAGGCCGCCAGCTTTGTTGGGGTAGGGCCTGTTACACTGATTGCCTCATTTTCACTATCTTCCTTTTTTCCCTTACTCTCCCTCCTTCCCCTTACTTTCCTATTAGGGTATCACTCAGCCCAGGCAGGCCTAGAGCTTGATGTAGCCAAGAGTGACCTTGAACTCCTGACCATCACGGTCCCGTTTCCTACGTGCTGGCTATCCAAGCACGTGCCATCACACCCGGATACTTGGTTATTTCTGTAAGGTTTTAGTCTCTAAGTCACATCACAGCCTGAGATAGTTTTGCTTAAGATTTTAACATATTTTTCTTCAGAGTGGAAAGGGAATACTGTAGCATATCCTTTGCAGGGGGTGGGGTTAGGGAGCTATACACACTTTAAGAAAAAAAAGAAAATCAAACCAAGCCAAACTAGCTCCATGTTTGGTGGTATGAAAACACACACACACACACACACACACACACACACACACACACACACAGACACAGACACTGAACTTTGAAATTTATAGAAAGCATTGAGTACTGGTGTTTTAAATACCAATTACACTCTTATAAAGCTTAAAAATAAAATAAAGATGAACAGGCTTCCTCTGAACTATAAGCTGGTCACTCTGAGGGTTAACGTCAGCTGTCAACTTGGCGGAATGTGGAGTTCCCCAGGAAGGCAGTCTCACTGAGGGGTTGTCTAGATTAGGCAGGCCTGAGAAGGGTTTTCTTGATTACATTAACTGATGTGGGAAGATGCATCTTAATTATAGATGGAACCATCCCCTGGGTACCAGATCCTGGGCTGTATAAGGTGGGGTGTGTGAGCTGAGCATGCATGCAGGCATCCATCAATTTCTACTTTTGGATTGGTATGACCAGCAGCTTCCAGCTCCTGCTGCCTTGACTTTTAGCTATGATGGAGTGTTCCTTGAACTGTGAGCTAAAATAAATTCTTCCTCCCCTAAGTTGCTTTTGTCAGCGTATTTTGACACAACAGGGAAAGAAACTAAGGCAGCCCCGATACCCTTTGACTGACATGTGTTTTTCTGACTCATTATTTTTCAGGTGTCGTACTTTCTTCCACCCAGGACTTTTCCTTGGTGGATAAACTTGCGGGCCAGTTAGGAGACTGTTTTGTGATGGATTCTCTGCTCACGGAGAATGGTATTAAAATATTTATAAGGAAATGAATTTCAGTTTCAAATGGAAAAGGCAAAAAGAAATATGGCTTGAGATTTTATAAAAAAAAAAATGACACAGCTCTTATTTCTTGATTTTTAAAAGAGGGTAAGGAAATCTGATGGTGACCTTGGCCATAGTTCAATATAAAGATTCTGATCGGGGAGATTTACAATATTAATAGTCCACAATTTGGGATTTATATTTCAATTTCAAAATTTAATTATTAATTTTATCATGGCACTTTCTCAGCTCACTTCTCTGTCTTAAAACTTATTGTTTCACTAAGTCTTGGTGCATTTCATCTGTCTTTCAATAGTCAGAGAAGCAGACGTGCCTGTGTGATGTCAGTGGCACGGGCTCCAGAAAGGCAGGGATGCCCGGCAGCGTATCCTGTGTGCGATACGAAGTGAGTCTGTCCTGCTTTGTCAGCCGATTGTCCCAGGTGAACTTTATGAGATAGAATCTTATCCACCAACTGAGTTAATGTGTGTTTTGAGAACCACTGTGTTCTCTCTCAAGCTTGCTACACGCCTTTGAAAACAAATCCCTTACACACACACACACACACACACACACACACACACATACACACACACACCTTTCTTCCTCCTCATCAGATGTTATTCAAAGCCTTCCAAGTACTACTAGTGTTTCAGTCTTGGATTAGGTTGTGGTGGGCTACTCTTTGTGCTTTTATACAAAAACACACTTGTACCATTGTGTGTGTGTGTGTTGCACTTGCAACCACACTGGAAAGATGCCAAATGAAAGCCATCCATGCCAGCAGAGACAGGGGCACAGCTACTCTGCCAAATTCCACCAGTGAGTTTTATTTCTCCTCTCCCCAAAACAAACAAAGGTCTCTAGATTCATTCTTCCTTATAATTTCTGTTGGTCTTTTCTATTTTTGCCCCTCCAAGTAGCCAGAACTTGTAGCATGATGAATATTATTAACTTTTCTAAAAACTTCGGTTCCAAAATATGGGCTCTGATTCTGGCCTGGGGCTGTTAGGGAAACAGCCTACAGCTTTCAGAGGTTGCAGAAGCGGTGGCTTCTGTTTGATCACAGGGTAAGTTTAGCTTCCGTGGAGGGACCGATGGAAGGAAGGGGGGAAAAAAAAGAAAAAGAAAAAAAAATGAATTGTGGTTAAAGTAAGACCAAGCAACAGAGACCCCAGAGAGCTAGCCTAGTCCTTATTGCAAGAGAGTGCTATTGACCATCTAACTGCTTTCCTGAGTTAGTCTCTTGGCCAGTTGGTTTTCTTTCTACAACTGGGCGCCGCGTTACCTATTTTCTCGCTGTAATTTGTTTAAGTGTTGTAGTTGGCACAGCTATCTGAGTTGTAGCTGTGCAGTGATTATCTGAGATCTGAGTGTGAATTTTAAAGTTGAAGTGTTAAATTTTTATAGGCACGCACAGTACTCAAGATTTCGAAAGCTCTCATGTATATTTTCCAAATTGGAGTGCAGTTTCAAAGTATTTAATTTTGTATAAGATTTAGATTTTGAATAAGAGTTTGAGAAGGAAACTCCTTTTTTTCCTGTCTGTTAGATTTAAACTTTTTTTTTTTTTTTAAAGATTGGCTGTGAAGATTCATTTTACGATGTTGAGATGTTGATACTCGAGGGAAATGCGTGTGTGTCGTCGCTAACATTTACACTCAGAGCTTGTGCTGTATTTTAAATAAAAAAAAAAAAGGTTATACTTTCCTACAATGTTGCACATAGTGGATTTCTAGACGTGGGGGTACTGTTGGAGCTTGTGAATGTAAAAGACAGGACTAAAACCGCTCGTTTACTTTTTAAATTATTTTAAAATTCCTTAATTTAAGATTGGACAAGTGTGCGTGTCACTCGACCCGGTTAATGCCTTGTTCAAATTGTGGCTCGCTTTCTCAGTTTGACTTTAGTGTTTGCTAACGTATAGCTGGGTGGACTTTGATGTCAAGAAGTTAGCTTATAATACCCTAACGTTTGTAACCTTCTGTCTAGCATATACTTTAACAGTGAGCTAGCCCCATGAGGAGGTGTGAAAAGGAGGATGTGCAGCATAGAGCATCTGCAAAGCCTGTGAACCCCGCTTCTTCAGTGTTTCCTACTCATAACCCATTTTTTGGCAAGAGAAATTTTTTGTGACCCTAGGGATATAGGAGTAGAACTTAGGTTAAAAAAAAAAAAAGAAATCAAATGCTCACTGATAATAAATCATAGATTTGTTATTGGTCAGTAAGATGACTTGGAAGTTAAAAGTCACTGGACGCCCAGCTTGACGACCCAAGTTTGATTTCTGGAATTCATCATGCAAGCGCACATGATTTGTTCGCTTGTACACACACACACACACACACACACACACACACACACACACACACTAAATAAATGTGCAAAAAGATTTATTTTAAAATAATGATTTGATACATATACATTTTCCATTTCTAAGAGAGAAAGACAAATTTGAATACTAATGAGATGAACATGTGTTTATTTATTTTTCATAAAGAACTAAATGTTGGCTGAATATTTGATATGGTAGGAACTAGATGATCTTCAATTAAAAAAACATTACTTCTGTGTGTATGAATATATTGTGTGTGTGTATGTGTGTGTGCGCATGCACAGTGCATGTCAGGGTGTGTATGTAGATATTAGAGGGCAGCTTTGGAGTCAATTCTTTCCTTCTACCACGGTTTCTGGGGATTGAACTTAAGTTTTCAGGCTTGCACAGCAGGTCCCCGTTCCCACTGATCCATCTCATTGGCTGAAAGCATTTTCCAGAACTGATTGGTATTTTGATTTTATAGTTGAGAACACCACTTTCCTTTAAAAAGAAGCCATTTAGCAGGTTTCCGTCCTTGTCAGTGGTAAAGCCACCACTGTTCATGTAGTGCAGCGACATGAAGTATGTTCATCTTTTTGTGTGGCATTGAGCCTTTTTCTCCCGAACGTTGGCTTAGTCAGTGGTTTTCAACCTTCCTAATGCTTCAACCCTTTCGTACAACTCTCCACGTTGTGGGGACCTGCAGCCATAGCATTATTTCAGTTGCTACTTCATAACTGAATTTTTGCTACTGTTATGAATTGTAATGTGAATATTTGTGTTTTCTGATGGTCTTAGGTGACCCCTGTGAGAGAGGGTCATTTGACCCCTACAGAGGTGGCGATCCACAGATTGAGAACCACTGCCTTGGATTGTTTCCCTGAGGGAACCTGTGCAAGTCCTGTGCAATAACAGACCTTGTTTGTTTTACTTTCCCATTCTGTCCTCCTCCCCCACCCCGCCCTTTGGGGATGGCCAAGAGTTGGGAGGCCACCCCAACCTACCACATATTTCTGAGTTGTCCTTAGTTTTCCTTGGCTTGGCTGGGGAATTGTCCCTGTCACTTCTTCTGAAGGCAGGGTGTCACCTTGGTGGGAATGAATTTTGACAAGAAAACATGGTTCTGCAGTCAGTGTGAAGAGGTTGACGTAGCTCCTCTTCTGTTCATTTTCTTGTGCAGCTCAAAAGCCTATGAAAACATCTGAATACAGTTTTTTATTTGAGAGCCAGTTTTAAAAATACCATAAGCTAGTTTGCCAATCTATTGGCTTTGGGTATGACTTTTGTACAGAAGGTGCACCAAGTGTCCCTACAAAAGGTAATTAGGAGCTCACAATGGCTTTGCCTTTTGAATGTTGAACCTTGGAAATTTATTTGCATAACTAATTGTTCGGAAGTTTTCACATTTCGTTTTCCTATCTGCCAACCTTTCCCACAAGTTTTTTTTTTTTTCCTGGCAGTACGAATGATGTTTGGGGAGCTGTATGGAATGTTCCCTAGCATGTCTGACCTCACATTCCCCCCCACCACCCCCTTCCAATGCCACTGGTATTGTTCAGGTTGGTGGAGGAAGCCTCAACGGGAGCTCGTCTCTTCAGTTTTAATTGGTTGTAGCATATTAACAGCAAGGCAAAGGTATTTTCCATCAATGTGACTTTTTGGGGGGAAAGTGGCAAAGTCAGTTTTACAGGAGCAGCTGTTGTGTGCAGAATTTGTTGGGAAGTTGATGAGAAACGAAAGCATGCGATACTTGGGTTTAAATCCCTAGTTTATAGAAGATGCAAGCTGCAAATAAACTAGGGCATTGAAATACGAAAAAATATTTTTTTTGTAAATATGTGTTTGAAAATCTAGGCTCCCTCATTTTACATTTTATCCAAAATCTTTCCAAAACTGCTATGATTTGGCACCGGGAGGCTTCCTCTGATTTAGAAGTCAATGACAATATGCTAAAAACAAGATATAACTTAGGAGAGAAGCACCCCAAGGGTGAGGGTGCTGGTAAATACTTTGAGGAGGAGCCAGGGCTTGGCACCTCCTTCCCCTCCTGGGGCTCCTCCCACCAGGTGGCTTTGGCTTCTGGACGCCTTTCCAAGTGTTAGCTCAGCCTTCAGTGGGAAGATCTCCCTGTAATTTCTGATTTGGCTACTTATTTTTTTTTTTTTTTTCTGTTTTCTGTTTTTTCCTTGTATCGTTTTTCAGTACTGGAGATGAACCCTGGATGTTATGCATGTTAGACAAGAGCTCTTTAACTATAACCCCACCCTCTCACTACTTTAAATTTTGGGGGGCCTTATCTGGTGCTTTTTCTTAGCACATGTAATTTATTCAGCTCTTTGGTTTTTGTTTGTTTGCTTGCTTTTGTTTGTTTGTTTGTTTTTCAGACAAGGTTTCTCTGTGTAGCCTGGCCTGTCCTAGACTCGCTTTGTAGATCAGACTGGCCTCAAACTCACAGCAATCTACCTGCCTCTGCTTCCTGAGTGCTGGGATTAAAGGCGTGTGCCACCACCACCCGGCCTCAGTTCTTTGTTTTAGGAACTTCATGAATTGAGTGGAAGCTTTGTTGTTATTATTACTTTTTAATGATATCATGACCTGAAAACCTGACATGTTGATAGATTTTTATCCTTATAGATATTGTTTTCACATTTCATCTTGTTCTATGTATTTATGTCATACGTGTGTGTGTGTGCATGTGTCTGTGAAGGCATGCTTTTCCATGTTCCCATTTGGAGAACAGAGTTCAGTAGTGGGTGTCTTTTTCTATTGGACTCTACCTTATGTCTTTAGACAGGGTTTTGTTAAACTGGAGCTCACCATTTTGCTTAGGCTGGCTGCCCAGGAAGGCCCTGGCATCCTCTTATTTCCACTTCTCCAGCACCGGGGTTACACACGTATCCTGCCATGCCCATCTTTTTTCATGGATGCTGGAGAATACAAACTCAGGTCCTCATGCTTGTACGCCGAGCATCCAGCTCGTTGAGCCATCACCACCACAGAGACAAATGCTCATCTTATGAAAGAATCTGTGAATAAATTGATCTTGGGTTATTACAGCAAGACTCACGTCCATAACCTCAAGTCCAAATGCCCACATGGCCAGACAGCCAATGTGAATGACTAACTTAGATTGTGAATAACCTGAATTGTTCTCAGTAACCAGACAGGGTATCCTGGACGGGAGCCTACTGAGTGGATAATGACTTCCCTCTCTCTGTGGGAACTGGTCCTTCCACCCTAGGGTGTGGTGGGCCTGGCCTGGTGAACTTGGAGAGTTTCCTGGGGTGTATAAAGGAGAAAGGACCAGGACACAAACCACTGAGGATGGACTGACAATAGCTTTAAGATAGAGGAGAAGGCTTCCCTGATTGGGAAGTGTTTAGGAAGAAAAGTTTGGTGGCTACGGGTTGTTTTCGGATATGGAGTTAGCCAGGCATGATGGTACATGCCTGTATCCCCAGAACTTGGGAAACTGACACAGGAGGACTGAGGTGAGCTTGAGGCCACAGGAAGATCTTGTCCCAGAAACAAATGAACAAATGGGGGAAAAAAAGAAGAGGCTAAGTGACCATCTGTATGAGAGCTACATGGAGCAGACGTTGGGGACAGCATAGAGACAGAAGCCCTATTTAATGTCTAGCAATATATTTACAAATTCTAAGACAGACATGGATCTGAAAACAGGTTTTTGGAATCTGTCCTAATCTTTGGTTTTTGTTTGTTTTTCAAGACAGGGTTTCTCTGCATACCCTTGGCTTTCGCTTTCCTGGACTCACTTTGTAGGCCAGGCTGGCCTCGAACTCATAGAGATCCACCTGCCTCTTGCCTCCTCTAGTGCTGGAATTAGAGATGTGCGCCACGACACCTGGCATCTGTCCTAATCGTAATTTTTCTTGCAGTCAACGGAGATGGTGACTGGATGGCAGGATCTTGGGGCAGAGTCAAATCGCAGTATCCTGAGTCAGGGTGGGGAGGTGGGAGGTGAGGAAAAAAAAAGTCAGGGAGTGGAGACCCTCTGCCTTTGAGGAGTTACGAAGAGCAGGAAAAGAGGTCAGATGAGAATGCGAGGAGATGTTGGCTGAGAACAGCCTGCCTTCTGTGGTGGAGGTGATGAACAACGGATGGCAAGACTTCCGTAGCAGACACAGGAGACCATGGGGCCCAGCAAGGAGTGTGGGCAGACAGGGTTTTTTGCTTTGTGGACAGACCGTGTAGGATGCATTTATATTTCTACTTTGGTCACAGATTTTATTAGCAGGTACCAAGGGAATGTCCTCACAGAGGCAGGCAAAGCTTCACTTGCCTTCTCCTTCTGAGTCGACAGCTCCACCAAAGCCTCAGGCGCTTGTGAAGGAGGCTGCAGACTCGGGGAATCCAGGAACGTCAGTGTTTAGAGTTTTATATTGACTGGAGCTCTAATCCCTGCCTCCAGAGCTCTGATATAGTCTTGCAGTAAGTGCAGTTGAAACATTCTGAATGTAACAAACCCATCATTGTGCAGCCGAAGGGATTATGAACGGCTGCAGGAATTCAGTCGTATCTCTGGGTTCCGAGAACACCTAGTTGCACAAGTACTGTTGTAATTTTAAAAAATGTGTTTTTTTTACTTTACCAGGTCCTTGCCGTTCACCCCCCCCCCCGCCCCCACCATCAGTACATTTCACTCTGAGGTCTTTTCAGAGCATCTCATAATAAGTCAACAAATCTATTTCAAATGTGTTTGTTACTAAGCAACGGTTACTAAGAGCTTCTGTAATTAAGATGAAAGTTGCAAGCAGCCGATGCTCAAACACAGCACCCTTTCCCCATCCCCGTTTTCTGATAATTCGGGAGGAGTGGCAAGGGTAAAGTGAAAAGGGGCTGTTCTGCTGAGATCTCCCAACGCCTCTGTCCTCTGGCCTATCAGACAGTGC
The DNA here is from genome assembly GCF_964271855.1 of Acomys minous. Taxonomy (NCBI): domain Eukaryota; kingdom Metazoa; phylum Chordata; class Mammalia; order Rodentia; family Muridae; genus Acomys; species Acomys minous. The sequence continues at coordinate 20,170,166 of NC_140494.1, read as the reverse complement.
ATGGGTTTTCCAGATCAGCCATCTTTTTGTCTCCTACATCTGGAAGGCACATTCCAGGTATGAACAGGTAGCACAGGTGCTGAAGGCAGCTGGTACAGCACAGCTGTGTGGCCTGACCACACACCCCTGGGGACTGTGCTGCCTGGTATGTGCAGCTGTAGGAGGGATGATAGGAGCAGAGGCCACGTGAAACCAACAACTTCCTGTGTACTTATGACTGACCTAGATTAAGCGGTGATGTAGGCCCGCTGTGTACTTTCTTGAACAATGCAGTTTCTTTTTTCTTTTGGTGATTTGTAAAAGAAGACTGGGATGAGTTTTTCCTTATTCATAGTGCCTGGCTCATAGCAGGCATTTAACAAAAGCTTCTCTTTGCTTTCCCACTCCATTTTATTCTAGAGGTGGTGGGGTGGGCGGGGTGGGGGTGTTAGGGTTTCCATGGCAGCCTGTTGTTGACTGACCTCCTTTTGGACCTGTTGTTAGCTGTCCACTCCAGCATTCCAGAAGTCCAGGCCTCACCCAGCGAGGTCTTTGCAGGATAGAACACTTAGTGGTATAGGCAAGCAGTGACTGAGGACTGTCCTGCTCTCTGAGGGCAACCAGCTGCCTGGGCTTTGGTAGAATGGATGGTAGCCACCAACAGGGCTTGTCCAATTGACCTTGTTTTAGTTGGCCTGTTTGCTTTAGGTGTGCAATCTTGAGTGGGGCATGACTGCCTTGACCTTTATTTGTGTGAGTGACTGTGTGTGTGTGTGTGTGTGTGTGTGTGTGTGTGTGTGTGTGTGATGTATGCATATGGATGTGCTGTTCCCATGTGGGAACATGTGTGTGGATGTGTACATGCTTGTATGTAGAGGCCCAAGGTTAACATTGGATTAGTCCTCGGTCACTTTCCACCTTATTTATCCACTGAGGCAGAGACTCCCAGCTAAATGCAGAACTCGCTGTTAAGACTAGCTGGCCAGCTTGATCCTGGAATCTCCCATCTCTGCCTTCCGAGGGCTGAAATTAAAGGCAGGTTGTCATGCTTACTTGGTGTGTATGCGAGTGCTGGTGACCCAGACTCCAGGCCTCATGCTTGCTGGTTGTTCAGTAACTGCTTTATCCTTGGACATGTCCCCAGGCCTGCCTGTGAACTTTAACTTCCTCCTCTTTTCATTGTGTGACTCAGGCCTTGAGGTAGCCTAAGAATTTGAGATGAAGAACACCTAAAGTGTTTGGGAAGGCTTTATCTATCCAGTAGGTATTTCCCAAGTAGCTCGGGTATGCCAAGGGCTACTCTAGTTTTATGATATTTCATTTCGGAACAGATGAACAGCTGTTTAATATTCTAAGTGGCAGTTTTATATCCCACTATATAGATGTTGCAAAATCGATCTAACCATCTTCCAGCTAATGATAACATTTTGCAAACAATGCTGTGTTACAATTTATTATTATTATTATTTTTTGCTATCTTTGTCCTTGATGTCTCTGGATGTTTTCTGAATGTTTTTTGCCAGGTCCTAACAGTCAATAGCAATTTGCCTTCCAAACCAAGATGTATGAGAAAGTCCCGTGTAGACACAGCTTGGTTCATTATTCAAGCTTCGCCCGTCTCCTAGATGAAACCCAGAATTTAATGGCTGTTTTGCTTTAGTTCTTTGGCCTCTATTCACATCTTCTTTGGATGGCTTTGGGCATTTTTCCTTCCTCTGTGATTAGCTTTTTTACCCTTCCATTCTTGGTTCTCAGACATCACTTCCTTAGTTATTTGAAGGGATGTGTGCACTCCCACATGTGTGTGAGATACTTAAGACAATAGGCTGGACATTAGCCTCCACTCTCAGAGGAAGCAAGAGGCACAAGGCCTTTAGTTAGAGCCTCTTGGCCAGTTTGTGATGGGACATCAGCTGGGAATAACTCCTGTGGTACAGTTGGATGTTATTGGCTTTGGGAGGGTTTTTAAAAAAATTATTTTTATTTTAATTTTTAATTTTTTTTTTTTTTGGGAAGATCAGCAAGCCAGAAGGGTGGGTTAACTCCCTGGGAAATCTGGATGTCTGGAAACAGTCTGTGTGCCACAGGGCTACCCAAGGGCACAGTGCTTAGCACAAGGCACAGGGCTCTGTTCTCCCAAGGCCAACAGCTGCTTCCACGCAGCCTGCAGGAGTTACCCAATCCTGGGAAAAAGCAAAAGTTACTGAGGGATGGAAGGTTATGACTGGGTCTTTGTTCCTTACAGGGTGGATACAAAGGCAAAGGAGAACAAGAGTGACAGTCCCTGTAGGGTGCCACCTTTCTGCCTCCCAAGGGCACAAGCAAGCTTTGCAGAGCCTAGAGAATGCTACTATTCTTAAGATTCACAAGAAAGAGAGAACAAAGCTTCTGCTGTATTGTATTTGAATAATTGTATTTTTCTGATTGAATAACTATCATTCCCTGTTCCTGTGTAAATGAATATACTAGAGGAAAAGGGTTCCCCTTTTCTTCTCCAAATGGTCTTATTTTAAGCTCTTGTTTTGTCCAACTGAAGTCCCATCACGAACTGGCCAAGTGGGCTACAATGAACTCCGTGTCTCTTGCTTCCTCTGTGAGTGATGTCTAATGTCTAACCATTTTTTTTTGTTTTGTTTGTTTTTGAGTCAGGGCTTCTATGTGAAATTCTGGCTGTCATGGAACTCACCAGGCTGGCCTTGAACTCAGAAATCAGCCTGCCTCTACCTCCTGAGTACTGGGATTAAGAGTGTCAACCAACCACTGTCCCACTATATCCAACCTATTGGCTAAAACAACAACAACAACAACAACAACAAACCCCAAACAAACAAACAAAATGATAATGAAATGAAAAAGTATATAAGCATATAAGTATATAAATATTTCATATTCACTCATACGTACGATACGTGTGTGTGTGTGTGTGTGTGTGTGTGTGTGTGCAGCTGTGCATGCATATCCCTTCAAATAACTAAGGAAATGACGTACCTAAGAGCAGAAAATGGAGGGGTAAAAGGCTAACCACAGAGGGAGTAAAATACCCAAAGCATCTTAAATAGGCCAAAGAACTAAAGTAATTCAGCTTTTAAATTCTTGTTTTCATCTAGGAGATGGGTAAAACTTGAATAACGAACAAAGCTGTGTCCATGGTCTGTCTTAGGATGTACAATAAAAACTGTTTAAAAAATTGTTTACGGCCAGGCTCACTTGAGGTTGGTATTGCTTTTTTTCCCATGCGGCTGGGGCAAAATACCTGATAAGAAGCAACTTAAGGCAGGGAGGGCCGATTTGGGAATCACAGTTTGAAGGTGTGGCCCATCACAGCAAGGCATGTATGGCGGCAGGAATGTGAGGTGGCTGGCCATGCTGTGTCCCCACCAGGAAGCTGAGGAGTGAGTGCTGATGCTCAGTTAGCTTCCTAGTCCTTCAGTGTGGGCCCCCGAGCACATGCCATGGTGATGTTCACATTCAGGGTGAATTCCCCACTACATTAAACACCCTCCTAGACATACCTAGAGGTGTGTTTCCATGGTGATAATACATGCAGTCAAGGTGACAATGAAGATTAACCACTGTGGGAGCCATCTGCTCCCATTTGCATGTTTAATATGTATGGAATGTGAGCGCTGGGAAAACGAGGTGACTGCAGAAGTTTACAGTTAATCCAGCACGAGGACTAGAATGTGGGGTTTCCAACTCCAGTAAGAGTTCTGGTGCCTTCCTTACAGTTGTCTAGTCCTTAGAGCTTTTACATTAAGTGCTTACAAAGTACTTAGACGCTTGAATTTTTACTTCCATTTGGAAAGCCCTACCTTTCCTAACTTTAAATTATGCTTAGCACGTGTGATGAATTAACGAAACGGTAGTTGTTGTGTCTCTCTACATTTCTGTAACACGCATATATGCAAAGACTCAACTTCAACGCTCTTCAATCAGCTCAAGGTTACTTGTATGTCGTCATGTGTCTGTAGAGTTATAGTCACGGGGTGCCTCAGGCCAACCCAGCAGATGAATCTGAAATAGCTGGGGTGAAGCCAGAAGGATTGATGGGCTATTGGCTTGCCCTTTCTGACTGTGGTCTCAGAGAAGGGCTAGGCCAGTTTTAAGACAGCTCTCTGTGTATCGGGAGGAGCAGCACTAATGGCGAATGCTTGGGGAAGGCGGGTTATATTACCAAGGAGATTGCCATGAGAATGACTGTTCCTGCAAGTTCCCCCACTGAATAAGGTCTTTTTTCCTTATTACAAAGAGTGATTCAAAGCCCTTTAGTCCTGGTCTGGCTGGAGCTGATGTGTGGATGGGAGGGGTGGTGCCTGTCTTCTACCTAGAGGATTTGTATTAGGCCAAAGGGGAGACTGTGCAGAAAGGCTTTTGCTGGCTGAGTTGCTTTGGGGTGGGGTGACAATCCTGGATGTGAGGTAGCACATCGGAGAGAGTCTTGTGGGTAGGCATTGGCTGCCAGTACCCCATTATTTGGTATCAAAGCACTCATCTAAAGGGGGGTAACTGGCCTAGAGGTCAAAGTGAAGGTCATTTTTCTCACAATTTCAATTGTTGTTGTTGTTGTTGGGGTCTTGCTGCATAGCCCAGGGTGGCCTTTGACTCAGACTTATTGTCAGGAATGCTGGTACTGCGGGCGTGAGCACCATACCTGGCTACTTGTCAGTCTTTTACTAAGAATGTGGCAGTTTTCTTGTTCCACTCAACTCTGTGGTATTCACTTGGAGGACTCTTCTAGCTGTTCATCTTTTTATGGTTCCCTGTTGGTGGGTAATGGTTGCCTAGGATGATTTTTTTTTTAAAAGCAAACTATTAAACATTAGTTTTTCCTTCTTTCACTTTGTGACAGTACTAGACATGAAGAAAAACTAAGGAATTCTTACTTACTTCTCACCTAGAGTTTCTAAATGACAGTGTTTTAATACTGTTGTCATTTTCTCTGTTTTCTTCTGAGCCATTGAGATAAATGCTGATAAAACATCTCTTAGTTCCTAAATAACACACCATGTGTGTCCTAAAAACAAAGGATTTCTCTTACATACGTACTTTATAATTTGCAAAATTGGGAAATAAACATTGATAACATAGTGTTATCTGCCCACAGACTTCATTCAGATTCCTCGAGATGAACAATAATGCCAGTTTCAGTGAAAGAAAAACACAGGTCAGGCCGATTGTTGGGTTGTCATGTTTGCTGGTCATCTTTAATCTGGAACTATCCTTTTATTTATGGGAGTGACAATTTTGAAAATTGTAGGGTAGCATTTTTGTAAAATGATTATAATTTTATATTTGTCTCATATGTTCTTATAGCTGGATCTATGTTAGGCACTTTCAGTGGAACTAAAATTGATACTACTTTTAAGTCATTAATTTTTAATGAATATTGATTTATTAAAGTTGAAAGTTAGATTTATTTTTATCATCATGTCCTTATTTTACCTTAAATGTCTTATCCTATACATAAACCTAGCAAGTAATGTGTAAAATGAGAATAAATAATTTTTAGCTATCTATTCTAGTAATGGCTAACAAATTTAAGTTAAACAGACTGAATTATCATGGATCCTCTACTTTGTAGCCTACTTTTTTTTTTTTAAAGCTTTTTAATTACTTTACAAGCTTGATGAAGTTAACCTGAAGATCTTAGCACTTTCTTAAGACGTTTAACAATTCTACCAAACTAAATGTTAAGCTTGTATATTTCTAATTCTCACAAACACTCTAAAAACAATAATAACAAAGAAAAACAACCACTCATATTTTTCCCTTTTATTCAGGTACAGTCTAAAGTTGATTGTGCGCTTACATTTATTTGTTTATTTATTTTTTTAAAGACAGGATCCTGGAACTCACTCTGGAGATCAGGCTGACCTCGAACTCAGAGAGCTGCCTGCCTCTGTCTCCTGAGTGCTAGGATTACAGGCGTGCGCCAGCCCTCCACCCTCCCACCCCCACCCAGATGCTCCTGCATATTCTTAAAGATGTAAGTGTGTGTGTGTGTGTGTGTGTGTGTGTGTGTGTGTGTGTGTTGTGCATTCATGAGCACATGCATACAGAAGTCACAAACAGGATGTTGGATTTGTATGTCTTCCTCTGTTGCTCACTGCCTTACTCCCTGGGACAGGGTCTTTCACTGAACCAGAAGCTTAGCTAAGCTAGGCTGGCTGCCAGAGAGATCCTAGGATCTCTTTGTCTCTGCTCTCTGATGCTGAAGTTCCAAGTCTTTCTATGAGGTTGCTGGGGATTCAAACTCAGGTCCTCCTGCTTGTAAAGCAAGTGCTCTTTGCCACTGAGTCATTTCCCCGGCCTCTATTCCACACACATTAACACCTAAGTTATGAAGACGCTGCTGAACTTTGTACAACGCTGTTAATATTATGGGTTGTATTTACTTCAGCACCTCTATTGAATTTCATCCTCCACCCCTCCTAGGGTTGCTAAGACCTAAGATTGCTGTGGGAATCAGATCTGTCCTAGAAGGTAGGTTGAGGTTATGGTGTGGACACTTGGGACGACAGGTTCGATAATCTGTGCCATGACAGGTGTGCTTTGCTGGCAGGGATTTGGGGCTGAGGAGGGCCTTGTCCAGGCTGCTTTTGAACTATATATAAGTCCATTTTATGATTACTGTGACAACGTGCAGCTAACCCTTGCGTAATTGCCATGACAACAGATAGTAAGCCACACCCTTCAATTGTGGTGGGTTCTCAGCCTTGACTTCCTGGGTTGAGGTGTTTATTTCCCCGTTTCAGCTGAGTTGAGTACATCCTGTATCCTTATGCAAGATGCAGATGATCTCTTCCACATCATGACTACACTCTGGGTTTCTTTAATCGTGGCAGCATCATAGGGTTACTTATTTTATCTCATGGAGTTTCACAGTTCCCGTCAAAACCTTTAGCCATGGCTTGAAAGCCCACACTGATGAAATGTCTCTCCAGTTTCCTCATGTTCATTCGAATTACTGGTTCTAGATCTTGACTTTGGATTTCCAGAAGGAGCTCTCCTGGTGCCATGGAGTGTGAGTATGAAAATGCCCACAGCTGCCTCTGCCCTGAACATCTGAGAACCCTATGGACACACTGTAACTGGAGATGACTGTGCTCTCTTCTTCAGTTTTGTTGTTGAATTGCTTTCAAGCAGAGTTGAAGGCTGAGTCACAACTGAACAGATAGCATCAAAGTAGGAAGAGGTCATGCACAGGGGCATTTGGACGCCGTGGACTGTGCCTGGCACTTATTGCGATGTGCTGTTTATGTTAGGTAATTGCATTTCGTTTTGCTTACCCAGAGTGTCTTGCATTATAGCAGTCACCATGCTTTGGTGGGTATGCTCTGCTCTGCTGACCTTTGCTCTTCCCGGCCTCTCTCTTCTTTAGCGTGTATGCTTATTACAAGCACACGTTTGGAATCAGTCAGTGGACCTGGGTTTGAAGTAGTTCTGCAGCTTATTAGCTTTGTGATCCTCGGTGAGTTCCTGAGTTTCTCAGAGGTTTTGTGAATAAGGTCTACCTCAGAGTTGTCATAAGGATCGAGCAGGCAGTTCCTGAACATAGTATAGTCTCTGAGGTACATGACGGCTCAAGAAATTGTGACAGTTTCCCCATCATTTGCTGCCCTTGCTGGGTTTTGTTGTCATTCATTATCCAATCGGCCCCACCTCACCGTCTGACATGTTGTTGAATCAAGATCAGTCTTGGCTCTTCTAAAACTGGCGGAGTGCTTTCCTCTACTGTGAAATCATGGTAAACACATAGTTGGTGGCTCATTTATTTTAAATTAAAAAAAAACTGAGTGGGTGTGATGTGTGTTTGGAGGCCAAAGACCAGCTTTGTGTGGTATATTCTTTTTCCTCCACCTTTACCTGGGCCCCAGGATATAATCTCAGGTCATTAGGTTTGTGCAGAATAGCGTCTTTACTTGCTGAGCCCTCTCACAAGCCCACCTTCATTTTTCTTAAAGATTTCTTCTCTTTATCTTTTGAGAGGCATCCTCTGGGGCTATTCACATTGAATTCCAGGGAACCCAAAGGCCATCTCTCTTATTTTCATGTGTTGACCTCTTTGTAAGCATGCATGTGTGTGTGTGTGTGTGTGTGTGTGTGTGTGTGTGTGTGTCCTTGGATGTGCATGGCAAGCACTTTCACTTGATGATCTGGCTGGCTGGCTTCTCCAGCTCTTTCGATCTTAGACATTTCTAGAAGAAAATAGGATCATTACTCAGGTGTTTAGTGCAAATCAGGACAGTGTTGTCACTTGTACCGATAAATAACATAAGACTGCCTCAGTTGAGAGGAAGGCAATTTCATGATCTTTCCTGCTTCATCTCTGTGGTCATCATCCTCACTCCTCTCTATGAGATGGGAGTGGGCGTGGCATCTCAGAGAGAGGCGTGACCATGGGCGGGTAGAAAGCACACTTCCTTCCATTCTCACCATGCTTTGCTGCTCCTCTACATTCCAATTAAGCTCTTGTTTAGATGATGTCACTCATAGATTGTGGCCAAGGATGCCGTGCATGTGGTAACCATAACCTTGAATGGATTTCAAAGGCTGAAAACTCCAGTGGGGAAATCCTTCCAGTAGCCACAGTTTGTTCTTAGACACTGAGCAGAAGATAGGTGGATCAGCTCTACCGTTGTCTGCCTGTCCAGGACAAAACCATCACGGCCACCACCACCATCTTTCCCAGCTTTTCCAAGTTGTAAGTGAGCACTGGAGCTATGGGAATAATGAGCAATAAGGACACATAAAGAATAACTTTATGTAACTTGAAAAATGCCATTTATTGGGATTCTTACAACTTTTTTTCCCCTTACAACTTTTTGGTGTAAGTAGTCTATTTATCTCCAATTTTACACATTTGAGGTAAAGTCTATTGCTAAACCTCCTAGTAGACTAGTAAGTGCTTAGGCTCTTATAAACCTAAAAAAAAATGTGTTTTAGTCACTTCTGTGCACCTGTGCAGAATTTTTGTGTACCTTTTCTCAGCAGGGCTTTTTATGTGCTTTGTGCCAGTCGAGGAAGTTAGCACAACTTCTTTTGATCTACAACACTAAGAAACAAACAAAGGAACGGACAAAGAAGCTAAGCCATCAGCTCTGAAAACAGCTACCCTTTGATGGTCCTTGGTTTACCTAGCTTTTGGTTTTGATTCACTGGGTAACAATCACTTCTTCTCAAGAAGAGGAGGTGGCTGTGTCACAGTGTCCCAGGTGACAGTGTATCCAGATTGTGTTTCTCAGAACAGACTATAATTCATGGTCTATATGGTTGGACATGATGGTTGGAAAGGAGAAACTGCAGGTGTTTGGGGAAGACAAGACCCTTGAGAAGGGGGTAGGTGAGTGTGAGTGTGGTCCAGCCCACTGTGCGACAGATGGTAAGGGATAGAGAGAAAGAAATCAGAAATGAGAATAGTGAAGCCCAGAGACATCTTAGCCTCTCTGCTTCTTGTGCTGCACGGAGCACTTCCACTCTCTTGGTCCTGGCTTGTGATGAGGTGAGAGTCGGAATAAGAAGCAGCCAGGGTGTCAGTCACTGATTTCTGAAATTCCTTTCTGTAATTTTTTTTTTCTTTCTAAATTCTATAAGCTCATGCATGCAGAGCTCCTGAAACTTGGGTTCCATTAGAAAAGAGTGGTACCCACAACAGCCTTCGGGGAAGTTTGGGTGCAGTATTTCCCTTGGGGTCACCCAGCCAAGAAAACTATCTGGGCACAAGCTCCGTGGCTAGTGGCTGACGGGGCTTCTGTTAAAGAAGGGTTTCCTTTGAGAACTGTGTCTAATCTGACTAGTCGATGAGCCTTAAGGCTTAGAATGTTCTAGAGAGCAGAACAAGCCACCCCGTTCTTCTGATTCCTTTGCTTGTTTCTCGCCTCCTCTCTTGTCCTGGCCTGGCTTGGAGGTGAGGAAGAGCGTATTAGGCAGCGATGGAAGATTAGGTAATGACGACGTGGCTTTTGCCGTAAGACTTGGTGATTCCTGTTAGTCACTTTTCTCATTATGGAGAGCAACAACTTCGGAGGCCCAAAGATTTATTTTGTTTTACAGTTTCAGAGGGCCGCAGTCCATCACAGTGAGGAAAGCAGGGCAAAGTTCATGGCAGCAGGATCCTGTGGCAGGGACCATTCACGTCATGCTAGACGTACAGTGCTCTGCTCCAGGCAAGCCAGCGCCTACCCTGTAAAGGCCTTCAAAATGACACTAAGAGAGGGGTGTGCTCAAAATGACAGGGCGTACTTCAGACTCACAATATCAAGTCCCAAGCAAACCCAGGCGCTCCCTCCTCTCCCTGCCTAGAAGTTCTTCTTATAGAGTTAGTTCTTAGGTTGTAGTTAGTCCATCGCTAACTGCCGAGCAGCCCGAGCTGTGGCATCTCAGAGTTTAGAAAAGCTCTGTGGGCATGTTTGGTCTGTTAGAGCTGTTTCTTTTGTGTGTTTCTTGTGTGTGCACACATGCATGTGTGTAAATGTGTGCATGTGTGTGTGTGTGTGTGTGTGTGTGTGTGTGTGTATGCATGTATAGGCCAGAGGTCAACCTTATGCATTGTTTCTCAAGCATAATCTTTTTTGAGGCAAGGCTCTCACTGGCTTGGCTTGCTGATTTGGCTTGCTGGCTGGCCAGCAAAGTCCCAGGGATTCACCCATCTCTGCCTCTCCAGCATGGACTATAAGCATGGGCCACTGTGCTTGTCTCTTTTATGTGGGTTCTGGGGACCAGCTCAGGTCCTCGTGCTTGTATAGTAGGCTCTTTACCGATCGAGCCATCTTCCTAGCTCCCTTTTTCTCTAGTGTAAGTGTAGTCATGGTTGTGGTTGTGGTTGTGGTGGTTTATTTGGCTCATACTGTTTGGCTTTAGGAGGTTGAGTTCAGGGATTCTTGACAGAAGAAGTAACTCCTCAGTACAAAGTTTTTGTCAAAAAGTATTATGCTAAGAACCATTCTCAGCTTAAAGTGTGTGTGTGTGTGTGTGTGTGTGTGTGTGTGTGTGTGTGTGTGTTTGCTTATTGAGACTGAAGAAATTAAATCTCAAAGCAGCTGTGTGGGAGTGTAAGGATAGGAAAATGCCAGAGAAGGGTGTTCTTTGAGGGTGGGCCGACCTTCTGGCATAGGCCTGGGAGCCTCCCCTCACCCCATGCTTTTCTTGTGTCATTAGCTTAGAAAGGCCCCAGTATACTCTCAGTGAATTCTGTGTGGAAGGAGAAAATGTGTTTTCGTAAATGAGTGGGCCCCCAGGGTCCAGGTCAGGCTATTCTGTCTTAGCTTAGGCCCTGGGATGAAATAGGGCTTGTTGCAGAGGGAGTGATGTTTGAATTAGAATGACTCACAGGCAGTGTCCAAGGAGGGGAACAGCGCATGCCCCAGAACCTGGGCAAGGCTTGCCCTCTGTTGAGGTACATTAGATGAATGGCCAAGCCTAACACAATCAGCTTTGGTTTGTAAAATGCTAAAAACACTTAAATACCCGTGATGTGTGTTTACAGGCAGTGAAGAGAGCCCAACAAGGGAACTTAGCTAGGGCCTTGTGTGCTAGCCCAGCAGTCTGCCCTGAACTTATGCCCTGAGTCCCAGAAGGAATTCGGAAAGTGTTTTAAGCTGCAGAAGCACTATAGATTAAGTACTTGTACTCTTGAAGAGGAGAGAGATAGTTCTTCTTCTGGTTCAGCAAACCCTGAAGTTGGTCAGACAGGGTCATCACCTGTATGTGATTGGCTCCTAGAAAATGTCCTCATCTCATTGTATTTTGCATATGCTAATATTAGATGTAATCTTGGTCACTAAAGATACAGGATCTGAGGGAACAGTTGAGACAGCAGGCAGAAAAATGTTCTGTACTGATTCGAATTGGCAGAAAGCCATCTTTAAACAGAAATTCCCCACACTGGGATCATTAGGGTGTGAGAGTAGAAATGACAATCCTTGCTTATCATGCAAGTTTATATGAGAAGAGAGGATTTCCTAAAACTTTGAAACACACACACACACACACACACACACACACACACACACACACACACACACACACAAACCACTACAAAAATGAGACAGAGGTATGAATTTTCTAGTCCAATAAAGGGATCTCTGTCATTACTGCTAAATGACCTGAAAGGAGTAACACAAAAACACTAGAAGGACCCTATCCACTACAATATGTCTTGGTTAAATTTAAGCGTATATATATATATATATATATAATGACATGGGAAGTTTGGGACCTGAGTTTTATCTTAAGCAAATATTCTGGTCTGTGGAAAACAAAAGAGAAAGTTAGTTTCTCTTATGCTTGTGGCATTCCCTCAGTTCCACTGGACTTTGTGTAAGAAATGTGGCAAGTACTGACCCTCAAAGTGGGGCAAGAACTCGCTGTATATCTAGGAAGAGTGGCATTATAACATCCGACAGAGAGAACAGCCATGGTGCTCAAGCCACGCCCATTTAATGGAAAGGGTCACAACTCTTGAAGACTGGGCTGGGCTTAGGTTGAGTTGAATGTATTGAGCCCAAATTCAGATCTGGAGGACCCGTTAGAGGCAGGTGCTCTGAACCTGAGGCAGAGAAGGAGAGGCCAAGGGACCAGTGCTGATTTTTATCTTTTGGTTCTTTATGAAGGCAAGACTATCCTGATTTTGTGTTTTTAAAAAAATTAATGATTTATGTACTTGTCAGTGGTAGTTACATGGGACACCAGAAGTTGAAGAAAGGAAAACAATTCATCAGCATTATGTGGTCCTGGGTTAGGGAGTGCTCAGGCTTCATATTTGAGAAAACCACCTGGGAGGATTAGCGATGTTGTCATAGTAACCATATCATCCATCCAAGATCTGTGCTGCTATTATTTTGAGATACATGTTTCTTTGGAAACTGTACCTCTAGGAGTTGTAGGATGAGACCATTACTGATAATAATAGCCAACATGGACTGGGTGTTTTGTATGCCAGACACTGCTCTGAGAGCTTTGCCTATGCTAACTCATATGATCCTTCTAAGTCTATGAGAATATTCTATTTTTTTAATCATTGTTTTAAGATAAGAATCTGCCACATAGAGAATAATTTGACTCCAGGTCACCTGGCTTAAGAATAGAATTGAGATGGAGTCTGGCTGAGAGAGATGGAGTTGTCTCGAGAGTGATGGAGTCTGGCTTGTGAGCACGGGCTCTTCACCAGCTCCCTGAACTCTGTCCCTGTAGGTCTGGAACCAATGAAAACCTGAAGCCATATACCCCAGGTGCAGAAGGTGACCCTCTACTGAGCCTGGTCTCCTTAGTTAGCACCTTTTCCCTCCCATGGTTTAAACAGCAATTCTGTTTTATTAAACACGGTATCTGCTTTTTTTCTTACCTTGAAGCTGTGGCTTCTCTGAGGTAAATGGTGTGAGGGCTGCAGCTTCACAAAATCAGCCTGAAGGTGCCACAGAAAGAACGCCGCCAAGGGAATGAAGTTAGACCTCAGCCTCACACCATATAAAATTAGCTCAGGGCAGGTCAAAGACTTAAAGGAAAGATCTAGAAGCAGAGACTGTTCAGGGCTGAAACACAAGCATGCATGCATTCATGCATGTACACACACACACACACACACACACACACACACACACACACACACTTCCTTGTGCCCCTGTTTTAGGCAGTAATTATATGGGACACCTGAAGTTGAAGAAAGAAAGTAAACAATTCATCAGTATTTAAGTGTAGTTGCATACCTACCTACCCTTCAGAGGCCAGTTGCGAGCCAGTGGGAAGGCTCCCTTAGAATGCTGTGCTGGATCATATATCCGAAAAAGGGCTTGTATCATGGATAAAGGACTGTGACTACTCAATAAAGAAAGTACAAACTTAGTTAAAAATGGGCAAAACTGTTAAAGAGGTACCTCCAAAGCAGACACACAGATGACCATTAAACACATTGAAAAGAGGCTCGGTATCATTAATTAGGGAAACACAAACCAAAATTACATTGAGATATCTGTCACTTCACACTGGTGAGGATGGAAAGAGCTTTAAAAAAGATGGACAATAAGAAATGTTGGCAAGAAAGTGTAGACACTGGAAGCCTTGGACATCGCTGTTAGGAAGGTAGACAGACAGGTGCGGCTACTTTGAAGAACATATGTTGGTTCCTCAAAAAGTGAACAAAACATAGAATTACAAATGACCCAATGATTCTTACTACCCAAATTGAAGACACTCTTGTACAGATGCTTGTACATGAATGCTCATAGCAGCACTGTGCATGATAGCCACAAAACGGAAACAGGTACACCGAATGACTAATGGACAAACAAGTGTGGTCCCTCAATCAATGGAACATTACTCACTCTTGGAAATCAGTGAAATACTGATTTGTGCTATGATATGTAGTCTTAAAAATATTAAGTAGAGCTGGGCGTGGTGGTGTACACCTTTAATCCCAGCACTTGGGAGGCAGAAGCCGGCAGATCAATATGAATTCGAGGTCAGCCTGGTCTACAAAGTGTATCTAGGACAACCAAGGCTACACAGAGAAACCCTGTCTCGAAAAGCAAACAAACAAACAAACAAAAATTAAGTAGAGGGGCTGGAGAGATGGCTCAGCGGTTAGGACCATAGGCTGTTTGTTCTTCCAGAGGACCAGGGTTCAATTCCCAGCACCCACTTCCCAGCAGTTCATACCTGTCTGTTACATGGACATACATACAGACAAAACATTGATACATATAAAATAATAAATAAACAAGTCTTTAAAAATATTAAGTAGAAGCCAGACACTAAGAGCCATATGTTGTATTATTTTATTGATATGTATGTCTAGGACAGGTAAATTCATAGGATAGAAAGTAAATCAGTGGTTGCCAGGGTTTGGAGAAAGTGGAGAATGACTGCAGATGTTGTTGAATGTTCCAGAATTGCATGGTGGGTTATGCCACAGGACGTGGAGAACATTCAAGATCCACTCAACTGTATACTTTAGGTAGACACACAGGATTATATCTTAATATAAATACACACTCATACTAAAGAAATAATAAAAGAAAGCTCTATCTGCCTTCCTGGGAAAGCAGGAAGCAAGCCCCTGCTGCTTCTGACTACTTCAAAAAACAATAGTAGGAACCCTTACCAAGTCTCTTCCGGGTGCGGGTATTAGGGACGCTTTGATACAGCATCTTGCCAAATGAGGTTCATTTCATCTTCTCATTTCCTCTTTCGAACTTAGTGGTTGAAAGAAATGATTAGTTGAGTGCAAAGAATAAACAAGATGGCGGGCACTTCTGTTTCAGTCCTAAGGTTGGGTCGATGTCATACTCTGTAAACACCCCAGGCTCTACATGTATTACAAGATGACAGGAGTGGGCAACATCGCTGCACATTTTATTAGTTTTGGCCTTGGCTGTGCTTTTCTATAGACAAGGTTTTTTTTTTCTTCCCCATTTTGGCTTTGTTTTGTTGCTTCTGAGTATTTATTTTTACAGAAAAAGAATCTGCACAGTGAGTGATGTAGCAGTCCGCCGAGATCTAGCTGTGGAGGACACATGCTGTCTTTGTGTCTGCTTAGCGTTTGTTTTAGGAAGATGCTATTCTCATAATATGAGCTATGAAGATTTCTTCCAGCTGTCATTCTCTGAAAAGAGATGATGGGATTTTGGTATTTCTCTTTTAAGTGCTCACCAGAATTTACCAGTGACTACATTTAGTCTTGTGCTCTCAGACCTGGAAGGCCATTACTTAAGACACAAACCTATTCAGAGTGTTTATGCAGGAGTAGAAAATCCCACCACCATCCTTTTGGGATCCAGGTGGGAGACCAGTAGTTAATTTGGCATAATACAAGTGGTGCAAAGCTTTCATGTTGATTTATAACTTTCCCATGCCATAGCACTCGTTGTCAGGAAATGAAGAGATAAAGTCGTAGCGTTAGCTGCTCACACTGTTTTGGACAGTGTAGAGCTGTGAGGAAGCAACTTAATCATGTGTGGAGCGTAAAGGATTCATTAGGTGAGTCTGTACAGGATTCTCAGTCTTCATCCTTGTAGGCGAGGAAGTTAAATCTTCCTTTTTTTTTTCCTCTTCTCTTTTTGAGGCCAGGTGTCAGGAATCTCATGAACTTGCTAAGTAGCTGTGGGTGAGCTTGAACTCCTGATCTTCCTGTCTTCACCGCTACACTGCTGAGGATGGAAACAGGGCTTTGCGAGTGTTACATAAACACGCTATCAACCCAGCCGCATTATCAGTTATCTCCGTTATCTATTTTTAGTTTAATTCCATTGTGGTCTGATAGTGGACGTTATATGATTTCTGTTCTTTCAAATTATTGTTGTTGTTTGTTTTTATTAGCCCAGGCTGACTTCAAACTCACTGGCGTCCTCTTGTCTCAGTTTCTCGGATGCTAAGATTATAGATGTGAGTCTCTGTACCCAGCATGCATATGTTGAGTTGGGATCAATATGGTCAACATCAGCAAATGTCCCAAGTGAGCCTAGAGCATTTATTCTGCTTTAGAATGAAATAGTCTGCAGGTCTCGGTGAGATACTGCTGCCAGGTGTCCAGTTTTGACAGAGGGGTTTGCATTCTATCACAGTGAAGTCATCCATTTCGCTTTTCACTTGTTTTTATTTTGTATACTTTGATGTTCTGTTATTGAATACATGCACCTTAATGTCTGTTTCAGTTTCTTGGAGCATCAACTCTTCTGTCATTCCTACGCTTTTAGGTCTCTGCTTAAGTCTTGCTCTACTTTCACTTGTGGTAGCTGCCAGGTCTAAAAGAAACTCAGGACACATGGCTGCCTGTGCTGCCTGTTAGCACACCAAAGTGTCTGCTGGTCTCCAGCCTCCGTGTACCAACCACCCCGTGTGCCTCTTCTCACCGTGCACCCTCTAACTCAAGGGCTTCTCTTCCCCCACCTTCTCTCCCCTGTATAACCCTGCCATTGTAGCCATGAGCTCTCTTGGTCTTCTTGACCTCCTCTTCCTCTCCCCTCCCCTCCCCTTCCCTCCCCTCCCCTCCCCTCCCCTCCCCTTCTCTCCCCTCCCCTTCTCTCCCCTCCTCTCCTCTCCTCTTCCTCTCCTCTCCTCTCCTCTTCCTCTCCTCTCCTCTTCCTCTCCTCTCCTCTTCCTCTCCTCTCCTCTCCTCTTCCTCTCCTCTCCTCTTCCTCTCCTCTCCTCTTCCTCTCCTCTCCTCTTCCTCTCCTCTCCTCTCCTCTTCCTCTCCTCTCCTCTTCCCCTCCTCTCCTCTCCCCTCCTCTCCCCTCCCCTTCTCTCCCCTCCTCTCCTCTCCTCTTCCTCTCCTCTCCTCTCCTCTTCCTCTCCTCTCCTCTTCCCCTCCTCTCCTCTCCCCTCCTCTCCCCTCCCCTCCTCTCCCCTCCTCTCCCCTCCTCTCCTCTCTTCCTTTCCCCTCCCCTCCTTTTTTGTCTTCTTCCCTCCTCCCTCCCTCTCCCTCTCTCCCTCTGTCTCTCTGTCTCTCTGTGTCTCTGTCTCTGTCTCTCTCTCTCCCCCTTCCCCATTCTCTCTCCTCTCCCTCTCCTCCCTCCCTCTTTCTGCCCTGTTTAGTCTACTGGTTATGTTCAGTGCACTACTTTTTCTCCCTGCTCTGGACTCTTCTAGATGCCTCTGGCCATACTCTCTCTCCTATCTACAATAAAGATCTTCCCCTCAACTATACCCTGAAGTCATTAGTCCCTCACTTTATACATCTGGTGCCCAAAATTCCACCTGATATAGTAGCACTACATATTTATCTCCATCAACTTACTTTTAACTGATATATTTAGAGTGAAATTTTTATAGATAACAATCAATTGAGATGTAATTCATTAGGAAATGTCACACTTACTTATTTTGTGTGGGAGTGTGTGTAGGGATGTGCAAACGCCATAGAATGCATGTAGAAGTCAGAGGACAACTTTCAGAATCAGTTTGCTCCTTCCACCATGTGGGTCCTGGAGGACTGAACTCAGGTGGTCAGGCTTTGGGAGCAAGAAGCTTTACATCATGAGCCAGCACATAAGCCTGGGGTTTATGTTTTAATTAATTCATTTTTGACAATCTTTGTCTTTCAGTTAGTGCATTTGGAATGCTGATGCTTGATGCAGCTGGACCAACCCTCACCATTTGTGCTACTGTTCTCTGTTTGTGCTGTGTTTGCTGCAATGCTGCTCCGTTTGTCTTTCCCATTGTTCTGCTCTGTGTTGTTTTAACTGAGTTAGGTGAATGCATGAAAGTAACAAGGTACAGTAAGGACAATGCATGCAGTAAACCTAGACCTCTGTTCAGATATAGCCAATGTACAGCGCATTCTGCACAGTTGTGTGCAGAGTGGGGACTGACTCTGACATGATCTCTGGTGCCCCCTATTCAACCACTTCCCCTCGGTGGGGAGGCCTGGTGACACTCAGAGGAAGGGTAAGCAGGCTACCAGGATGAGACCTGACAGGCTGTGATCATATGGTTGAGGAGGAGGTCTCCTTCTGTCACAGACCTAGGGGAGGGGAATAGGATTAAAGAGGGAGGGAGGGGGGAATGGGAAGATACAAGTGAGGGGATAACAATTGAGATGTACTCTGAATAAATTACTTAAAAAAGTAAAAGAAAGTAACAAGATAACCCAGACCCTCTCTCCCATTTCTTTACTTAGATATCAACAGTTATGAGCATATGCACACACTCATATTATGTGTGCACAGAAACATACAGAATAGAATGTATTTTATTGTATTTTGAACAAAACTTACCTACTAGATTAACTAGAAATAAAATGATGTTTCTGGCTTTACTTAACTGTTTCCATCTTTGATGAGCAGCTTTGTTCATGTAGACCTCTTTCTTACCTTCATCATTTTTTTTTTCATTCCAAAGAACTTAGCCGTTTATTGTAATGTAGATGTGTTGGTAACATATCCTCTCAATTTTTGAGTACTTTATTTTCCTTTACTTTCAAAGGATAATTTCACAGGGTACAGAATTCTAGGTTGGTAGATTTCTCTTTCAATCACTCTACTCTCTTGTTTACATGGTTTCTGAAAAGTTGGTCAACCAGAGAATGGGGCCATCTGATTCACCCACCCTGTAAATGACCTTTCAGACACCATAGGTTTTAAGCTAGCTGTTAAGTTGCCTTTTTGTCACCTTGGTTGTGATCATTTGAGTCTTTTGGCAAAGTTTCTATCAACCTCTCACTTAGTATATTCCTTACAGATATTGATCATTTTCTCTGGGAGTTATAAACAAAAATGCCCTAATCCTGTTGGTCATCCCACACTAACTAGTTCAAATTCATGTATATAATAATTTTTAAAATACTTTTTTTACTTTTTGAGATTATAGCATAGTTACATCACTTCCCGATTCCCTTTCTGTCCACCATACCCTCCTTTGTACTTCCTCTTGCTCTCTTTTAAACTCACAGCCTCTTTTTATATATTCCTAAATACAGAAATACAGCCTGTTCAATTTTTTTTTATTACCAGTTATTTGGTTATTCTGAAATAAAGCGTAAAAAGGAAAAGCAAGATACTCCCCTCAGACTTTATCAGTTTTTAGAACAATGATTTTTGGGAGGCTTGTTGACCTTTGGTGGAGGTCAGCTAATAGAGTACCATATTTTCAGGAGTATAAGATGACTGGAGGTATAAGACAACTACCAACCTTTCCAGCTAAAATATAGAGTTTGAAATATACTCACCGTATAAGACTACCCCTCTTCCAATGCACACCCTGTGCAGCAGACTCAGGCATGTGTCTATTTGCAGTCAGGGCACAGACAGCCAGGTGATTTTTAAATGTGGGCAGACAGCTTACACTGCCCCGTTAAGGTGCACAGCCCTCCAAGTCGAATGGGCAGGTTCTGGTGGAGAGCTAATCCATGCACACATTCTCCTAGAGGTACAGGAAGATGTGTGCAGTTTGCTCCTTCCTGCTTCATACTCCCCACACAGAGTGGGGAATCGGCCACAGCACTCCCTGCCCCCCACTATATGTGCTGAGCTTATGAAACAAGGGTAAGAAAGCTGCAGGTAAGTGTCTGGTGACCACAGACTTTGACAGATTTTGCAAGGTTTAAAAAGTCATTCTATATGCTGGAAAATATGGTAGTTTTTTTTTTTTTTTGGAGGTGTGTGTGTGGAAGAATTGTTATTGACCATCTGTCAACTCCCTATAAACTCAAGGCCATTACAGTTTTTTTCATTTTGTTTTTGTTTTTGTCTTAAAGTTGTCTTATCTTTGCTCAGTGGAGACTCCCAAGTGGGATACATATTCTTGTACTCAGGCTGAACCATTAGCTTCTGGGCAGCTATTTCTTCTTAAGTTATTGAATCAGTTGGTCATTAAGATTCTGTACAGTTCTTGTCACACTTCCAGGATAAAGATCCCATATTCTGATATAGTTGACAATTACATTTCTTATGACAAGCCCCTGCCATTTGATTTTTTTTCCCTTCAGAGTTCCTACAGTGAGTGAGTTAACACATCAAAGAATATAAATATTTTGTTTTCCCCTCTGATCTCTTAACTTCTGTTAGTGTGGCACTGATTCAGGATGGTCCCTTACTCTAAGTTCAGTGTCTGAGTAGCTAACAAAGTGAGACAATCCAAATGCTTATTTATCTTAGGCTATATTGAGGCATAACAGGGACTTCCTGCTTTTGCACATAGACCAAGACATTATCGTGACTTCAGATGTGATACTTTTCTTTCTCTTATATCGAGCACTGGGCACGTATAACAGACAGCTGCACACTGTCCTGTAAGCTGCTGAGGCAGAATGTCAAGTAAGAAAGGCCCGTGGTCTCCTGGGGAGCTGATCGAGGTGACCAGAAGGCTGCAGAGCTAGCCAGGGCTTGCCAGGTGGCTGCAAAGCCAGTCCCAGTCCCTACAAGCTAGGAGCTGGAGCAGGTCCACCCAGGCGGTGCCTGAGTCAGATCCAGATGACCGGGCCAAGACACTGAGTCTGTCTCTGGGACCAGAAGGTACAACCAGAGGGAAACAAGGATTTAAATTCCAGGGCATAATAGAGAAGCTTAGGATAGCTCAGAGGGAGCTGCAAAGGACTTTTGGTAAATGCTCGAAGGTCACACTCATTCCACACCATTTTCAATAAGAATTTAAAAGAATCTGAGTTCTGTTTCTGCCTGTGCCCTGTGGAGCACATGTGACTTCAAAGGCGGCTCTGGATGGTGCAGGGAGGAACGAACAGGCTTTTATTTCCAGTTTTGGCACAAATCCACCAAACTGTTTTTGATGGAGAGCAAGCAAAACTCAACATTGCCTCTCAAGGCTTTTGCATCTAGCTTGAGCTCCCTTTGTTTTCCAGCCTAGAGTTTCTGCTTCTTCAACCTGGCCACTGATGCTACATTAAGGCTTTATGTTGCAGGGTGGATGCCAGATGATCCCCTGGAGGTGCTTTGAATGGCCCAGTTCAATAAACAACTCCTTTGCCAGTTTCTTCTTACTTCTCACAACAATGTGTTTTCAGCATTTAAGATAGTGGTGTGTAAAGCAGTTTAATGAACAACACACCCCCGGTCCCCCACCTCTCCCTGGGCCCATGTCATCCCTAAGCACAGGCTTTTGCCCAGGTTTATGGTATCAGGTGTGCGTTCCCTTCTGTACAACAGGCCTCTACATCCATCACAAAGTGATTGGTTACACCCATCCCCCCATACAGCCATGCCATCATTGCACCAGTCGGTATATCTTGCTGGGGGGTCAGTATTGTAGAGTACATGGTCTACAGCTTGGTGAGACTGCTAATGACTTTTTCTACCCCAGCAGCCTGAATAGTCCTTTCTGACCCCACAAATGCTGTCCACTATGGAGGAAACTTCCATCTTAGTTCCATTTTGATATCTCCGTGTCCTGCAACCAAGTTGCATGGTGTCCTCAACAGTATGGTCTTACCATAGAGATCTGGTGGGCAGCTAAGAATAATGGCAGAAACCTGAATTCTTTGAGAAGCCTCAGAGACCTCTGTTGCCAACAATTCATAGGAAAGTATCTTGTACCTGGTACTGGGGCTCTTGTTCGAAAGCTTCTAAGAGTAGCACTGTCTACCTATAAAAGAGTATCTTTATTCTTTTAGCGGGAGTCTAACACTACAAAAAAGGAGCTCCTGGCTTCATTTTAAATTGTTTGTATTCTTGTTGAGGCTTAAGTGCTGGTTTCTCGTTAACACTTTGCAGTGGTTGTGTGTGCACACTAGCATGTGTGTGTCTTTGTGAGTATGTACATGTACTTCTGGAGACCTGGAGACACCTATGGTTGGTCATAGGAATCAGAGATGCTAGTGTTGCCCTCAGGAATACCATCTCCCCCTCACTCACCATGCTGTGCCTTGTTTCTGAGATAAGTTTCCTCAGAAATGGCCTGCCTTTTCTCTGCCTTGCCTGGCACTTCTTTCTGCCTGTTGTTCTTCAGTGGAGGCTGGACTCTCTTGTTTTTTATTTTTTTCAGTCTTTTTGTTTCTAATCACTGTCATGACTTTTCAAAACTATGCATTCCCCAGTTGGCTTAAGATCTTGCTTCTTGCTGTGGGTGGGCAGTAGGTGTGCTTAGCTGGTTCAGAGTCATCCTAACAAACCAGAAGTAGTTTCATTACCTGACTGTCTTTTTACTGTTTAGGGACAAACTTCCATTTCATGTGACTGTATCACCCATTATGGGAAAAAGGATCAGAGTCTGATTATTATAAGGCATAATGCATTATTGGTTTTGATGTACAAGATATCATCTGCTTTGATGTCTTAGATATTGGACTTTGTATTCCTGGATTAAAGACACATAAACTTTTTATTCCTGGGTTATCTTCCCGATCCTTGTCAATGACGCTACCTTAGACTGTGAAGGCAGCAATGTGATATTAGCAACAGTTAGGCCACATTGTTAAGAGCTCTACCTCATCTTTCTTCATTAAAATAGCACTGTTCTGAGATTTGCCTATGAAGAGAATGCATTTATTTTGGTTTATTAGTACTATGATCTAGAGGCATTTATCAAATAATAAAATATATAGTGTATTATTTATGACTCTATAAGTACCAAGAGGCATTTTGATCTCTTTTCCAGCCTTCTAAAATGCATAAAATTGTACAAGGTTGAGGGCTAGTGAACACATATCAGGGATGTGTATACTCCCCCATAACTTGCTATATCTTATTGATGTATTCTGAGATAGCAGGCTAGCTAGCTATGATAGATAAGGAGGAAGGGAGGGAGACACACACACACACACACACACACACACACACACACACAGAGAGAGAGAGAGAGAGAGAGAGAGAGAGAGAGAGAGAGAGCGCGAGCGAATGAATGAACGAACGAGAATATGAATGGAAGGAGAGGATAGGGTAGAAGAGAGGGGAAGAGAAGAACCTTACCTGAAATAGTTACAGACTAATACAGGAAATTTAAACTTAAATTGGTTTGGGATTTGCATAATAACTCATTGCATATATATGCACATATGTATGTGTAATTTGGAGGTTATGAATTTTGTCAGCATCGTTTAGATAGTTGGAGATGCCAACATGAAACAGAAGGAAATGCTTGGGTAGTCAGAGTGGAGAGGAGGTGAGCTGGGAAGGAGAGCACTGAGAATGGGAAATGACACAGGTAACTCAAAAACAAGGGACTAACGGGCTGGGCAGATGGCTCAGTGGGTAAACGGCTTGCTGCACCAGCATTAGGACCTGAATTTGGATTCTCAGGACCCATGTAACAATCGGTGTGTTGGTGCCGATCAGTGATCCTAGAGCTGGGCACACAGGCAGGTGGATTCCACTTGTCAGCCCGTCCAGGCAAATTGCAGAGCCCAGATTCAGTGAGAGACTCTGACTCAAAGAATAATGTGGAGAGCAGTAGAGGAAGGCGCTCAGTGTTTATCTCTGGTCTCTATGCCTGCACATACATGCATATGCACACATGTCTCTGACAACCCCCCCACCCCCCGCACACACATACACTAAGTAGTGAGGACTCAAGACCAGGATACTATGAATGGCTGCTTCTGTGACATAAAAGGTTTAATGAATTTTTAATTAATAGGTTCAGTGTATTTATCAATTTGGTGATAAAGGACTTTAAGAATATGCTGTTTTATGTATGGATATGGAGTAAGTATGATTGTACCTAAACCATATTATTGCTAGTTAATATAAAGTAACTTAAAGACTTTACCAGTGTTGAAAGAAAATTATAGAGTCACAAGCACTTATATTCTCAAATATATTGAAATGCCCTAAAATTGGACAAGGTACAAAATTCCTTTTGTCTTTGCACCAGAAGATTTACATACTGAAAATCCAGAGGAGTCAGGATCTTGCTTCTGAAGGAGTGCATCTGAGCATGGTACCCTGTGCATGATGGGTTTTTAGTAGTTTAAGCTTTCACATTAGCATAATGTGAAAGGTCTCCTTTGACCTCAGAAACATAAAGGTTATACCAAGTGCTTGCAGAAGGTCTTCTTTTTCTAGGACGTGTGTTAGGAAAGCATTGGTAAAGCCTCAGTAACATGAGGTGTTTTGTAGATAGTTTTGGTCCTTAGACTGCCATGATGGTTTTAGTGAGTCTCTGCTATGACCCTAAGTGACATGGAAGGTATATGAGGTTTGGCTCTTCATGGAGGAAGAAGACTATGAGAGTGTCTAATGGGAGGCCATTAGAAAATGAAGACAGTGCAGAGATGCCAGAGGGGAGGGTAAGTGAGTGTCTCTTATCTTTTTCTTTGGAAATTGACTGGTCAGTTTTTAACAGCTATCTCTAATTGGGACAAAGATCCGTATCTGTTTGGAATGCCAGCCGTAGACTCAAAACATTTCCTCAGCATCAAAGCCCTTAACCTTCTACACTCCAACTCTTTCTCTCCCAAATCCCTTTTCCGTTTCTGTCTCTTATAACATCACCATTGGCTACATCTGTGTATTTATAGTTCCTTGTGGTTTCTCAGTGGCTACGGCTATGCTGTTCTGGCTTGTGAAAAGATTGAAGGAGTAGAAGATATGTTTTACTGAGGAAGCCCAGATGTGTAAAACAACTGTGGCTGAGAAAAGGAAATGAACTGATGCTCTTTGACCCTTTGATGGAGACACAGATGGTAAAATGTTGGCTCTGAGGTAGACTTATTTCAGGACAGACACAGCAGGAGAAATCCCCACATCCCTTGATCTCTAAATATATTTGTACATACATTATCTGATGTATGTTTAATGCTAGCATATTAACTTTTGATAAGTAGAACTTTCAATGTTCAATATATAAAAAAGCTTATTGAATTTGAAGGCTTACATTTATTTATTTTAGTGTGTGTGTGTGTGTGTGTGGTGTGATGTATATGTGTGTGGGTGTACATGGGCCACGATGAGTGTGTAGAGGTCAGAGGACAACTTTTGGGAGTTTAATCTTTCTTTCCATGGTGTGGTACCTGGGGATCAGATTCAGGTTATTAGGCTTGGTAGCAAAGTGTATTTACCCACTGAGCCATCTCACTGGCCAGTTGTCTTACTTAGGGTTACTACTGCTGTGATGAAACAGTATGACTGAAAGCAAGTTGGTGAGGAAAGGGTTTATTTGGCTTGTAAGTCCACATCACTGTTCATCAGTGAGGGTGTCAGGACAGGAACTTGAACAGGACAGGAACCTGGAAGTAGGAGCTGATACAGAGGCCATGGAGGGATGCTGCTTACTGGCTTCCTCCTCATGGCTTGCTCAGCCTATTCTCTTATAGACCCAGGACTGGCAGCCTAGGCACAGTACCACCCACAATGAGCTGGCCCTACCACAGCAATCACTAATTAAGAAACTTGCCTACAGCTCAATATTATACAGACATTTTCTTAGTTAAGCTTCCTTCCTCTCTAATGACTTGTGTCAAATTGATATAAAACTAGCCAGCACATTCACGTTTGGATTTTTATGGCACACGGGTGGGTTTATATATAAAGCACATTGCCTCTTAGCCCTCAGGTTTCCAGCATGACTTACAACTTTCCATTAATGAAATGAACTACTGTGTGGCATGGGCTACCTTTCATTAGTAGTAACAAAGCAGATGGCATTCACTGTCCTAAATTCTGAAGGTAAGAGATGCTGAGTTCAACCAAAATATTCCTTTGACCTAGCTCTGATTTTTGGTGGGATAAACTGAATGAAAGGGGGGTAGGCTCTGAAGGCCCTGGACTTGGCCCTACCACCACATTCACAGCATCGGTCAGTCCTCACACATTTAGTGTAAGCATTCAGAGGTGTATTGTGACCGAAGCTCAGAGCATCTTTCCATAAGGGAAGCGGATAGACATGGGAAGAAACACATACTTTCTTCATTGAACTGAAGCTATATAAGATGAAAGAGTTCAATTTTGGGGATGCTAGACTATTAAAGTCTCAGAGCCAAACATACTATAGGAATGATTTAAGGTTTCACCCATGTCCAGTTTTCTCAGTGTGGTTTTCCTAGGTCTTCTGCTTTGGGGAGAAGTTAGGGGTTATCATATGGAGCTTAAAAATGTCGTTCCTTTAGATCCTTTGCCAGGATCCCATCATCATCCTAACAGAAAGAACATGGTAAACTCTCACATTCGTCGTGGAGAATTCCTTTGAACCAGATCAACCACAGAGAAGTATCTTGTTACACTGCAAGTCACTGACCCCAGTGCTCACTGCGGCCTTGTGCTTTTCCTCAGAAGAGCCCACTGTCTTCAGGAGCTACTTAATTCTCACTTATAGCACTCTTATACCGAAAGCCCTGGCATTTTAAGCTTCCACGAGATACCTTTGAAGAATGCCAACTAAAATGTAGGAGAGCGATGGAAGATAAATTATGGTGGATAGCCACCATAGTAATGAATAAACCATCACAGTGATTCTGGCAGGGGTCATGAGGGCATGCTAAAATTAGTAAGGGACAAGATTGTAGGGTAGAGAACACTTCCACAGTGTCAGAACTTGACTGCCTAATCACAAGGGAAGAGGTGCCTTGACGCTGGAGAATCCCTGAAGACACAGTCAAGCCAAGAGGAACAAACCTTCCCCTCCCCTCCCCCTCCACATCACTTAAGCATCGTTCCTACTCACAACGCTTAACCTGAATTACAGCAGGAGAAAACAATGAACCGAGTCCAGGATTGAAGGCTTTTACTCTTCAGTACCAGTCATCAGAGACCAAGGAGGGTGCGGGATCTGTCTGGTTTAAAGGAAATGAAGGCAGATGACCTCTAATGCAGTGATGCAGTGTGTGATTCCCGACTGCATGCTAGACTTGGTCAACAGCTGCAAAGGGCACACGGGGACCATTTGGGGGAACTTCCAAAACAGACTACAAGTTAATTATGTCATATCAATACTAACTTTCCTGAGTGTGATAATTGTGCATATGTATGAGGATGTCATTGTTCATATATTTAATTAAAAAATATTCACTTAGAAGACTTTGCTAGCATACAAAAGCATGGGCTTCATTACGCCATGGCCGTGCAGATGTGCCATCATCATACTTTGTTCCTTTTCATTCCCCTCCCCCCTTACTCCTTCCCATCCTCCCTCCTCCGTCTTTCTGGTCCTCTTCCTTCTCCAAAACAGTCCTTTTTTATGTTTTTATGTCACATGTGTTTTATTATTCTCCCCTTCTCTCCTGCCTGTTTCCTTAAGATCTCTTCCTCCCCTCCATGGTCCCTTTCTTCTTACATGTGCGCATACTTATGCACACAGATTTAAATACAGATTTTACATAGGAGGCAAATATGTGGTGTTTATATTTTTGGGTCTGGCTTATTTCACTTAACAAAATGATCTCCAGGTCCATCTATTTTCCTGCAATGTTGTGATTCTATTTCTTTTTTCATAGCTGACATCATATATATGAATTATATTAAAGTGGAACTAGAGAGATGGCTCAGTGGGTAAGATCTGTGACTGCACAAGCATGAGGACCTGAGTTTAGATCCTAAAATCCACATAAAAATCTGGGCATAGCTGTGTGTCTGCAACTCCACCACTGTGTATGTAGGATTATGTGTGAGGTAGGGATACAGGGAAATCACATCACTGGGGCTTGGTGGCTGTAAGATTAGCACCAGGTTCATGGAGAGACCTTGCCTTAAGGGACTAAAGCGGAGAGTGATAGATCAAAACATGTAATCTCCTCATCTGGCATCTACACATGTGTGCACATACCGCCCCCACACAGATACACCACACTCTTACAATACATACATATACCCATGCAAAAGGATTTATATAAATTGTATTTAATGTTAATATCTACATATTACATAACAAATCTAAACACAGCATTTCAAATATGAACATATATATGTCACATCAACTCTATTATGTGTGCTTGATATATCCCTGAACACTTATATGTGAGTGCATGTATTAATCACATATGACCAATTGTTGGCCATTCATAAGAACTCAGCATCCTGTTAGGGTCTCAGTAAAGCTGAGCTGGCTGCCTCTGACTATTCAACCTTGGTATGCACAAACACGGATGCTGAAATGAGGGTTAGTGAGATGGTCCAGAATTAAGCATTTTTAGAGAAGACAACCTTGCTTGCTGGACTCTTAGTCTTCTCCTTTCCACAACATTAACCCTTTCCTGTTAAGAATCCCCACCTCCCAGGACTGGTGTGACAAGGAATGTGATGAGGAGTGTGAGAACATATTGTGAGCTATGGGCATCATGTATGAAGCTTCTCTCTCTGTGTTTGGGCGTAATTGTGTTGAATTATAACACGCAGTGTTGTGTCGGTTCACACAGTTTATATGCATGGAAGGACACATGGGCTCAGTGGCTTCATTAAGAGTCATTCCACAGAAATGCAATTTAGAAAAATAAAGCTGCCTTTGTGTAGGTGATATTGGTAGAGTCTTCCTCCAGTGTCCCTACAGCAGTGTCTGAACACACAGAATGTGCACCAGTGTTTTCAACAAAGGCACAAAACTTCGCCCACTTTTTGTGCTCATGAAGTCAGCTGTACTTGTAGAGACTCTTTCCCAAGAGGTTGAAAGAAATCAAATAAGAGCTTTAGCATAAGTAAACAGAACAATAAGCAGAGACATACTCAAGGCTGCTTGCTGAGCCTTTATCCTGAGATAATTTCAATTGAGATTTTTAAGTGTGCCTGGCTTTCAGAATTTGATTGTTAAAAGCAAATAGAAAACAGAGTCAGTGCATGTGGAGGACTTGAATGAGTAAGAGTAAAGAACATTTGGTCCCTTCCAAGGGAGGCAGGCCACAGTTTCTGTAAATGGGAGGCTCCAATCCTGACAGGAGGAAAACGAGGCAGAAAGACAAACATTCCGTTATCTAGAAGTGACATCCATTTCTGTTGTTGCATGAGATATTTTTTTCAGCTGGCCTTTCGGCACAGGTTCAGCAGACAACAGCCCTGAGGATGCCGTGTCAGTCTGGTTGGCACCGGGTCACTGGCCTTGTCTTTGGAGTGTGAGGAAATTGTCATGGTAAATACATTAGCAATTCTTGAGCAGTCACTGTAAGCAGGGAACAGTGTTAATGCTTCTTGTGTCTTTTCTCAGTTAAGCTTTGTAACAGCCCTGAGGTACATGTGCATTTCTGCTGTTCTTATTTATAGATGAGGTGGACTCAGAGGTAAACAGCACATAGATAGAGCCATATAGGGAGAGGTAGCCATCTTGCTACCTGAGTCCAGGGTCCAGGTTGCCTGACTCAAGAGCCATCATCATCATCATCATCATCATCATCATCATCATCATCAATGTATATTTAAACTTTAAGCAAGTACACAAAACATAGAAAATTTATGTGTCTCTGGGGTCTCATGTGCTACTTTGGTAGGTGCATTGTATTAATGTCTACATTATGGCAAACATATTTGTTTCCTCAAATATTTACCATATCTTCGTAGTGAAAACATTAAGGATTCTTCCTCCTAGATTTTGAGAGACAGTACTTTATTGTTACATAGTCACCTTTATGTGCACACTGGACCTTGTTATTTCTAACTATTCCTGTTGAGGCACATTTCTTATCATGTTCCATAGCCTTTGGTGACTGCCATTCTACCCGTTTTTGTTTGTTTCGTCTTTGCTTTTTGAGACAGGGCTTCTCTGTGTAGCCTTGGTTATCCTGGACTTGCTTTTGTAGACCAGGCTGGCCTTGAACTCACAGAGCTCCACTTGCCTCTGCCTCCTGAGTGCTGGGATTAAAGGCATGTGCCACCACGCCTGGCCTTACCATTCTATTCTTAACTTCAGTGAGGTCAACATTTTATATTTTTCATTAAAGTGAGACCATAGTTTTTCTTCTTCCTCCTCCTCTACCATGTTGCATGTCATTCTTCTTATGGTGGAGTGATACTTCATAGTGTATGTACATCACATATTCTCCATCCGTTCATCTGTTGGTGGGCACTTAGGTTGGGCTTCATATGTTGGTCGTGGAGAACAGTACTTTAATAAGCACACGAATGTAGACTCTTTGACAGATCTCAGTTCCTTTGGATTTATACCAAGCATTAGGGTTTCTGGACGTATAACAACTCTGCTTTTAATATTCTGAAGATCCTCCAGATTCTTTCAACAGTGGCTGTATTAATTTACATTTCTAATAACACTTTCTTGCTTAGAACTTGTCTTTTTGATAATAATCGTTCTAACTAGAGTGAGGTGAGCTGTCACTGCAGCTTTGATTTGTGTTTCCCTGGTGGTCAGTGACTGGTGTTGGTTCCAGAATTGTTGGGTTGGATTAATGTGAAAAGGAAGCCAATCAGAGCCATTCATAATGCAGGCCAAAAAAGAAAAACTATATATGTATCCTAATAGATATAGAAAAACACTTGACTCTATCAGACACTAATTCCTGATAAAAGTTTTCAGGAAACTAGGCTTAGAAGAGAACTTATCCATCCTGGTTGAGAGCATCTCTGAAAATTATAAAAACATATTTAATAGTAGCAAAGGGCCAGAAATGTTTGCTTAAGATGAGGAACAAGATGAAGATAGTCCTTTCACCTTCTGTGTTCAAAATAAAGGCTAGAGATTCCTGTCTCTTCAGCAGAGAAAGTGGGGGGGGGGGGGAAGCACGTAGATTGAAAAAGAAGGAAAAAATCTGTCTATAGACTTAAAACAATCCAAAGAGAACTTACTGGAATAAAAAATAAATAAAAAAGTCCTAGCCATAGGACTTAAGGCCAGTATTTAAAAACCATTTGTGCTTTTGCTTACTAAAAATAAACAGAACTTCAGATTGAACAACTATAAAATTTATGCTGTCAAAAATTATGACTCAGCATTGTAGGTAGACTATCCCAAATCCAGATTCCTTGCAGCAGACTTGTTTCAGATTTCAGATTTTTATTTTTTTAATTTTTTAATTATTTGCAATAGACTTTGTTGAACATCCCTCATCTGAGAATCCCAAATGTGAGGTCTGTTCTGTCTAAACTCGCTAATGGAGCACAACTCCTATCAGTGCACTGGCTGGACTTACACTCCTTGCAGTTTGACTTGCTGATTTGAAAACGTACCTTTGAAGAACAGAGCAAAGTTAGGGCACTCACAGGAGCTGACTTCAAGACATCTGATAGCTGAGATCCTCAGGACAGGGTAGGAGTAGCAAGAAAAACCAGACAATATCAAAAGCACCAATTTCTGCCAAATATATTTAGTTGGCCAAGGAAATCTTTCAGTGCATAGAGCTGGAATTATTATATAGTCATAGACTTGTATGTAGAAAAACAGAAAGGAAGTAAGAAAGTTTCAGTGACCATGAGCTTGCCAGACAAACTCACACAAAGTATTCAAGTCACACACACACACACACACACACACACACACACACACACACACACACATGCACGCACAAGAGAAAATACAGATAATATGTTCTTCATGAAAGTTGAGACCTTTCCCTTCTAAAATTTACTGATAAGAAAATGAAATGGAAAGCCAGAGCCTGGGAAAAGATACTTGTATGTGATATGTAGCATACAAAGATATTCCTGGATATATAAAAACTCTTAAAACTCAACAGTAAGAACAGAATCCAACAAGAGTGGGCAGGAGAACTGAAGAAACATCCTTTTTCCCCCATCATTATCAGTCACTAGGTATACTCAAAATAAAACCGTACTGGGTTCCCTTGCACCCCTGTTGGCACAGCTGCTGTTGAGAAGGCTGAGGATGCCAGGGGTTGGAAAGGATGCAGAGAAACTGGAGCTCCCATGCTGTTGCTGGAACACATACCGCGATGCAAGCAGTATATAAAATTCCTTTGTGGAATCAATCTAAAAATTCGATTCCATTCTAAGATGGTTGTCCTGGGGAAGAAAAACGTATGCAAACACACGTGACTACCGACTTGTACGTTAGCATTTATATTGGCCTTGTTTTCTCATCATCCAAACTGGAAGCCACGTAAATGTTCATCAACAGGTGATGGGCTACTTTGGCGCTTCCAAGCAACATAGTGCTAGTTGGCAACAAAAGGAACGAAGTATTCAACCCGCTCAACAATGAGAAGTAATTTTAAAGTGATGATACGGAGTGCAAGGAGCCAGTCATGCGTATGTGCTATATGATTCCGTTTCAGTCGCATTCTAGAAAATGCAAATTAACCTATAACAGTAGGCAGCCTATTGGTGGAGCCCTGGTCTTGGGTTGGTGGTAAAGGAAAAGCAATGCATTACAAAGAGACCAGAGGAGTGGAGCAGTTCATTATCTTGTTTGTGGTGATATTTTCGTGGGCAAACAAACGTCAAAACTTGCTAAGCTGTATACGTTGTACACCAATCAAGCTTTACTGTGGCTATCAAACTAGAATTTTGACAGTAAGATTAGACTGTACGTGGGACACGGATCCTAATTCATGCTGTGGAGACCCTGAGGTGACATATTTAATAGTTATGGTCAGGGGCTGGGGAGGTGGCTCTTTTACCAAAAATGCCTGTAGTGGAAGCACAACAGCTGAGATCTCAAGCTCCCGTGTAAATGTCTGACTATGGTGACACATGCCTATAAGCCTATGGTAAGAGGGGAGAGGCAAGATGATCCCCGGAACTCGTTGCTTAGCCAACTTGCTCAAATTGATGAGACCTTGTCTGAAAAAAAATAAGGTGGAGAAAAATTGGGGAGGACACCTGATGTCAACCCCTGGCCTTCACATACATGCACACACTGATATGAACATGTATGCTTAACCACATATGTGTGTGTCCATGGTCACATACACATTTAGAGCAAATGAGACCTTAGCAATACTCTTTATCATAGAGCAGTAAAATGATCTTTCTAAGATAGTAACTCATCAAGTATACCTTTAAGGCAGTGCGGTATCTCATGATCTTCCTGTGAGAGAATATTCCAGAAGAGCGAAGAGCAGCTTGTCCTAGGCATCTTTGTGGCTTCCCTTGTCTTGAAAAAATGCACCGTACGCAGTGGTGCTCAGTAAATAGACACTGGCTGGTTGGAAACACAATGTTTCCTAATCTGAATTATAGATGAGGACTGCTTCACTTTCTTGGCATAATGGAAAGATGGGCCGTGAGTGTGGCAGATCTCCTTACAGCTCCTACTTATTAAACATATTTTCTTTGGGCACGAGGCTATTTTATTGGCAAGGTTGATACTTCCCAGGTTGGGGAAAACCTCCGAGACAGAATATAGATTATGAGAGTCCATATTTTTTCAGTGCTTGAATTTGGCTACAAGTTACTGAAGCCAAACCATGGTTTCCATAAGGCAGATATGTTTTTCTTTGGCAAGCATGCCTGAGCCCTAGGTGTTGCTTTGCTCTGGAAGTCAGGAGGGACCTGTAGCTTGAATGAGAATGCCCCCCATAGGTTCAGAGGTTTGAATCCTTGGTCCCCAGTTGGTAATGGTGTTTGGGTAGGCTTGGTATGTGTGCCCTTGCTGGAGGAAGTGTGTTGCAGGGAATAGGCATTGACGCTTCAAAGCCTCTTACCACCCCCACTGCACTGTCTGCTTTCTGCTTGTGGTTCAGGGTGTGAGTCCTCAGCTCCCTGCCCATGCTGTCATGCCTTCCCTCTGCCATCATGCACTGTTCTCATCCTCCTGGAACCATAAGACAAATGAGTGCGTCCTATGGCCTACCTTGGTCATGGTGTCTTACCACAGCAACAGAAAAGTAACCAATACAGGACTCAGGCCATGCCCGTCTTTTCTTTCCTCCACCACTCTTGAGTCTGACCCCATGTAGATGTTTCACAGCTGCTGCCTTCCTGTCTTCTGACAAGAAGTAAGAGTAGAAGCTACAAAATCCACCACCAGGAAGTGTCAATGGCTATTTCTGCGTCTCTAGATTTTTGGCTTTTATTTGTGACTTTTATTTGCATTTATCCTATGCTGGATTTATTCCTGTGCCTTAAGTTTCTATTTTTTTCAGTTTCTTCAGGGCTATCTTCTTCTTGTGTTTGGTCTCCTCTTCTGGCCTTGGAACAATTGAGGACAGTCTCAGTATGGATGGGAGCTCATGCATGAGCTACTTGGACCATTTTTAAGCATGTGCAGCAATAGCTCAGCACTCTCTGTGGTCTACTGGCCTTGTGTCCCCTCCGCTGTTTGGTCTGGGTGCAACTACCAGTTCTGTCATTACACGGCCAGACTGGCTGGCACACATTGCTTCTAAAGTGACATCGCTCAGATTCTTGGTGGCTTTTCAGGTATGTATAGCATGAACGGCCTGAGACGCTTCAAGGGTGTTCTTAAAGAGAACACAAAGATTTGAGGCGCTCAAACTGCATGACTTTGTAGGGTTTTCTGGGTCAAGAGACTAGCAAACCATGCTCACAGGTTACCTCACGGCACTTACGGGAAAAGCACCAGCGGACTGTTTTGACTATACCTGCTACTTGGCTATGTTAGCGTCAAGTAACCTGGGCTCCAGGTTGGTTTTGTGTGTGTGTGTGTGTTATTGTGTATAGTCATTGTATAAAATAGTGTGATTCATACTTGAATATAGTGTACTTTGAGCATATTCCTGTTCATTATCTTCTCTTGCCTTGTTCCCTTCCACTTGTCCCCTGCCTCTTCCATGGAAGTTTCTCTTCGACTTTTATGTCATATCATTAAAAAAAAAAAAAAAGACTCTACACATGAGAGAAAACAGGCTACAGTTGGGATCTGAAATCTTTCCACAGGCTCATACTTTGAATACTGTTTTGCAGCTGGCCATGCTATATTGCAGCTGGCTTTCAAGGTTGTAAAAGGCAGGGTCTTGCATGGGACATAGGACACTCTGGGTAGGCTTTTGAAGAGTATACTAGCCCCAGGCTTGGGCCTTGGTCTCTGTTTCCTGTCTGTCACCTTGTGAACAGTGACTGCTGTGTACTCCGACCTCCACAGGCTAAGCCACTCTGCCGTGTCTTGATACCCAGTGTCCGAAACCCAGAGCCCAATGTGAGTGAATCGTCCCTCTCTTGTTTCTGTGCGGTACTTTGCTACAGTGACATAAAAGTAACGTCGTGTGGTGTTTGTCTTTCATCTGAGGTCTGGTTTGGTTTGTCCAACCTTAGATCTCCGTCGTTCTCATCGGTTTTCCTGACAGTGACATAAATTTGTTCTTCTTTATGGGTGAATAAAACTCATGCATGAATATATGTCACAGTCTCTTTATCCAGTCATCTGCTTTTGGGCATCTAGTGCTGGGCTTGAAGTCTTAGCTTAGAAGAACTGAGAATGGACCTTGTGGACCGACACGTAGTCCTAGCTTTGTGGAAAAAGCAAAACGGGGCAAGAGTCCTCCCCTTATACTTGGCTGACCATACTGTCAGGCAGTCATTCATTTCTTGTTCCCACTGAGAGGAGGTCCTGAGCCCAGCTGTCAACCCTATCACCAACCGCTGTCCACTTATGCTTTGGGTCTGTAAGTGAGGATGACACTTTATTATCCTGGGAAGTTTTTTTTTTATTTTTTAATTTTTTTTGGCTGTTAACGTCATCTCTGAGAACTCTAGCTGGCTCCCTGTGAGGCTGATATATGGTAATAGACCCTCTGGCTGAGAAAACCTAAGGATCCAAAGAGGAGGGTCATGGGCAATTTATTATCATTTCATCGGTGGTGACTAAGCCATTGCTGATAGAAACATGATTTCCTGAAGCAGCTGATCTCCATTTTCACAAGGGAGAAACTGAGGCGTGCAAGGATATGCAAGAAGGCAGCTCTGTCCTGCAAGGAAATCGTGGCAAAATTATTCTCGGAAACCCAAAGCGGGCTTTTGCGCTGTTCCTTTGCCCACCGGGTGATAGTTAATTTGGTGAAAATCAGAAAAGATCTAAAGGAGAAAGAAAGGTAATTTAACAAGTTTGCTCTCCGAGCCCTATATTAAGAGAATCTACATTCCTCCATCAGTGCACGGAGCTTGGGCCCCCCAGAGTTCACAGCGAAGCTGGAAGCCTTGTCCACAGAGCCAGGCATCTCGCTCTTCATCTCTGACGCGGGCGCAAAAAGGGTTGCTTAGCAACATGGATTCTTCCGGCTCCGAACAACTGCAGCAGCGCTGAGCTGACAATGGAGCGGAGTTAGAGAGAGAGGTCCTCATTTTTTTTTTTAGCTTCTTTGCTGGGCTGAGGGGGGGATAAAGAAAGAAAAGCAAGTCAGGTGAAAGAAAGACAACCAGCGGCACCAGGCAGAAAAGCAGGCGGAGGATGGTCCCCATTCCTGTATCCCACGCATGAATAATAAATCAGAGGGTGTGATCACTACCGCGGAGGCTTATTAGGGAAATTAACAGTCCATCCAATGAGATAGCTGGGTATCCTGGAAAGAGAAGTTTTGAACAAATGGGTGTTGAAGCGTATTTGTTCCCTCTGTGTTTGGGGGAGGGAGGTTGTTTTCATTACATTTGTTTGATTTTTGTTTTGTTTCTAGCCCAGGTTATTGGTATCTCCTTTTCGTTCTGGTGCTGAGGCTTGAAGCCAAGCTTTTGTGCTGGCCAGGCAAACACTTGATCACTGAGATAAATCTACAGCACCGATTGGGTGTGCTTTGAAGGGAAATAGGATTGAAAGATATTAAAATTAAAAAAAAACAAGAACTTTCTTATTAGGGGTGGTATGGGGTGGCGTTAGTATTTATAATAAATAAGGTATTTGAGAAAAGACCAGGTTCGCATCTCTGCTGGATTTTCTGGAGAATTGCTGGCAGCCTCAGAGGCCTTTTCAATGTCACTGCCCAGTGGCCCTGCTCCATCTTCCTAGGAGATAAGATGGAGGCCATGTGCTGAGTTCTCTTGTGATCTATTTCCAGGCAGGGGGACCACCACCGTCTTTTCCTCTCCCAGGCGGGCCCATCCCTTTGTAGAGCAGTTTTCTAAAATAAATCAGATGAATTTTTTTTTTTCAGAGCAAAAGGAAGTCAGAGGATGAAATAAATAAAAGCAGAGAGGAAATTGAAAGGGGTGGCTGGGCGGGAACATATGCTTTTTCAGATGATATTTTAAAATAGATGGAGAGTTGATGAGACAGAGATATTGAAAACTGACTCCAGATGGTAGGAATAGTGGTGGCAGGCTGGTGTGAGGGGACAGAACGCAGGCTGGCACTAGACAGGGGGAGGACATGAGGGATGGGAGGGAAGGGCGGGGAAAGAGGCCGTGGGTGTGAGGGCTAAGGGTCACAGCACACTGAGGCCCTTACCCCGGCTTTACAGTTCAGCTGGTCTTGTCACATGACAGGCCTTTCTTAGGATGTGCTTAGGGAAGTGGCAGAATTGTGACTTTGCTGTCTTTGCTGAAGCAACAGGCATGGGCAAACCAAATACTCAAGTCACCGGAGGATGAGAGGATGGAGTGAGTTTGGAGGAAGCGGGGCCAAGGGTGCGTCATCAATTATTCTTCCCCATTTACATTTAGTTTCCATGGTAAGATATTTGTGCTCTTCTAAAACAGTCTCGAGGGACTACGAGACTTGAATTTGGCTTCACGGATGGAATGGAAAGAAAGGCGTTAATGAAAGAGGGAATGGAGGCATGGGAAGTTATTTCAATGTTAGCATCATGTCCGGACAGCTTTTTCTTACCTCTTAAGCGGGGTAGAGAAATTCTTCCATCATCCTGTTTGTGAACCAAGGGCAGTTGGTTGTGTGGTGTAATTATTAAATGCCAGTGGGCATCCTGCTTAAATCTGCTTTATTTTCAGTAAGCATTTATTGACCGCCGGCTGTGTGTCTTAAGAATTCTAAGGTGGAAAGAGGGACAAGCGACAGTTCTGGGTTTGTCCTTTCTGTGAACAAACGGAAACATCTCCTTTTCTATGTCTCCTCTGAGGGCATGTAAAGGCCTTATGTGTGTGTTTGTGTTAGTGTTTGTAGCTCTGCCTTGCCCTCTTAACCTGAGAGGCGCCTGCAGAGTTAACTCTGTGACTCTTATAAGCCCACCACTGCATTTCTCCCCCTCTTTTCAGTTGACTAGCAAGTTGACTTGCTGATTTCTGCTTTTTGCCACAACCGTCTGTATTTAGGTAATTGTCACTACCAGTGTATTGCTGTCACGATTGCTGAAGAATCTGATATTCAAGAGATACCTGAGATGTTCAGTTCATGTAGGGCTGTGAATACTTGGCACTTGTCTAAATCAATCGAGAATGGGAGAGAATTTATTTGTAGGTAACCGCCCTGCGCCATTAGTCTTATGGAACCATACCTAGTAACAGCCATAAAAAAAGTCCTTCGTCTTCCCTCCTTGGGTAGTCTCTGTCCCGTTTTAGGGAAATGCTGATCAATTTCAGGTGTTGCAAATGAAAGCTTCCATTCCAGTTTCATCAGGGACTGACCCAGGTGTAGCCTTTTTGTTGCCATTTCTTTTTGAACTTCTCCACTTGCTCCTGCTGCTCGCGGTGGAAGCCCGTTTCTAAATCTTTTCTTGGAAATGATATAAGCAGTGTAGTTCTCCAGGGCCCAGAGCCTGACCATATACATGACTGGCTCAAGCCGCTTGGAAACCAGGGCCGGTCTCTTGCTACTGGAAGCGGAAGGCACAAGAGTGCCACTGAGTCTGTTCCAGCTGGGAGAATGCAGTGGATAGTTACTTTAAAATTTATTTGGGAGCAATCAATTGGGTGAAAGTTGCCAAAGTAGAAGAGACTTAGGAAAAATGTCTGTAAGTATATTTTAATAAATATAGGCTGAGAAATACATATTTTTTAAAGGAATAGCTTGCACGTTGTTGTCATTGAATGTCTTTAAGTCGGAGAAGGACTGAGGGATCCACCAGGAACTTGATTGTCCTCAAGTGAAGGGACAGAGCAGACAGGGAAAGAGAGGCTACTGTGAAGAAAGCAGCTGCTCTACTGCTCCTCACTCCAAGGAGCTCTGCTCGTTTTTCTAAGTGTTCTGTCATCTCAGAACTTCTAACAGCTTCTTCACGCTGATCTAAAATCCTGACCTTAACTAAGGCTTTTTCCTCCTTTGATTGATTGATTGATGTGTGTGTGTGTGTGTGTGTGTGTGTGTGTGTGTGTGTGTGTGACTGCAGGCACATGTGTGCCACAACATAGGTTTGATAATCACATTTACAAGTCAGTTCTTTCCTTCCGCCATGTTTTGAGGCAGAGACTTTGTGGTTTCTGGGCCGTGTTGAGTGTTTCAGGCTAGCTGGCTTGCATACTTCCCCGTGGTCCCTGGGACTGCAGATGCATCCCACAGCAGGCAGCTTTTTTTTTTTTTCAACTTTTAAATTGAGTCTTTGTGAGTTTCACATCATACACTCCAGTCCCACTCATCTTCCTGTAATCCTTCTGCCCTGGTAACACACACACACACACACACACACACACACACACACACACACACACACTCACGTGCACATGCACACAGAAACAAAAAATTAGACAAAACAAAACAGAAACAATCTCATTGTGGAAGCTGTGGTGATAACCCTCTGTCCACACATCTTCACTTGCAAATATTCATTGCAATGAGTCATTAGTTTGGTTCGAGGCCTCTGGCTTCTGTGACACCATCAGTATTGGATTCTCACTGGATTCCTCCAGGTTAACCTGTTGTTGCCTTGAGTCACAGAGATTTTGAAGTTTTGGATCAGCAGGACTGGCCTTTTAAAGCCCCTAACAGTTCACAGATGGTGTAAATTTTGGGGTGGGCCAACTCAAGGCCCTGTATCTGGGTCTGGGTAGCAGCTGAGTTGGTTAGCCCACTGGCTCTCCCTTGTCTGCACCACCAGGGTAAGCTTTTCCAAGCAGCCAGCTTTTTATGTGAGGTTTGAGAATTGAAATGGAGTCATCAGGCTTGTGCAGCAAGTGCTTTTTGGCTTTTTCCTCCCCCCACACTCATGAAGTCATCTCTAACCCTTGGCTAAGGATTATTGAGGAAAGTTTTATATCTAGTTACAGCCAGCCCTGACTACAGCCTTTTGCAAAGTAAGAGGGAGCAGGGAAGGGGGACACAGCAAAAGGAAGGAAGGCTGAGGGAGGGAAAGTCTGGGTTAATGAAGTGGCTGAACAGGTAAAGTGCTTGTCATATAAGACTTGCATGCATGGACAAACACACACACACACACACACACACACACACACACACACACACACACGTGTGCACACGTGCTCCCACATTCATATACTGTAATGATAATAAATTTTATAAAAGGATGAGGGTTTTATAATTTCAGTGGTGTTGGTCCAAAGCAGATTTTATTCTTTTTTACTTTCTTTCTTTCTTTCTTTCTGTCCTTCTGACTTTTCCATCAGAGTTACACTATTAAGATTTTTTGAATAAGCTAAATGATAATGTCTTACATTTTCTTTAGTTCTTGGCCTTGTGTATGTTTCTGTAGGGTGTATGTGTATTTGTGTGTGTATAAAATGACTGATATATATATATCATGCATATATATATATTCATTCCTGGGCTACAATATGAAGTCAAGACAATTAGCATATATGACACTTTAAATATTTATAATAGTTATTATGTCTTGAAATTTGGAGTGTAGCCCAGTGGTGGTGCTTGCCTAATATTCAAGGCCCTGAGTTCTATTCTTAGCATCATAAAACAAGCAAATGAACAACAACAATAACAACAAAAACATATAACAAAATCGTTTATCACTGAGCAATGTCTCTTGCCCCTGTCTTCTATCTCTTTAGGATAAGACTATTCAACATCTTTCTTCTAGTACCTCAAAATAATCAGGCACATTATCCTTAACTGCAGCCATTATTATCATGCTATTCAGGCGGCAGGAGAGCCTAGTGCCTGATGTGAGGCTGACTTTGTGCGAGTCCACCTGC
Source organism: Acomys minous (assembly GCF_964271855.1). Classification (NCBI taxonomy): domain Eukaryota; kingdom Metazoa; phylum Chordata; class Mammalia; order Rodentia; family Muridae; genus Acomys; species Acomys minous. The sequence goes on along the minus strand of NC_140494.1, from coordinate 20,128,980 downwards.
TTCCTGCCATCTGCTCCCAGCCCTGCCTCTGACGAACATCATCCTAGTCTACTTCCATGAGGACCAGCATTTTCAGGTTAACGTATGTGTGAGATCATGTGGTGTGTATCTTTCTGTTCCTGGTTTATTTCTCATTATAAAACGTCTTTCGGGCTCATCCGTGTTGCCATAAATTCCACTCTTTTTATATCTTAATAACTCTCTATTGTAAACATGTGCCACAGTTTCTTTATCTGCTCATTTGTTGATGGACATTTAGCTTGATGCATGTCTTGGCTACTGTGAATAGACATTTTGTTCAAACGGCCAACAAATATATGAAGAGTAGTCAGCGCTACTGTCACCAGGGGAATCCAAATCAAACTCACAAAGAGGTGTTACTTCACACCAACCTGGATGGCTTTTATAAAAGATAAATTGAAAAGATAGCGCGAGTTGGTGGGGCTGCGCCGACAAAGGATCTCTTCCTTATACAGTGCTGGTGAGGTTGTGATAGCATAGCCATTATGAAAACAGTGCGGAGGCTCTTAAGAAAATTAAATTACAGGAATGGGAAGATGGCTCCATAAAGTGTTTGATACCTAAGCATGAGTTCCCAACACATGTAAAAAGCCAACCGGTGGGACATGTAATGCTTGCGATGCCAGCATTGGGGAGATAAGAGAGATGGTCCTTGAGAATTTTCTGGCCACTGACTTAGCAGAATTGGTGAGTTCCATGTTCAGCGAGAGACGCTGTTTTGTGAAAATAAGCCAGAGAGTGATTGAAGAACACATTCAATATTAATCTCTGTGATTCATGTGTACATTTACACATATGAACATACACACATATGCATATCCACACATATACCCTTCGCCTCTGCGTGCACATACAAACTCACATTAAAAAAAAAAAAACCCTACCATATGATCCAACAGTCCAAAGTGAATACATATCCAGAGACTGTGAAATCAGTCAGTGAGAGACGACTGCTGCCTCGGGTTTATTGGAGCACTGTGCATGGCGTCATTCTTGGCATACTCCGCCTCTCTTTGGGAGAGATTATAAATTGATATGCCTGAGAGGTCCGTCTCATTCAAAGCAAAAAGCACAGCCTTGCCATTGTGAATTATGTTCCATGTAGGATGGCTGAGCCAGAGATAATCTGGTCTAACCCTCTATTTTACTGATGGGAAAGTAGCTTTCCAATATTCATTGACCTCATCTAGTGTGTGAGTTAGTAGAGATTGGTCCACTTCCGTTCTCCCTTGTACAGAGCTGTGAGGCTGATGGCGTGTGGGGATGGGGGTGTGAGAAAAGTGAGCATTTCATCCTTGCTATCCGCTCAGAGAACTGAAGGAAACTGGCTACATCTGTCTGTGGCCAGGACACATAGGACTTTAGGACGTCTTCTGTTTTTGAGCACTAAATTCTCCACCTTCAGACCAAAGGTGAGTTAGGGCCGATGTGTCAGACCGAAGAGGAAGGTACCATTTTTTCCTGGAGCACACTTTAGACTAGTGTCCTATAGTATCGGTTTCCCTTCACAGTCTGAACGTCAGTTTGGTAGTTTGACTTTACAGGGCAGAATTATGCTCACATCACACTTTAATGACCTTAACTATTTCCTAAATGTGGCTTGTCTTAGAATTAAGAATTTCAACCTAGCTGGGCACAGTGGTGCATACCTAAAATCCCAGCACTCAGGAGCACAGAAGTAAGTGGATCTCTGTGAGTTTGAGGCCAGCCTGGTCTACGAAGGGAGTCCAGGACAGCCAAGGCTGCATAGAGAAACCCTGTCTCCAAACAAAGAAACACCTCCCAAAAGAATTTCAACCTTAAGATAGTTTTTATTTCAATCTTGACCATCTTTCCTCATAAGTTTTCATCTGGGTTATTCCTCCCCATCTTAGGCCAAATGTCTCTTCTTTTTACCACCTCTTGGACGGAACACTGACGAGGCCCGTCTTCCAGGTCAGGGGTTCTGAAACATAGTTTGGGGAGCTGCTTCATGACCCCCAGTCCTTAGACTATCACATGGCTATTCTGAGATGAGGCTGGGGAGTATCTAAAATGCTGAGGTGAGGTCAGAGCTCAGTGGGAGGCAGGTCATCCACAAACTTCAGTGCTCAGTTGTGTCAGAACTGGTGATGCTAATGGGAATCCTAAAGATACTCACTCTCCTTTCCCTTTGCTTTGTGATGGGGAGGTTTGCCTGCGGTCCTGGATTAGCTTTTGGCTGCTGTGAAAATTCTCAAGAACATCAGTTAGTCCATGGAGAGGCCTGTTTTAGCTCACTGTGTCAGCGGTCTGGGTCTTGTTTGATGATGCTATTTTGAGCCTATTGATGAAGATGGGTATCTTTTAGTGAATTAATGAATTTATTCACTTTATATCTCAATTGTAGACCCCTCTCTCCTCTTCCCCCATCTCACCCTCCAATTCCCTTCCCCCTTCCATCCTCCTCTATTTCTCAGAAAAGGGGAGCCTCCCCCATCATTGAGAGAAGTGCATGGTGGAGCAAAGCTGATCTCTTCCTGGAAAGATAAGACCGATGAGGGAAGGAGAAAAACAAGGGGGACGACGGTTTCACAATCCCCTTCAAGGGCCACCTGCCAACAACCTAGCTTTCTTCCACTATGCCCTACTTCCTAAAGTGTCCACCACCTCCCAAAGGCTCCGAGCTGAGAATTGTGAGCAGTGTCGAGATAAGCCCTTTCGAGGCTCATAGACATTGGCAAGTGAGGTGTCGGCGACTGCTAAGGCTCCTAGAAAGATCCTGATCTGCTGCACACAGTGTTGATCTACCAGGGACTCCTAGCACACCAGTGAAGTTTTAATATGGATTGAAGGCTAGGGCAGTGACTGCTTTCCCCTTCCTTATGGAAGTCTCTTGAAGTGACCTTGCCCCCTCAACTCCCCACATTTCCTTATAGCTACACCAACCTGATTGATTGCTATTGGTGCTTGAGGCTAGCACGGGGTGGTCTGATTGGCCCTTCACTCACATAAAGGCTTATATACTGCACACTAAGTTAGATCCGTACTTTGAGTCTGGTCTCCGGAGCCTGCCTCCTGGGATTCTGCCTGAACTCCACAGCCACTCACCCCCTTTCCCCTGGTTCCTGATCCCCGCAGAGAATCAAGTCAGTCGTTAACATCTTGGCTTTGGGAGTGTATTCCAAATCCAAACTTTAGCAGAATCTGTTGACTGGCCCTGAGTTCCCCTTCCCTCTCTCTCTTATAATCAAGGAACCTAGGGCTTCATAGCCCAGCACGCTATCTGGAGTTGTATCCCCAGCCGTTCCTTTGCCGTTACTTGAGAGAGGTCGGTGAGCGAGAAGCCAGCCTCTCTCAGAGTAGACCAGTTCTTCCAGCTGCTCCGCCTGGCTCAGTGGCATGTGCTTTCAACGTGGAGCTTACAAGCTGAGATATAACCTTACGTGGAGCAGAAAGGAGGGAGCAGGTTTGAAATAACAACTGACTCCATACAACAAAGTTGAGTCCAGCGACGATAATGTATCCAGAAATAGGATTTCTGGAGAAAGTCTGGAAATGAAAGTCCTTCGGAGAAATGAAAAAAAATTTTTTTTGCAGGCTCCATGAGACCAGAAAAGATTTCTGTGTAAAGGAAGGCCACTGAGAAAGCCAATGGCTTAAGAAGTGTGTGCCATTCATGTGCAGTCTCGGGAGCTGAAACCAGCGCCTAAAGCTAGGATGAAGGCATGTTTACAAGTGTAAAGTGTTGTTTTAGGAAAAATATTTTGTCTTCTTCTAGGGGGTGAGCTTGATACTATTTAACCACTATAGAGGGATGTAGGAGCTGAGCAAGCCACACATAGCTATTTTTTTAAATTGGGTTTATTGAGTTTATAAAGTCCTTTAGCCCTGAGGGAGGCGCCTAAGATATTTTGAACACGTCAGGTTGTACATTCTTTCTTCAATTTCATCGTCTTAACGAACATGGCAGTTTGGAAATGCTCTCCAGTGTTTGCTTAGGGTTTGGAAGCAGGGGGACACCAGTTGGTCCTGTGGTGATAGGAGGGCTGATGGACTTGGCTTTGTGGCTGATTTCTTATGTGCTGTGTGAAGGGAGAGGAGACGCAGGGAAGTTAAGAGAGACCAGGAAGTGCCGTGTAATGTTGGGCCTCCGCTATGATGCCTCATGTGCTTTTGTGCTTGTACACAGTGGTGTTACCATGGATATTGCCAAATACGTATCCACAGAGTTGCCAAGGCGTTACAGCCAAAGCAAAAGATACCACATCCTAAAGGACCTTCATTTAACGGCATTAAAATGAGGCAAGGGTGGCCTTATTTCCAAATTAATGAAGGTGACCTGATATCATCCTTCTTGCATCCACCTTACCCCCTGCTTTTAGCTCAAGGAGCCAAGAACCCAAATCCAAATATGACACATTAAAAAGACATCCTGTATCTTTCTCATTCTTCTGTCATAAACTTTCCCACATCAGAGAGAAAGCCCACTAGCCTGCCTTGGACCCTTACACATGGGCTCATTCCTTCAAGGTCTAGAAAGACTTTGTTGTAATATAACTTCACCAGTTGCTCAGAATGGGTCCCTGATGGACAGGCCTGGAAAACTGATAACAGAGACTGACGAAAAGGCAGATGCTTTAATGTCTTATTCAATTCACTCTTTATAAGAGATATCAGATGTGAAGAGCCTGGACCCGTTCCCAGTTTTGATGAGAGTAAAGAGAGTCAAAATAGAAAAAGAGTTAAAAAGTGCTTTGAAGAGCGGAAACTATTTGTATTAGTAATGGACGCCAAGTACTGGCGGAGCTGGCAGGTGCTGCTCTGGTGGTAAGCCACTGTTATTAGTTTTCAGTTATGGAAGTAAAGAGAGTGAAATCTTGTTAAATAGTATGACTAGTTTTAACACACACACACACACACACACACACACACACACACACACACAGACACACACACAGACACAGACAGACACACACACAGACACACATACATACATACAGACAGACAGACAGACAGACACACACACACAGAGTCAGGATAGACGGCCCATGGAAAGGAAAGACAAATACACAAAGAAATAGCAGAAAAAATTATTACATAATTTACTGTCACTCATAGAGGAACAACAACCAACTGTGTTTTGCATAAACTAAATTGTGTTAGAGTAACTCTAGCGAACAGTGGGCTATACTGGCTGCATATATCTTAGCCGTATCTAGCTGGTGTCTTCCTTTGAGTCTAGTAGTGGTGTGTGAGTGGGCGAATGGATGTCACAGCCATAGAGCATGTGTGCTGGCTTCCTTAGTTGAAGGGCTACACAGGCAGTAACACCTAACAGTATCAGTTCTGCTTAACATGGCTGTGGGTAAACTCAGTTAAGAGTAGACAACAGAACTCCTCACATTTCCAGATTTCATGGAGTTCCTGATACTGTTAAAATAGGAAAGATTTGAAATTGGCCTTAACAAATTAGAAGAATGACATGCTATTAATATTAAGTTAGTTATGAATGAAAATATCATTAGGGAATATAGGATGAGAAGAAAACCACTAATTTTAGTCACAATTCAAGAATGAGATAGGAATCTCAGTTGGAGAGATGGGGATCAGTGACTGAGTTTGGGAAATAGCTCAGAAAAGTTGAAGGCCAGTTAGTTGGGTAAAGAAGTGAGTGGTTTGTTTTGCGTTGGCACAGTAGGCTGTGTGCTAGTACATGGTATATTTCAGTGCAATAGAAACAATCTAGACACCTGAGATCCTTGATTCTTTGTGTCTTTGTTTTCATTCATCAAAATGCTCCAGCTACAGTAGAAACTCTTTAAGATTTGTATTCTCCTAAGAAAGTGTTAAAACTGAACCACTGCAAGGGACCATGCCCTTCAGCAGAAATGGACTTACACATGTTTATTTACTTATTTTAACATTTAAAAAAAAAAAAAGAAGTTGAAATTGTACTTAGGGTCTCAAGAATGCTAAGCAAGCACACTACCATTGAGCTATCCTAGCCCACGTATGCAGATATTTAAAGGTTTCTTAGCCAACCCCGAAGTACTAACTTGTTTCCTTGCATTCAGCCAGGACTATTTTAGGGAAATCGGCAGAGAAATGATAGAATCTTAAGTCCAGGATGTGAGAGGAGGAGGGAATACATGGCTAAGTTAGAATAAGAAGTTATGGTTGCTTTGGGGGTGTAGAAGAGAGAAAAGAAGCAAATCTGTGCCTCGAACTTTATTACTTTATTCAGCTGAACTAGGTGGAAAGTGTTGGGATCCTGGAGAAACACACACACACACACACACACACACACACACACACACACACACACACACACTTTTTTTGGAGGAAAGAGTGACACAATTTTATTTTTATCATTTTTAAAAGTTACATTGCATCTAAGGTGTCTGCAGGGCACCCAAGTAGATGTGTAGTCATTTCCCATGTATAGCTGTGCCTCCATTATTTTTGGGTTTGCTTCTTATGACTTTAGTTAGCTACCTTCAATCAGCAAAGTTCTGAAACTACTAAGTGGAAAATTCTACGAATAAATAATTCCTAAGATTTTAGATTGTAGTGATTCCAGGTAAATAAAGTCATTGCTTGTCCCGTGTGAGCCTGCTTTAGGCTGGGAACCATCCCTTTGCCTAGCAGATCCACACGGTGTACTCTTCCTACGTAGTTGTAATGTAGTAGCTTATTACTTACCAGGCCAGCTGCCATGATATCCCAATGCTTGTGTTCAAGTGACCTCTGTTTTCCTTAACGATGTCCTAAACCACAAAGTGACATGGGAAATTTTATTACGACACATTGTTACAATTGTCGTTGTTACTTCTTACTGTGTTCCCCAGTGTGTGAATTAAACATTATCATAGGAGTTAGGTATAGGAAAAACAGTGTACATAGGATTTTCACTGTCTGAAGCTTCAGACATACACTGGGGTCATGGAATGTATCTTCCACATATATAAAGGGGCTCCTGTGTATTTAAGAGTGTGGTGAAACTGAGGTTCAACAACAAATAGGAATTAAGGTAGCCTTAACAAGTACAACAACATACTACAACAACTGCCCCAGCGACATCACTCTTTTAGCTTGTGGCCATTATTAATAATAGGAAGACCACTCGGCTTTTGAATTTGTATAAGCTAGCCTTTGACCCCATGTGTCTTTGTCTAACACAAGCCAGGGAGGTGGATAAACACTAAAATGAAAAGGAATGGTAAGAGTGACCAATTTGTTCTTTATATAAAAATTGTTCTTTATAAAAAGCATTCTGGTAGCTTAGGGAAAGAAACAAAGAAAAAAATGCTCATAAATGTATGTTTCTAGAAAATAGAAATTAAGTTTTGTTTCCAGTAAGAACTCGTATTTGGGTAGAGGCTCTTGGAGTGATAAACACTATTTTGTAAGCAAATCACTGTGAAGTCTGTAGCTCTTGAGCAGCTTAAGTACAGCGTGGTTTGGCTGAAAAGAAATTCCATTTTCCTGGCGTTCCCAGTGCATGCAGGGAATATGCAGAGGATAACTCTAGCCAGGTTCAATTTGTACTGTGAACGGGGCATCTGGAATGTGGACCGCGGAGCTGGCTGGAAATAGGAATTTGAGAAGCCTCAACATGAGACAGTGTGCATGCTTTTCATATTGGCCGTGCTATAAAAGATGACGTGTAATCATTTTTAAACTTGAAAGAAGGCACAAAGCAGCAACAGGTTAATTTTGACTCTCGGAACCATAAAATTAGTTTATAGAAAAGCTCATTCATGTTCCTTCTGCTTCAGCCGGAATGGGAACTTTTTTATCCTGAGGCGCATTTGATGTGTATCTGGCGAGGCAGGAGGAGGAGGAGGAGGAGGAGGAAGAGGAGGAGGAAGAGGAGGAGGAGGAGGAGGAGGAAGAGGAGAAGGAAGCTGGACTCTTGCTGAGCTCTGGCTGTCTCTGCCTCACTTCTCCACACTGCTCCATTCAGCAAAGCAGTGCTGACCATCTTGGCTCCATCTGGGATCTTTTAGTTAAACTAAAATCCTTCTTTTGTGGGTAACCATTACTCACTCCTTTTGGCTTCTCTTCAGCCTTACCTACAGCCCCTCTAACCATTTGAATCTGCCTTGTTGCTGCCTCTGTTAACAGCTACAACACCACCGTTGTTCAGTATTCCTCCCCTGACTCCAGGCCCCTGATGGCCAACGCTTCCAGGCTGCGGGAGCTTGAGGCTTCCATTCCAAGCTGGTGATGGCTTCAGTGCTCCCTTTGAAGCTCCAAGTCTGCTCCCCAGCAGTGCTTTCCTTGGTCAGCTTAGACTCAGAAGCCTTGGGCAGACCTCATGGTCACCTGTAGACCATTTTCTTCAGCCTCCTGGTTGACTGTTGATGTCATTAAAGGCCCCTGAAATAGAATGCCCAATGGCATCTTTTCTTGCTTCTTTCTTCAGCCCCACATAACTGAGCTTGGTCAAACTGACCCCTTCAGCACCTACGACGTCTCACTTCTTCCCTCACTCCTCTCACTACACTGGCTTGGTCCTATCTTTGTTAGCATGGATATCCTGCAATGGCGGCTTGGCCTCATCTCCAGGGCTTCATGAGCTGCTTTGATCACGCACATCCTCACTCAGTTCAGAGAATGCTTCTTGCATGGACCTTTTCTAACCTTTAATGAGCCTCAGTAATTAGCCTCATTGGCTCATTAACGAAGGGCTGACAAGCTTTCTCTCACTCGCTGACGTCCATTGGTTGGTAGTGGTTACCATAATATCTAGGTAAGAGTCTGTGGCACAATCCATCTTGATGGAAAAGGGTGCTCTCGTTATTCCTTGTGGATGACTCATGTCTGGTGTCCTGTCTTTTACAGGAACTGTAGTAGACTACATTATAACTTACCATATATTTTAGTTTCTTTCTCTGCAGGGAAAGTCCACCTTCCAGCTTAGCTACACTAACCACGAGACTTGCTTTGGTGAATGAATTGAGGCCAGGTGAAAGGTGTCACTCTGGGGGGTCATTTCCTGAGCAGGATGTATATATGTATATAACCTTTTCCACTGCAAGAGCCCGGCAGTCCTGACGTGAAGTCAAGTCCCAGGGTATGAACTTATCCCCATAAGTTGTTCTCAGTATATGTTGTCTGAGTGAGAAAACCCATTGCCAGGGAACATTTGGGGTGAATTGTTCCCACACCATAACTGAGCCAATCCTGATGGATACATAATTTGCACAGAAAGTACTTTGGTGCTATCGTCTGTTCTGCAAAGGTTAGATTAGTACAAAAATTGACTCACTTATTTCATAATGTTCCAAGAACCACTTAATTCAGTTCAAGCTTTCAGCTTCTGATTTTCGTAGCCAGGTGAGTCTTTTTCATCTACCGATGGATTATGATAAAGTATGCTAAAGTACTTTATAAACTCTCAGTTGTGTAAAGGTCATGGTTGCAAACCAAAAAGCCCAAGATGTCATTTCCAAGATCTCAGATGGTGGAATTAATTGTCATACATTCCAAATACTGAAGTCCCAAGATGCTACTACCCCATGGGCACCAGGCCAGAGACTTGTATTTTAGTCACCCTGGTTTAACACTTAGTTATCAAATTCCTTTGTGCTTAGCAGATTAAAGACTGCCAGTTAGGAGACATGGACCAGAGGCAGTTTTACTAACAACTGGAAAATAAGTAAGTCTGAAAAAAGAGGAGAGGCAGAAACATATGAAGTGGGTTCAAGAATTCATGAGATCGATAAAAATTGAGATGTAATATGAATAAATTAATAATATATATATATATATATATATATATATATATATATATATATAAAGAATTCATGAGATCTTGCCAAGAGGAGGACATTCGGGTTTCTAGCACACAGTACAAGATGTGTTGATACCAGGTGGGCTCACTGGGTTTTTATAAAGTTGACAATGTACTTGGTTCATCAAGAAAAAAAGATTAATTTATCCCAACAGAAGAGGCTTAAACTTGAATTTTCAGGATGCATACTTCTATTATGTGACTCCTAAAAGTTTTATGTTAGAACTTGGTCCCTAGCGAGTCACTGCTGGGAGATGCTGGAACGGCTCAAGGATGGGGATCGTGGGAGCCTTCAGGTTGCTGGGAGCTTGCTCTCTGAGGAGGTGTTTCTTTTCCTTTCTATCCTCTTTCATGGCCATGAGAAAAAGTGATTTTATTCTGCTATCACTATCTAATGTGATATGCTACTTTGCTACTGACACAAAATCCACAGGGTCAATTGATCATAGACTTGCGCCTTTAAAAACTATGGGCCAAAATAAGCATTTTCTATTGATACCTTATTTCAGAGATTTGTTATATATAGTGACAGAAAACTAGTTGACTAGCACATAAACCCATTCTTTAATTTAGTGAACATATCTTTTTTTATTGACTACAATAGCTGCTGTTTATCATTGAGGACACAGAAAGATGCCAACTGTCTGTCCTCTAGGAGTTGACAGAGGTAGAATAATAAAGGTGACGATACTCTGTGGCATGTATTTTAATTTGTGGTGTATACTTAGCTGAAGATAGCCTCAAAAGAAAGAGGCAACTTCTCCATGAGGGAAGCTGGTAGACTAAAAGAAATCTCTATGAATTAACAGTTTTGCTGACTATGGGATAGTTTAGCAGATAACTGAAGAGGCTGAGCTCGGCATTTGGGGTAGGCATGGGTTTCCAGCCAGAGCTCAGACGCTGGGCACTAAGGTGCTGAGGTGTCATAGCACATGGCGTATTTGTATGGAGGGAGGCGGTACAGGGACAGAGGCTTGGTGAAGCCAGGCCTGCTCCTTTTCCTTCAGTTGGCAGACACAGGGAGTGCCACTAGATCCTTCAGCAAACTGGTATTCATCTTTGATTTCTTCTCACACAAGAAGTCCAATTTCTATTTCTATATCTTTAGAAACAAAATCCTCCTGGGTTGTTGGTGCTTTAAAGAGTAATGTCTGTGTTGGAGAGGAGATTGATTTATAACCGCAGGACAGTAAGTAGCATTGTGTTGTTCGAGTGACAGGCTTTTAGTACAATGGGTAGGAAATTAGAAATCAGGTATGCATTGATTTCTTCTTACCCAAGTTGTGCCATCTTTCATAGGTAGTGTATACCTAGCACTTCCCAAACACAAATGCAAAAGAGCTGTATCTCTGTGGTCTCTAAAGATACACAGCACAGAACTAATTATGACGGTGGATGTCAGGAAGTTCTGCTCTAGTCTCTCTCGCTGCCAGTCACATCAGTACACCTGTAGAGAGCGCTCACTTCTGTTATTTGAAAACATTTATAGAGATTAAAAAAAAATATATCTTGTCCAAGAAATATAGCGGCAGATAAAAGAAAGTACGGATTAGCATCGTGTGTCCGTTATCATCCCTTAGTGGACCCCCTCCCCCCTTCCCCCCCCCCCCCCCCGCCCCCAGGCACACACATTGAATAACCGGGCAGCACTGACTGGACTTAGAGGGTTATCAAGAACAAAAACAATAACCACCACAACAAATGGGAGCATGAAGTTGGGAGGGTGATGGGGTGTGGGCCGCTAGAAGAAGTTGGAGGCAAGCAGTGGTGGACAGATACGATCCAAATACATTGTACAGACATGTAGTTTCCTCAGAATGTACTTCTCATTGTCAATTAACACAAGTTAAAGTGTCATTCAACACTGATCATCATCAAGGGTTTTCTGCCGAATAGTATGTGAGTGTGGGCATTGATAATGTTACTTATGAAGAAGATCTCCTAATTCACTTAGAATGTTTGCATGTGTCTTCTGAATTGTTGGATGGCTTGTCTATCTACCCTGTAGAGAACAATATAAAAAAGAAGAATATATATATATATATATATATATATATATATATATATATATATATATATATTACCTCCTTTCATTTTGCTGCCTTGTTGCCACGAGGGTCCACATTTGTGTACATTTCCCTGGCTGTGCATTTGTAGTAGAACATTTCACTTTAGCAAAGGTAAACCATTCTTAACGGTTATGAAAAACATGGCTTCAGATGCATTAATTGACCATGCATGGGTTCACTGCCATAAAATATACTAACCGAAACTGTGCTGTTGGATAATGACCTTTGGTGTGGTTATTGTTTTATAAAATATGTTAACTAAAAACATATTCCTGGGAAAACACAGCATCTCTAAAGCGAGAAGTGGATGTGACCATAAAAAATGAACTGCATTCTGCTTTTGGAAGGGATACAGGGATTTTGAGAGCAGCACATGTTGTCGCATTAGAAATAAAATTGCTACTAACAATTTTTTTTTCCTCAAAAGTCAAGAAATCCAAGAGAACCTTCCCAAATCTATAGCAGTTTTCTTCCAAGCGTTACTGTTGGAAGCTCAGAAGAAGCTGTCTGGGCACAGCAAGTGTGACAGGCACACTGACACTGCCAAGGAATGCAGGGGACGGGATTGGCAGCGTCCTTTCACATTTTTCTGTGCTTCCCACCAGTCTTTTTCCTGAGAAGCATTCATGTATGACAGGACTGGTCATGCGTAACCTCCCCCATCAACTTTCCTAATGAGTTAACCAAGAACCCTGACCAGGCCAGCTGGTTAAAGTCATGTCCAGCCTTGGTGGCCAGCAGGCTCGCCCCATGCTAGTGTGCGCACCCCTGTGCTTTGACCTGTGCTTTTCTGCCAGTGGAACAGAAGGGAGAAGACGATGTTATTTCATTCACTAAATATTTCTTAGAAGTCTCTCTGGAATCTTGTAAATTTCTAGGGAAAAATTTCACAGGCTTCTGTTTCCTTCTTCACCCTGAGCCTTAGTGTTCTCCTGTCCTGGCTATAAACATTCTATCTTGTTTATCGAGGGTCTATTCAGCTATTTACAGTGAGAGGAATGAAGGATAGATCCTTACCCATAAAGATGTTCTAGTGTAACCGAGGAGACAAGCAGTGTAAATGCATTTACTGACAGGGATGCAAGAGATGCAGCTACATTCAACACCGGGACAGTAAACCCCTATATTGTACAGAACTGATCATTTGTGGTTCATTTGAGGAAGCATAGAAAAGTAAGGAGGGCTCAAGGTGACTCCCGTCTCAGGAATGCAGGATTTAATTAATATCCATTTTGGATTCTCAGTGACTGGTTAATTCAGAAGGCCCAGAAAGGCAGCTGCAGCACCCAAATGCATGGTAACTGAAGACCAAGGCTCTTCATTGATACCAGGGCCCTTTTCTAAGATAGCAGGTATGTCAGTAATGATGGAGATACACAGGAGCTTCAGTAATGAAGGGCGTGCTGGCTTTGGACATCCATAGTATCTGTGGCAGCTAGACGCGCAGTGGCAATGTGGCTTCTGTCTTCTCTGTTTTCACACTGCCCTCTCTCTCCACCTCACACACAGGCCTTCTCTGAGGGATCACGGTTGCTGGTGACCTTTGCTAAGTGATGATACGGCAGAGAAGGCTTCTGTAGAAGCCTAGCATTGTGTCTCTACTTCAGAGCTCGGGTGGACCATCTTGGGTCTCCCACGCCCTTTTGACAGATAGCCAAAGCACGGCGGTGAGGCCAGGATCTGTACTGGGAAGGTCCCAAACTCTCCCAGGTTAGCTAAACACAGTAAGCCTAGAGCTCCTTTCGGCAGCCTGATTAAGAAGCTAATTTAAGTTAATGCTGCCCAGGTTGTGAGCATCCCTCGGCAGCTGTCCTTTGATACTCTTGCTAACTTTGTTTTCAGGCTTTTAAGAAACTTTGTATATGTGCCTGTGCGTGTGTTCACCTGTATGTCTGTGGCTCTGTGTGCATATGTGAACACATAAGAGGAGAGGTCAGCCTCAGGTGTTTTTCCTTAGGAGGCAGGTTTTTTTATTTTATTTTATTTTTTATTTTTTTTTACTGGCCTGGGGCTCAGTAAGTGAGCTGGGCTGGATGGTCAGGAAGCTGCAGGGATCACGTGTCTGCCTCCCCAGCACAGGGTTTATGGCACCCAGTTTTTTTTCCATTAGATGGGGTCTAAGGATCAAACTCATGTCCTTATGCGTGAGCAGAGAGCATTATACTGAGTGAGCCTCCTCCCCAGGTTCCTACATAATCGCTGAACGAGCTCTGGCAGCCCCTGCCATACTTGGTAATGCTTCTGTACTGTGGTCCTTGGCTCACCAGAAAAAGGCCCATCCCTTCTGCAGAAACTGGAAGTTTTCCTTTAAAATAAATACATTTTCAAGTCCTAGGTGGCAGGCATGATGTTTTTCTCCTCATGTGACAGCAATTTCAAACTTACCAGATTTTAAGGTGCACAACAGAGAATGCTGTTCATTTCTCTCACTTTTTAAAGATTAGCCTGCCCAAATTACATATCACCACCAAACATTTTAGTTTTGGTTGTGAGCCTAGCTTTTAACAGCCGAGCCATCTCTCCAGCCCAACCAAACATTTTAGTGTGGATTCCTTACCCACAAGGACGCCTACAATGTCATCAAACCCAGGGAACTAATATCGATGATGTTTGATCCTAAGATCCTGTGACTAGCTTTTCAGCGGTCCCAATATTGCCTGCCCCCTTTTTGTAGAAGGTTCCTGCCTAGTATCATGCACTGTGCTTGGTTCGTACCCTGCTTTAGCTTCTGTTGACAGAAGGCGCCAATTCCTTAGGTGTCTAGTGGCTCTCAGGCCTTTTTAAGATCATTTGCAGCCTAAGCATCAGCAGCAGGAGATTTGTGGAAGTCTTGCTGTGTTCTTTGAACGCATCCTGTGCTGACTAGTCTTATGTCACGGTGACACAAGCTAGAGTCATTTGAAAGGAGGGAACCTCAACCCAGAAAATGCCTCCATAAGATCCAGCTGAAAGGCATTTTCTTAATTAGTGACTGATGGGCAAAAAGCCCAGCCCACAGTGAGTGGCGCCGTCCCTGGCCTGGTGTTTCTGCTGGTGGTAAAAGTCCGACTGAGCAAGCCAAGGAAGCAGCACCCCTCCATGGCCTCTGGGTCAGCTCCTGCCTCCAGGCTCCTGCCCTGTTTGAGTTCCTGTGCTGATATCCTTGGACGATGAGCAGCAACACGTAAGTATAAACCAAATAAGCCCTTTCTTCCCCAACTTGCTTTTTGGTCATGGTGCTTTATTACAGCAATAGTAACCTTAACCAAGACACATCCTATCTAGTGACACAGATTTTGATTGGCGCCATATTGGTGATGTTAAGGTTCATCATCAACCAAGATTCTGATAGGAATGGTTGAGAGTGCTCTGAAACTGTATATATCGTAGCTGTCCATTTATTTTTCCAGCATGTCTTAGCACCTTTAAAAAAAAAAACATTTACTCAAGGTATCACCATTGTTTTGATCCTTAAAGTGTCCCATACCTGACATTGTGAGTTTCTGTGACCTTTGTCCCAATCCCCCTATTTTTTGGGTTGAGCATAGCTTTCTGGAAAAAATGATGTCCCTGTTCATTGGGTCTTTTTCCTGCCTGTACCTATGGAATTAACTATTTCTCTAATGATTTCTGCTAGGTTCCTGTGAGTGAAAAATCTCATTAACAAACAGCATTAGGGGTGTTTGTCGTTATCAGGGCATCAAATGTGTGTTTATGTTTATATGTTAAATATTACTTTTTCAACTAACACATGTAATAATGTAAATACCTAGATGGTCATCCTGGATCATAGTGGACACTGAGGTTGCTGTGGCTTGAATGAGTTTGACATCACCTCCTCCTTGGCCTACTTTGGTTTTCTTTAAAATTAAAAAAAAATTTTACATATACATTTATATTACTCATATATAATAAACTATCTATAGCAAAAGAACCATGAAACAGTCAAGAGTTATATTAATGTGATATTCATAGTGTTTTGGCTATTTGTATTTGGCAGCCTTGAAGAAAACATCTTTCCTATCTTGGTGCATCTAAAATTCTGAATGTAAATCAATATCTATTATATCTCACCATTATCAACTTAAAACCTCTATCTAGACCTAAAAACATTTTAACCCCTAAACAACTAAGCTTCATTGTAAAACTAAACTATCTGGTCTTCAACCCCATCAGAGACTTGAGAAGGAATAAAATTAATTACCTGCGTATATAGGGAGTGCAGGTTAGCAGTTTCCCAAATGAGAAGATGACGGAGGCAGTTTGCGGCCTGAACAGTCACCCAAAGCTCTCTATAACATTGGAGTATTCTTCAGCCTTCTTGTCCAATATATCCGACAGACATATTTGTGAGGCAGCCTGGGCCTGCTTTTAAACTAACTACTTCAAGGCAGTCCAGACACCCATTGTGGCTTCTCCCAGCTGCAGAGCAGCTAGGGCTGCTCAGGTCTCCTTGGGAGTGTTTCTCATTCTAAGTGTTTACTTACCTGCTTGTCTTCCCCTTGAGGCTGCAGGACCCTGGGGACAGGGGCTAATTTCATGTTATCCTGGACTGAAATTCTCAATGAATGAATCTTGACTTTTCATCAAGCAGTTTCTGGCCTGTGTATGTGGCAGCTTTACTCCCAAATGACCCAGCTGAAATCCACCCCCTCCCCCACCAAATATGAATATTTACCACCATACAGAAAAGTAAAAAATGTATGTCTCAGGCACTGAATGCAATGCCAAAAGAGGAATGTCGAGTTTCCGGCTGTCTAAAGAGCATAGACTATGTAAATAACATGGGGCAGAGAGATGGTTCAGTGGTTAAGAGCACTCACTTGCTGCTCTCCCAGAGGACCCAAAGTTGGTTCCCAGCACCCATGTTTGGTAGCTTACAACCATTTGTAACTCCAGCTCCTGGGGATCCAGTGCTGCTGGCCTCCTCAGCACCTGTACTCATGTACACATACTCACATGCAGGAACACATCCACACATAAAAATAATAAAAATAATCTTAAAAAGAATATGTATATAATAACCCAAAGTGTCTGTGTAAGGAAGTGATACTATATATATATATGCATATATATGTCTATACAAATAGAAATCCTACATATATACATATGTGTGTGTGTGTGTGTGTGTGTGTGTGTGTGTGTGAGAGAGAGAGAGAGAGAGAGAGAGAGAGAGAGAGAGAGAGAGAGAGAGAGAGAGTTGTGCTATGTTTCTTTAAAGCTTTGGTATTCATTTTAATCAACCGTAATTTTTAGGCATCATAAACTGAATGCTCTCCAGCTGTCTGCATTATTGGCCTGTGTCTTTGACTTCACTGGTGGTACTTAGTGTTTGGAGTTAGGGAAGACATCACAGAATGCTGTTCTTCATACTGAGGAATCTCAATACATGCCATTCCTTGCAAGAATGCAAAATTGTTGCTATACTCATGGTCATTGCTCAAGGCTTCTAGAATATTCCTTTTTTATAGAGAAAAGGAGTAATCAATATAGAATGAAGGTAGAGCTCCCCCAGGAGGCACAAGGAACCAAACAATGATGCGTGTCAGTGTGTATCACTTTCTCTGAGTTTTTAATATAGCTGAAATCGTTTAAAATGAATGACGTTGGCCATCTAGAAGGAGGAGACTCGAAGCAAACAAATGAGGGAATATGAAAACCAGTAAGCGTGTTTATGGGGCAGATGCAGAGAAGGACAGGTGAAGATAAGAACCCCACACCCTAAGGAAAGGTGGGCTACCCCATGCCCCTTCTGTTGCTATTCTGGGCCTCTGGATGTATTTCCAATAGGAGCCTTTTAAATAATATTTGCTTTGACAGGGTAGCGTGGTGCTGGAGACTTGGGCAAGAGTCTTGGGTCAAAAAATCCTGGGAGCCTGCTTTTAAGAAAACGCTTAACCCCCATGACCCTTAGTTTTCTTGGCTCCAAAATAGGATTCCCTCACAGGTATGTTGGGAGGGTTAAATCAAAGCACTTACCAAATAAAATATGTGTGTTGCGTTTTCCATTGTATTAAAAACAATCTCAACATACAGGCCCTTCTTCTAAAAAAAAAAAAAAAATCTTATTTCCTTCCCCAGTCCCTTCCCTGTTGTTAGCGCTGCTAGAGTGGCACCCAAGACACTTTTCCAGAGTGAAACACAGCCCATAGTGTAAAGAGGTGGGGTGGGGGATGGGGAGTGGGGGTGGTGGTAGGTGGGATGGAGTGTCTGGAAGCAGGCTGAGAGGAACTGGGATAGAACAGTTGGCCCTCTGTGACTGGAGAGAAAACAAGGGGCATTGTGAGAGGAGGAGGCTTGGTGAGAGGAGGGTCTTCCCAGGTGATTTCCATTCGGATCTGGAGGCCATAGCAATACAGATGTTTGCTATCTCTCTAAGACTGCCAGGGCTTAATGAAGTTCCTCATGGGGCAAGAGCCACGTGTGCTTGTTAAGGTTGGCTGTTGATGTACCCTGGAGCAGGAAGCAAACTGGAACCAACAGTGCCACCAAGTGGCCCGAGGCAGAAGCAAGCTGAAGTAGCCTGAGCTATTTGCCCAAGGACCCAGCTCCATACCTCTTTTCCCTCTAAAAATAAGAGCAAGTTTGTTTTCCTTGGATGCATGTAGAGAGAATGATCTGGAATATGAGCCTTCTGACCTCTTGAAAGGTTTGGATGGATGATAGTTTAAGCAACCAAAGCCTTTGAAGTCCCACCCTAGTGAGTATGTCATAGAAATAGAGGGCTTTGCATATGTGTATACAGGTCATTCATAAAAATAGAACAAGGGAGACTGTGCATTGGATCTTGAGAAGTTGCTAACGTGTGTTAACCTTGGTGAAATTTCAGGATGATAAATTCTGTAAACACTGGTAAATAGTATCAAGGGTATAAA
The DNA here is from genome assembly GCF_964271855.1 of Acomys minous. Classification (NCBI taxonomy): domain Eukaryota; kingdom Metazoa; phylum Chordata; class Mammalia; order Rodentia; family Muridae; genus Acomys; species Acomys minous. The sequence goes on along the minus strand of NC_140494.1, from coordinate 20,110,276 downwards.
GGACTCTGGGGAAGAAAACCATTCGTTATAACCTTTCACCTTTTCGTTATTTGTCTTACAAAACCATTCATTATAACTCATGAAATCAATATTGGTTGGTTGCCCTCAAACATACTATAAATAATAGGAAGTGATAAAAAAAATTTAGGATATGCCAAATCTCATTTCATCCTTGTCCAGCCTTCAATGACTAAGGAGTGTACTTTTGTGCTTTCGCCACTGTGTCTGAATTAGGATGCAAAGAGTGAGTGAATGCAGTGTCCCAACTGTTGTGTTTCCCCCTCCCATAGAGTGCACCCTTTTCTTCTCTATCCACCGCCCCCGCTTCCCACACAACATCCTTTTCAGAATAGCACTGAGGTAGAACATCTTTACTGTGGCCTTGACTCTGCATCATCTCTGAACTTGACCTGTTGGTCCAGCTTTTCTAAGAGCTGAAACACTTACCTGGGCTCATTAATGGTGTCAGGACCCATAGCTTGGGCTGCTGAAAGGTCTGCTGAATCTGTTGTCCCTCTCTATTGTGGATCTAACAGTGTTGACTCTGAGGGAGGAGGTTTTCTCCACCACACAGGCGCATGGAGTGGAGTGGGAGGAGGGACAACCAAAATGATGCGGATGTAAAATTGTAAAAATGACAGGATGATAAGTTAAATAAACCAACCACAAAAAAGACAAATATGGGTTTCAGAACACACACACACACACACACACACACACACACACACACACACACACACAGAGTTTTACTTTTTGATGTCAAAAATAATTTAAAAATTACATTTAGGAGAAGGAGAAGATTTGGGGATGAGTGAGACAGAAAACTTATTTTTTCATTCTTTTTATTTTATAAAGAAAAGTGGTCTTTTCCACCTTCCATATTGTTTGGGGACAAGATAGATATCAACCACTTGCTTTAATTTCAAATATTATAACGTAGATCACCTTAAAATCTGTGTTGGCTATTTTATATACATATAATTTGTGTTATGTTAAAATAGAAATAGTATAATATCACTTTATCCACTTAAAAATGGCTTGTATGTGCTACTAAATACACTCCAATTGCTGTGCAGTCACCACTGCCATAGAGCTCCAGAATGCTGGATACCCACTTCCTTAAACCTCAAATGTTACATAAATAGCATTTATTTATTTGACACATTGACTCTTCATTCTCCCTTCTCTGCCCACTAGCCACCACAGTGTCTATGAACTTGACCACCCCAGGTGCTTTATCTGCACAGAATAAAATGGTACTTAACCATCGTGACTGGCTTATTTCACTGTGTATAATGTTCTCAACACGCTGACCTCGTGTTCAAGTGTTGAGTTTCCTCTCTCAGTGATCTGTTTGCCTGCTCTGACATCTCGGCTGTTGTGATGAATGGACTGTGACTGTGACAGTACATCTGAGTTTCCACTTTCAGCTTTTTGTGACAGGATGGATCCAGAGGTGGAGTTCTGGGCTATATATAATACCCACACATACCAGTTTCTCCACATCTCCACTAACACCATTTAAAGAAGACTCCTGACCATGAAATAGTGTGCGATGCATCTTGCTTTGCATCGTTCTGATGACCAGTGATTTGAACATCTTTTCTTAGTTTATTGGCCAATTGCTTATCCTCGTTGGAAAAATGTCTGGCCAAAGTCTTTACCCATTTGTAGACTTGCATGTTTGTTACTGAATTGACTTGCTGTATGTTATTGAATTGTGAGGGCCCTTTGTATTCTGGATATTAACCCCCTCCCCAATATGTGGTTTCCAAATATTTTATGAGTTTATCAAAAGGTTAGTGGGTTTGAGATTGAAGAGGGTGATATGAGAATTTTTAAATATGAAAAAATCTAAGGATTTGATGTTCACAGAAGACCTTGGGACAGTGTGAAGATGAGGGACAGCTGTGTTTGTTGTTAGGCCCCTTTGTGGATTTGGGATTCAGAGTGTCACAGCATTTCAACCAAGGGTGTGCCGTCCTTATGTTAGAAGATAGAAACTCTTCTTTCATCCTATATATTTTTTTCCTGTTTCTGTTCTGTCTATGCAGTCCTGAAAATAGCTAAATGAGTAAAGGAAAAGAAATGTTGCTAGAGACGGACTAATGTGGCTGTGTCCATTAACATCATCCCCTGTGAAGAGGACCATGTAAGAGCTAGGAGTGGGATTTCTGCCTATGAGGAGCTTTCAGCCCCACTGGGATTGGAGAGCTGGCGGCGGGGGGGGGGGGCAGGGGGGGCATACATGAGATAAACATAGCAAGCAAGCCAGACACAGTTAACAATGACAAATGCTTTTGATTATTTCAATATTTCTGCTAATGGGTATGGGCTGGGTTGGGTCTTGGGTTTAGAGTTGGAAGGTGACCTGACTTGGAGAAAATGTAAGCATTATTTTAAATGAAGGAAGTCATGTGATTGTACAAAAAAAAGATTATGGGTGAAGCAGGCATTTTGTGGCATTTCCATTTTTCTTGTATTCGCCAGTAGGATGCTGGAAAACGCATTAGGTCGGAGGACTTGGGTTTGGTTTGGTTTGTTTGTTTGTTCATTTTGAGGGGGAAAGAAAGCAGGGAAGTTTTTGGATGGAAGACACGAAGGCCCCCTTTGTGCTTGGAAATACAAACCCTCTAGGGAAGCCATGGTGGGCTTTTTGCAAAAGTTGTGGTCTCTGCTTATGGAGCCTGCACAGCACACACCTCTTTGCCTGTGCACCAATAGGCACCAGTATGTGAGCCTGTAGTGCTTGTGCCCTTCTTTTGATTCAGTGGGTCTGTAATGAGAGGAGAAATGAGTTGACAGCTGAACCTGAGCTGTCTGTGGGGCTGTCCTAGAGCCTCCTTAACAGATCCTCTTGTGCTCCCCGACTCTGTCCTGTGTTTCTTCTGCATGGTAGCTGGCACCTGGGTGACTTATTTCACTGTATAACATACACTTCAGTCATCCTATTGCCCAATCCTAGAGTACTTTGTTGGTGGCTTCTGCTAAAAGCAGCATCTCCAGACCAACGGGTTAATGGTGGCCTCCAAAGATGCACCTGCCTTTGGACCAGGAGTCTTTACAGATGTAAGATGGCAAAGATCTAGAGATGAATGTGTCCTGGATTCATCATAAATCTAATCCTTTAAAGAAGCAGAACAGATGGAAACGTGAGTTGGGGGTCAAAGGTTTGTTGGTACTCAGAAGAAACTGTGCAAGGCATGGAACCAGTTCTCTGTGTTTCTCTAGAAACTGAATCCTGATTAGCTCCTGCTCTTGGGCTTCTGAGCTCTGGGTGTGTGTACGAGTTCAAGTGTGTGCATGTGCATGTACCATGACATACATATAAAAGTCAGAGGACATCTTGTAGGAGTTAGCTCTCTCCTTCCAATATGTGGGTGCAGTGATCCAGCTCAGGTTGTCAGGCTTTGAGGCAAGCACCTGTACCTGCCGTGAAATCTTGCTAGCCACTGTTTGTGGCAGTTTGCCGGGAAACTCTAGCAAGCCAACATGGCAATTGCACTGGATGTGTTAGTTAACCTATTGTTAATTAAATCAATGGGAATCAGCACTAGGAGGAAAGAAGAACCCAAGAGAAGCCCAGGTCAGTCATTGGAACCTCACAGGAATTTTAATAAAGAGCAGGTGGTGGAGGCACCACCCCAAGACAACCGAATCAGTCTCTAGGGGCTGGGCCACAAGCTTCTTATTTTAAGAAGTGATGTGGGTGATTTTAATGTGCAGCCTGGCCTTAGAAACCTAGATCTTCCCTCAGTTGTTCCATCTTCAAGTTGAAGAGATGAATGTTCATCAAAGTGGCCCTGGGGTTTAAAGAAAAAAGAAAAGAAAAGAATTTTTTGCAAGACTCAACTTAAACTAAGATTTTCAAAAATGAAAGGAGGAAAGAGCTTTGTGTAGTTTGCCTTGTGCTTTGTTTTTGACAGAGCCCAGGCTGGCTTTGAACGTGTAATTTTCCCACTTTGGGCTCCAGAACTCCATTTGGAGATCTTGAAGGTGGAGCCCATGTGCTTGCAATGATCTATCCCACTCCATGTTTTAAAGAATATAGTCTCTATGCACCATATGAGAAATGTTTTCTTTCATGGACATGCGTGGCAGTTTAAAATGTGTCATTTTAACTCTGCGAAGAGCCTCCATACTGTGCTCATAATGGCTATACTAATTTTTATGGTTTTTTGTTAGTGCCTCAATGAAGATCGAGTTTCCTCGTTTCCCCTAAGAATTCTAAAATAGGGTCAGGATTTCTGTAAGGCAAAAGAGATGCATAATTGTGTTTGAAGCCTTGTTATGGGTAACTCTTTAAGTAAATTACACAGAAGATTTAATGTTCAGGGCAATTCGTTTTCTTTTCTAAAAGATGGTCTGTTGAAACAGGACCGTGGTTTCAGAGATGTGGCATTAAATGTAATCATCCCACTTAGGTTCCCCACCCTTTGGAGACTCATAAAGATAAGGGCAATAGGATAATTGGTATATTATGTACTCTTTAAAACAGCGTGATTCAGTCCAAGTAGGAATTGCCATGGCTCTAAATTAATCCCCTGGGGAACAAATGAAAAAAATATATATGTGCTATATTATTGAGGTATATATTTTGGTGCTTTGATATCTTGGCGAGCCCATTAATCTGTCATTAATTTTAACCAGGGCGATCTGGTGGTGATTAGAGCATAGCAGGATAATCAGAGGCTAGAGAAGCCCACCGAGAGATTGACTCCAACGATCTAATCAGCTTTTCTTTTCATAGAAGACACAAAAACTGAGGTCCCGATGACTTGAGGGCATTAACAATTGCAGGGCACTTTTCGTAAGAGTCCTGGTATTTAGCCCCAGTGTCCTGGCCAAATTCCAACTCCAGTAATGCCGTTTTGCCTCCCGAGAAGTCCCCCTGCAGCTACCAGTGGATATAGCATTATTCTCCTCTTCTTGTCCCGAAGTGGGAGGCTTTGTGTGGAGGTGGCACTGCGGGCAGCAAACCAGTTGCTCCCTTTCTGTTGTGAGTGGCTGTGCTTGGCTCCAGCCGTGCTGTCCCTAAGCTGCCGTGAGTGCACTGTGGGGGCTGTTCACACATGCCTCTCACTATCAAGGGCAATTGGCAGAAGATTTGTTCCTTTGGGAAACTCATTTTAATCTCTTTATAAAAAAGGATGCTTTGACTAATATAATTAGATGAAATTAGACAGGACCCAGATATGAATGTATGATAAAATACATTGCTCTACTGTGTCTTATTTGTCCTGTGTCTTATTTGTCCTAGAGAAGATGAGAAAACATGGATTCTTATTGATGTCATTTCTGTAACCATGGCCCATATAGGTTGCGCTAAAACTTGAAATATGAAATAGGAAAATCTAATTAAAGATTTAAAAAATACTCAGGGATGCAGAATGCTTATATTTGTCGTGAAGGAACTCAGGGTGTGTTAGCTAACAGCTCTTAAGGGCTTTGAGGCAAACCCTGGACAGAGGCTCATAGTTGTTCACCGGGCCAGCTGGACAGAGAGTTTCTGCAATTCTGTTGTTTTGTTCACCTAGGAGTCGTTTCCAGTTGATCTACTGACTATAGCGTACGTGACAAGATGCATGTGGGTACCATGCCCGGAGGAATCATGGGCATCTTTTCACTGGATGGATCACTGAGGGCTTTGGAGGGTCCTTATTTTATCTTTCTTAGGGAGGAAGGGGTCTTTTGTGAGGATTTAGGGTCAACCAAGACAAAAAAGAAGGAGAAAAACGTACCCAGCGTAAACTGGGCCATAAGAGGATAAAGGTGGTGAGGAACATCAACGTTCCCCAAGTGGTACACCAATCCTTTCGAGGTTTGCATATTGAAACTTACACTGAATTAGAGGATGACTAGCTAAATTGATTACCCAGCAGTCCTCCTTTGGCACTCATCCAGGACTGCTTGCTTGCAAGTCTGTACATACTGGCTCACGTAGTAGCTGGCCGACCAAGTGTGGGCAGGTACAGGGGTTGATCACTGGGTATCAGCCCCTTGCCATCTCTCAGCTCATTTTGGGCTACCACAGGAAGCAAGGACCACGGGTTTCTTCACGGTGGGATTGAGGGGCCTCAAGCTCATGTTCTGGCTGCCTCAGGACTTGTCTACAAGGATATTTATCTGTGATGACAAAGACCAAAATGGTACAAGTTGGGCCATCCATATTCAAAACAGGGAGACTAGGGTGTGTTTCAAAGAAGAAGCCAAGTTGATGCTGGCAAGGGTAATGTGGATATGGGCATCAACACACACATGCCCATCCCTGGCAGTTCTATTGACTTACACTTCCTTGACTTTGTAAAGATGTTCCGCGGATTTGAGTAGACCCATAGAAAGAAGGCTCACGGAGCTCACCTATTCCCGCTGCCTGCCTAGTGGAGCATTTCAGTGCTGCACCTCATAGCATCTTTTAGCTCCTAGTTGACACCCTCTAGGGATGTTGTTTTTATTGCTTCCTGTGACAATCAGCTTCTCATCCCTATAACGGAAAATGTAGGTTACTTATGAAGCAAAGGGATGCTTGCTTTGGCTTGTCAAACCCTAGGTGGGGCAGCATGTGGGTTCCGGCCGCTGGTGAGAACAGCACATTCTGATGGAAGGAAAATGGGGTTGGCTTGGGTAAAGTCCTGCAGACTCCTTCAAAGGTGTGTCTCCCTGCCTGCCTCCCTCATGCCCTCAGATGGTCCCTCTATCAGATCCACTTTTAAAGGTCGCTGTTGCCTCCATGGGGACCAAGCCTTTATGCGTGAACTTAGGAGCATACGCAGAACACATCCAAACCACAGTTTGTCATATGGCACTAGACTATTTTAATAAACATTTAAACAAATCTTAAATTTTATTTAAATGAACATTTATTCATTGTGTATATATGTGCATGCACACATGTACATGTGTGCCATGATACGCATGTATGTGTAGGTAAGGTGACTACTTACAGAAGTGATTTTTCTCTTTCTTTCTTTCTTTCTTTCTTTCTTTCTTTCTTTCTTTCTTTTTGAGACAGGGTTTCTCTGTGTAGCCTTGTCTGCCTTAGACTCACTCTGTAGACCAGGGTAGCCTCGAACTCACATTGATCTGCCTTCCTCTGCCTCCTGAATGCTGGGATTAAAGGCATGCACCACCACACCTGGCCCTACAGGAGTGATTATGTGGGTCCCAGGGAACAGACTCAGGATGTCGGGTTTAACAGTACACACCTTTATCAACTGGGCTGTCTGTCTGGCCCTCAGTAGATTCCATTTGGGCAGGAGGTTCTCATCGTAGGTCAAAACCTCCCATGCCTTTGTCCTTTGGTTTTGTCATCAGCGGTCCTTTTCTGTTCTTTGCACATGTACGGAATAAAATTAATCCAAACCAGAATCTCTTAGTACTCCCAAAGTCCAATTTATCTCTTAGTCACCACCACTGATTTTCCTAGTCATTTCTTTTGTGCTACCCTCCCCAGTATCATGACAGTTGTTGGAGATTTAAGTCATTAGAATTAAATTCATCTTCTAATGTTTCTTAATGAATGACAGTTTGGACCTAATTATAAAGAGTTTATTACAAAATTAAAAAATTTAAATACCTCTTAGAATCATCATATATTTATGGAACAGTAAAGTCAAATTATTTCAAACAACAGGCCTTCACACATTTAAAAAATATATTTCAAAGTATTCTATAAGCAGAACAAATAGTTCTAATGTGTCTTTAAGTGGACCATAAATATACACATTCTGTTACATTGAAAAACTATTAAAAGAACAATGCAAGAAAAATCAATGTAAGGGTAATGATTTTCCAGATCAGAACTAAGATTTTAATATGCACTTGGCCTAGTACGAACTCTTAAAAAGCTTTGTTTCATTGTTCTGTGTTGTTATGTTTTAAATCAATGGTGAGTAAACAAAGATATCAAATGTTGCCTTTTAAAGGAAATCAGAGACTCAAAACAAAATGCTGTTATCAACAGTTCTGTTTGCTTTGGCATTTTGTGTTTCTGGATGAGTCTCATTTTCCGTTCGTTTAATATCTTGGACTTATGCATCTCAGTAGATGTGTGTGTCACTGCATTCCAGGCTTTTCCACATCAAGTCAGGTCTCTTTCACCCTCTAAATCTTGCTATGTTTCTAAAGTCTTATATTAGTTTGTAGTCAGTAGCGCAGACAAAATTTTCCCAATCACGCTTTGCTTTCATGTATATAAGAAACAGAACATTCGTTGATTTAGGAGGTGTGTTTACAAAAAGTTTACCAATAGAATTTTTTTTTCCCCTTGACAATCCAAACAGCTGTGTTCTATGCCTGTTTTTCAAAAAGTACATGGGAAAGGAAAGCTGATGCCCGTAATAAGTCTGTGCTCTTTATTAGATAGCATGGAGAAAATAAGGGGCTTAAATGAGCTCTCTAAGCCTGTGAGAATGGGTGGAAATGACTCAAATCATGATTGTGCCTCTCTCCCACTTCCATTTTCCACGCAGCTTAATGGTGCTGTGGAAAGATTGATGGCCCTGAGTCGGCGGCACTATTAGTCTCAGAGGAGGGTGGATTGAGGACGAAGTGGGTAGCAGGACAAAGCCAGGAGAGCCCACGTATAAGCCAGGTAGAATGGAGGTGTGCGGTGGCTGCTTGTCGCGTGTGATTTTTGTTGCAACCATCAGCCCGCCTCTGCTAATGTTCTTAGCTAGCGCAATTTCTTTTCTGTGACTGTCCCAGGGATAATGTGCCAGTTGAGGGAAAATGTTGCTGGGCAGGGTAATACACTATTGCTATCCCCATCTTCTCACAGCCTCTGGATTTTGCTTTTTTTTTTTAGCTGTAGGATTAAAGGCCAATGACGACTGACATATATGAAACGGACATTCCTCCTGTGTAGTAGGTGCCCAGCAAATTTGTGCCGCTGGGTTTGTGTGAAGAAGACGCTGGTGGTAGGTGGAACAGCTTTTACAGGGCCAATTATAAGTTAGGGAGCTGGATGTCCCGCTTCATGGTAGAGCATGTGCTTAGTATGCAAAGGTCAAAGGTTCAAGCTATGTGCTTAGCCTGTAAATGGTCATGGGTGTAGAAATTAAAAGAAAAAAAAAAACCCCACAATTCTCATGAGTTAAGCTAATAGCGTGTTTTAGAAGTTTCTACTTACATTTCAGAAACAAGCAATTTCCTTCTCACTTTTCTTCAGACACAAATGCTGTCTGAGCAGGGCTAAGTGCTTAATTCAGTTAGTTAGCATGAATCATCTGCTTTTGTCTTAATTCATCTAGTTATCATGAATCGCCTGCTCTTGTCTTAATGATACATTCATTTGAAAGCATTAGTGTTGTGTACCTAAGTCTTGGTGTCAATACACTTCCTTTTAATCTGAGATTTTCTCAAAACATTGCCGTTTGCAAAAGACAAAAGGTACTTTTATTCACTTGTGTATCAAACAGAAAGTTGTGATCAAACTCATGGTTGAAATACCAAACAACCCTTAAAGAATCTGTGGATCTCTTCCCACAGAGGGCTTTTTTTTCTTCTTCTTCTTATGCCCGCTTCCAAGTGTATGGAAGACTTCTTCTCAAGTAACAGACCGACACATCAGCTCACTAAAAGCAGGACCCTGCCTCTTCACTGGGCAGTCAGATATTTTGGGAGAATAACTCATGCCTAATACTTACTCCCACATGTGTTCCCACATCTCTCTCCCTCCTTCTTCCCTCTCTCCCTTTGCCCACCTCCTTCTGGAGCATTCTTTCTTGTTTGTACAAACCATTTTCCTTTTCATTTTAGGCTGCCTCTACTGTCTGTGGTGCTATGATGGTAGCACTCAGATCAATAGTATCTGTGGTAAAGGAGACAACATCCTAGCACAGTGGGTAGTTGAACAGAACATAATTTATATTGTGTCTCCAATGGTGAATGGGTTTGGGGATTTGTTTAATTTTCATGGGCTTGTGGGGGCTGGAGAGATGGCTTAGTGGCTGCTCTTGCAGAGGACCTGGGTTGAGTTTCCAGCACCCATGTGGTGACCCATGATCATCTGTAACTCTTGTTCCCAGGGAACATGGCACTTTCTTCCGGTGTCTGTGGGCACCAGATGTGCATATGGTGAATATACATGCATGGAGGCAAATACACATGCACATAAAACCAAACCAACCAACCAACCAACCAACCCCACAGAACCCCATGGCTTTCGTTAGTTTTCAAAACAGTAGTTAGAACCATATCAGTAGAAGAATAAAACATCAATACTAAAGGTTCAGAACATGCTTAGTTGGGAAAGTTAAAACCTTTAGTTGCTTTGAACGGTTAATAAAACTTGACGTCAGTGGGGGACTGAGTGCATTGTTAATTTTTCCCTTAATGTTGAGTTTCACCTTGCTTGCTCACTGGGAAAGCATGCATTTTTTCTTTTTCTTTTTTTTTTTTTTTTGGTCTACATCCTTGTCCATTGACTTTACTGTTATTGTAATTGTTAACCTGGGTGGTTCTGAGAAGGAAACACCCCACTCGATAAAAATCAGTGCTTATCTCAACTTTGCAGTAAAATCCAAAAATAGCATAAAGGTTTTGAAGGACTGAACAAATATGTGAAAATAAAACAAAGACATGTGGTTTTCAGAAAATCTATTTTGAATACAAATTGTTTTGTGACCTATACGAGGTACTTAAGTAGGTGTTGGCTTTCTGTTTTATGTCTCCATCGTTGCTTTGAGTCTTAAACAACAGGCGTAGAAAAACAAAATCAACCCCCCCCCCAAAAAAAAACTCTAGTCAAAACTAGCTCCAATCCAGGGACATTTAAATGCATTTCTGTGCTACAGTGGTATTTAGAAGACAATTTTAAGCAATGCTAGTTTGCTACATTTAACTTGAGAACTTTGGTGGTCCTAGCCATGTTTCCAAGTTCAACGAGAGGCAAGTTGCTACTTACTAAATGTTATTCTAACAGTCTGAAACGCTGAGTGTCTAAAGTCATTTACTAATGGAGAACTGAGAGCAGTTAGTTCTGCCCAGGACAGGAGATGCAGTCCATCTGCAAGGGTGCGTGGGGAGAGAGCACCAACACTGCATTAGGAGGACAGTTCTATTTTGACTAACGGTTTGGAGAGTGTAGTCCATTACCATGGGTGTGGCCCCTTTGGCTGACTTGGTGTATGGTTCTGGGACTTGTGACTGGTCACCCTGATGCTTCTTTATATTGTGTGTGTGTGGGGGGGGATCAAGATGCAAAGAGTTAGACTGGACCTGGACCTGTCTCTACCCTTCAAGGCTCACCTCCATGGTCTATGTCTAACAGGCCTCATGATCAAGAGGTTCCAGAGCCTCTCAAAATGGTACCAGCAGCTGGGGACTAACTATTCAAATGCATGAACTTGTGAGGGTCAGTCCAGAGCCAAACAATAAGCCACAAATATGACATTCATGCTCTCAGAGTACAGAAGGAAGGCTAAAGATTTGAGGGAGCAAAATCAGGGCCCACCCCCGTCTGTCTGTCTGTCTGTCTCTGTCTGTCTCTCCCTCTCTCTCTCCCTCTCTTTCTGCTCTCTCTCTCTCTCTCTCTCTCTCTCTCTCTCTCTCTCTCTCTCGTGTATGTGTGTGTTCTGTGTAAGCATCAGACATTTTGTTGGGTCACTTTTTACTCTTCAGAACAATTAAGCACATAAGGTGATGCCTTAGGCTGACATTCTTCTGGCTGTATATGCCAATAGCTCTTTTCACACCTTCATTCCTAGTACATCACTGTCCTAGTATGGTTACTATTTCTATGATGAAACACGATGGCCAAAAGAAACGTAGGGAGGAAAGGTTTTATTGGGTTTAGACTTCCACATTGGAGTTTATCACTGAAGGAAGTCAGGACAGGAACTTAGACAGGGCTGCAATCTGGATGCAGGAGCTGATTCAGAAGCCATGGAGGGGTGCTGCTTCCTGGCTTGCTCAGCCTGCTTGCTCAGAGAACTCAGGGCCACCTGCTCAGGGTTGGCACCACTCACAGTGGCTTGGACACTCCCCGATCAATCACTAACTTAGAAAATGCCCCACAGCCCAATCTCATGAAGGCATTTTCTCTACTGAGGCTTGCCCCTCTCCAGTGACTCTAGCTTGCGCTAACTTGATGTAAAACTAGCTAGCACAATCGCTTTTGGCATGTATAGAGTGGGCTTCCAGATCTTGCAGCACAGTCTCTGTTCTAATTCATCTTTTTACCCCAGGTTGAGTACCTTTTTCACGGCTCTGTTTCTTTTATGGGTACTCTCAGTTTAAATGCTTAAAGTATTACAAAAATAAATTAATCTCTATGCCAGCCATGCTAACTCTGGACTCTCTTCCATGTATTGATAATGTAATAGTAGCAATAAACTGGTGAGGGATGAGAAATTTGACCCCAGCCTACATCCTCCAGATAAGAGAACAAATGGAAGGCAGTACGTTCCTTCTGAACGTGTAACTCTAGCTGCCTTCGCCGCCTTCCCTCTCCCCACTTCCGGTGTTTTTCACCTTGACAGGCTGTAACTGGGAATTCTATCTGTATTGCTTCATCCCAATGCATGTGGTGAAATCCCATAGGGGAAGTAGGCACAGGGAATATGGTCATTGTGATAAAACCAAGCGCTCTTCACCATGCAGTTGCTGGGACATGTGACACGAGCAGCCTTCCTGCTCAGATGTTTCAGCTCGACACCTCTGACACAGCTGCCTTGTTAATCAACGTTAAATTTTGCATATTTGGAAGGACAGAAGTCAGAGTCAGCTTGATGGTTTTGGTATCACCCAGGAGCAGCCATAGCAGTCGCACAGACACGTGCTCATGTGTCCCTCTGCGCGAGGGCGAAGGGCAGCGATGTCTGGATTCTTCTTTCCAAAGCAGGGTTGCAGCTGTAATTCCCACCCACTGCAAAAGGGCGAAACCAGCTAGATGGTCAAATGACTTTGGTGGCCCTACTATCGCCTTCAGCTCTTTTAGGCTGAGGACCCATCTATCTACAGGAGGAAAATATAATTTAAGGAAATGTTTGTTATAGTGTATTTTTGAATGCTTGCTTTGGCTTCTCGAGAAAGGGTCTACTTATTCAGCTCAGATTGTCCTTGAACTTACTAGGTAGCTGAAGCTAGCCTTGAACCCCTGAACCCTTGCTTCCACTTCCTCGTTGCCTGAGTTATAGGCATGATGGCGCCAGCATCATGCCCCAGTTGAGTGTTCTTTCATGGTCACAATACTTACACGTTTGTGGTAAAATTGTGCTTGCTGCAACTTTAGGAAAGAATAGGATGATGAATTTACATGTATATATATATAAACTTCCTGTGATTTTAAGAATTCTACCTGTTTATCAAGTTAACTCATAAAAATACATTTAAATTGAATGCCTTTAAAGTATAAGGCATAGTTTAGGAGCTGGGAGTAGAGCTGTTTCTTGCCTTCAGGACCTCATTAGGATAAGCAGAGGGAATAGTGGAACAAGAAGTTACAAAGCAGGTAAACAAACTGTTCAGATGTGACAAATCCACAGAAAGGGTAGGGTAACATAGAAGCAACCCAGCCGAGTGCACCCCTCATCGGCACAGGGCGGACAGAAAAGATTTCTTCGACAAAGTGATATCTGCTCCGAAACCCAATGGGAGCTGTAGCAAGAGATGCACTATTTGAGGGAAGAGTTTGTGTAAAAGCAAGAAGGTAGCCAATGTTGCTGTCCTGGAAACAGAACAATGAGAAGAGAGAGGAGGAAGACAGATGTCAAAGATGAAGTCAGGGAGGAGGAGGAGGAGGAAGTGTGGGGCCATTTAGCTTCTTTGGCTTTTCCGCTGAGGAAGAGGAAAAGATTGATTTATGTTGAGGAAAGTTCTGTTTTCCGAGGTGGAGGGAAGTGTAAAGGGCCCCCGCGGCCCTCGGGCTAGGAGACAATCCTACTGGGAATATCCCACTGAAAGCTGATGGGTTTCCATTTTATACATAAGACTGGGAGGCTGGAAGAAGTCATGGAGACCCCGGACCTGCGCTTGAGATGTGCTGCCTAGAAAATGAAGAAACACATGGCAAGCCCTGTGTGTTCTGTTTGTTTGCATGAACAATTGGGAGAAACCAAAGAAGGCACAGGTTTGTTTGTTTGTTTCTTTCTTTCTTTTTTGAAAGAGTCAAGGCTTTGGGTTAAGGCGTCTGTGATAGAAACTGGAGAGGACGTGGCAGGAAGGCTGGTAGAGTGTTGAGTGTGAATATCAGGGAAAGCTGCACCAAACTACAAGTATGGAGAGGTATTGCAAGCCTTGGAGTGGCTGAGATCCATGAGGCATGGGTAGGTGGTAAAGGAGTGAAGGTGTGCAGTGACTGAGGCCAAGATGTCCCTACATTAGAGAGAGGAGAAACCACCCATCTATGCCAAGGAAGAGTGTGACATATTTGTAGCCTGTGGCTGTAGTAACAACGTCCCCAGCCCAGAGGCTAAAGCAACACTAAATATCCTCAGAGTTTGGAAGTTAGTTTCACCAGGGTGATAAGAGTTCTCCCTTTCCACTCTACCTTCAGGGGTTGGTTGACAATAGTGACATTCTTGGCTTGCTCCTGCCTTACTGCAGTGACTCAGCCAGTCACTTTCCCATGGATGACTTTGCATCATCTTTCCTCTGGGTCTGTCTGCATTTATGCTCTTTAATGAGCATACTTATCATATAAGATTAAAGGCCGCCTAAACCTCACCTTAAGTTGGTTAAATCTGCAAAGATCTGATCTCCAAATAGAAACATTTGGAGATTAAGAGTTCAGTATACTGGCTGAAGGGATGGCTTAGCAGTTAACAGCACAGTTTATTCTTCCAGAGGACCCAAGTTCAGTTCCCAGAACCTATGTCACATGTCTTACAACACTGTGCCTCCTGTTCCAGGGAATATGATGTCTCTACCCTCTTCAGCACCTACCCCACCCATAGACATAATTAAAAAAAATCTTAAAAAGCTTAATCTATATATTTTAGGGGACACAAGTCAATGCATATCACCCAGGAAGGTATCAGGAAAACCAAGAAACATGCTGCCCCAGAAGCCAAACAAAGAAAGTACTTCAGGCAGGGAGGATGGGTAAACTGAGTCAAAACCTGCTCACTAAGAAAATGAGATGACTAAGGATATTGGCAGTTAGATTAGGAACACAGAAGCCGTTGTCATCCGAGTGATGAGGCTTTCAGTCAAATGGGGAAGATGAGCGTGAACAAGAGAGTTAGAGAAAGCAAACAGTTTTTGGAGGTGCTTTACCTATAGGGCAAGAAAAAAAAATGGGGTAGTGGTGGAAGAAGAATAAAAAATGGGAAAAGCAAGGACATCTTTATATGTGAGCAAGTAGGAGGAAAAGGCAGAGAATTTAGAGCGATGTCTTTGAGTGGGTGAGAATGTGTGGGCTCTAGGGGCCAAGCTGAAGACCACTGTATGTAACAGGCCTTCAGACAGCTCTGATGCACACTCTAATTTGAGAATATTTGCTTTGGATGATCTCTAGGAGCCCCCAGAAGTTCTGTTATGAGCTGAGAATGGAAACTCCCTTCTGTTGAATGACGAGCGCCTGCCAAATGTGTGAAGAGGAGTTGAGATGGACAAGTGGCAAGGCCGTGTTGTGGGGGAGAGGTGCTGTAGGGAGGAAGATCTCTCTGCCTGCCTTCACCAGCTGCCCTGTCTCTTTAATCTGTAACTGCTGCTCCTCCGAAGTGCCTGCCTGAGCTGGCAGCATCCCCAGCTGTTATTTTTAGATGACCCCGAATCAGACCCCGGTGGAAGGAAGAGCTTGTCACGAGGATTTGAAATATTTGCATCTGGCAGGACTCAAACATTGCATAACAAATTAATGTCCTGATGCCCAAAGTGAAATTTTGTATAGCAACTTTATTGCAAATGCAGCTTAGTATTTCTGTTGAAAGCCTCCCAAAGATGACTCCCTGATTTGGCTTGCCTGACCATCACATGACTTAATCTGAGCCATTATAGACTGTGGCTGGTCATTGCGTTATTATCGCTTGAATATGATGATTCCTGTGACCTTGTATTCTAAACAATGCAATGAAAAATTGGAAATGACCCCACTTCTTTCTTCAGTTGATAGTTAGAGGACTAAAAAAAAAAAAAAGTTATGGCAATGGAGAATTTCAACCAAAGCAGCAAATGACTCGAGCTGTAGTGAAATAACTTGGGGAAGAAAAATGCTCGGCTGGTACAGAGCACCCTGATTTACTCCCTGTTAAAACTGGCTAGGGGATCTTTTTTTAAAAAAAATATATTTTATTAATTTATTCATATTACATCTCAATAGTTATCCCATCCCTTGTATCCTTCCATTCCTCCCTCCCTCCCATTTTCCCCTTACTCCCCTCCCCTAAGACTGTGACTGAGGGGAACTTCCTCCCCCTATATATGCTCATAGGGTATCAAGTCTCTTCTTGGTTGGCTAGGGGGTCTTGAGAGCAGGCTGTCTGATAGAAAATATGAGCTTATGACATCACATATCAACACTTGGAGAATTATATCATTGAGAGAATATCTTCTTCCCACTTTGAAGCAGCCAGGAGAGACTTTAATTAAGTAATTACTTGAATTTTGCTATACTGTGGATTTAATCCAGGGCCTTGTGCATGGTAGCTAAAAACTACCATATCTTCAGGATTGATTTCATTGTTGTTACCTGTCTGTTTGTTTTTGGGACAGGATCTTCTTCCCTGTGTAGTTCTGGCTGTCCTTGAACTTTCTATGGGAACTGCAGTGTTCCCCTTGCCCTTGCCTCCTGGAATCCCAGGCGTGATATACCACAGTTGGCTGAATTGCCCTCTGAATGCTAAGAAGTTACTCACTCATTTCTCCGAACATGTTTAAAGGATTTTGAAGCGTGACCTTGCCTTTAACATTCTGGTATTTTGTGAATTCTGTTTCTGCTAGTATCTGCTGTTAGCATTTCATCCTGCAGTGTTCATCCTGCATCTCATCAAGGACATCTCGCTTTGTGCCCAGCACAGGTGATATGGGGCTGAGGGACGGACACTTATGGAATGGCATCTGTCGTGGAGATAATATGGCAAGCACAATGGCAGGTATAGGCACAGCCTCCCTTTGCTGCTTAGGCGATTCTGGTAGAATCAGGGAGACAGGCTTCTCTTGGCTGGACCTGGGCTGGCTCATGATCAGCAAGGGATGCACTGTGGACTGGGATGCTGATGTGGGACTCAGCATCTTCCCCGCCAGTGCTATTCATCAGATAGTCACCCTCATCAGCAATGCTTATGATTAGTTAATAGCACTACTTAATATTTATTACTGGTAATATTCATGAAGAATTGTATCAAATTGCAATTGGCTCTAAAAACACTTTGACGTTAGGCTGTTTTCAGTTGACTGCTGCATCTTCCAGTGGGAAAAACATATATGTATAAAGATATACATAGCGATATAGATATAGTATAGCTATAGATATAAATGGGCCAGCTCAAACCTCTCCAGGTGCTGGAGGAAGCGTCTGTTTGAGACTTGATTTGCTATACTCATGTTGAGTGGCTAACTAGGACCAGGACTCAACAGGAGTGCGGGTGTTGGGATAGCTACCCAGTCTTTATTTCTAAAAAAAACATAATTAAATGACTGATATTTCTTTGAGAAGCCCAGGGTCTCTTTCCTGCCCCATTTCAAGCTTTGCTTTCCATAGTTGACATGCTTGGTCTCCCCATTGCCACTTATTCAGGAACACTGTCCAACCTTACAGCAGAAGTCAGATAGTGACCCTGTCCAGGAGGTTTTCCACCTGGCCCTCCAACTTCCACCTTCCTCTGAAACTCCACACAGCTTTCTGCCTGGCACACAGACACTCACAGAAGCTTCCCTTCCCATCTCTTCCTTTATAATAGTTTCTTATTTTAGAGTGATTGTACATATGACTCCTGATTTTTTTTAGCATTAGAAGTAAATGAAATTTTAACCTGTTTTAAAAAAATATGTTGTTAAATGTCACATACTTGAAAAAAAAACCTGGAAAATTAGGTGTCTATTGAGGGTCATAAAATTCACACCTTTGCAGTCATTATCAACATCAAGAAAGAGACGGCTAGTGACGAGAGACCTCTTCCTCACCACATGCCCTCCTTCCCAGAGAAACTGCCTCCCTGACTCCTCTTCAGTCTCTTTGTGTTTTTTCATAGTGCTCTGCATGCTGGTGTCTTGTGTCTTGCTTTCCCTTGTGACCCATGTCTATTCTGCCCATGCTGCCTAAGGCTTTTGCGTACCATGGCTGTCTTTTTCACCACTGTGTAGTGTTCCAGCGGAGATGACTCTTCCGGTTTGAGAACGTGGATGGAGACACACAGGAGTTGTGCGCTTGCACGAAGCACTCAGCAGCAGAAGTTTAAAATTGCTAAGTGCACGGCCATTGTGCTTTCCCAACATGACCTCATTTGCCCACCATTGGCATGTGCTTCTTCCTGTCATCCTCAAACATTTCCTTGTTGCGTTTCACCTGTCTAGAGGGCAGTCATCATCTTCTTTTGCATTTCTGGTTGTTAACAGGGAGCCTTTCCCAAGTTCCACAAGTTTTGATTGCCTGATCTCACACTTGGTTGGATTCAAGAATTGAGTGTGCTTCCCTTCTGTCTTTGAAAACCTTTTTATGAATGAAAAAAAAAAACAAAACAAGACAAAAGGATGACTGTGTATGGGAGATGCAGAAACTAGACTAGACTCATGGGGGTGGGGGGGTCAGTCGTCACGGAGCCTCTCATTATGTGCTAATGTCAAGATGACAAACTGTTTTCTGCTGAGAAAAGCAGATAACGGTGTCCGCAGTGTCTTGCCAAGATGTCTGAAATGGCGTCTAACCCACAGCATCATTGACTACCTACTGCTTGGCACTTCCTCCTACACTTCAAACACAGGTCCTCCTGAACCCAGTTTAGTGATCTGTGTTGGGACAACCACCCAGAGGCTGCCATGTTGCAAGACACACAGAACATTGTGCACACAGCCTCAGGGCAGCGCAATGAAGGCATCCTGACTAATTTTAGTATGTGTCTCTCTGGTGTATCCAAGTGGAGTCATGAGTTCTTCCGTAAGATGCTGGGTGTCAATTTGGTTAGATTAGCAGACACTATAGACTTATCATTCAGTGGGCGCTAGAAACAATTTTGAATGAGCTTGTTCATGAAACGCAGACTGCTCTCATGGGCCAGACCTGCCACAGCACTTTACAGATGCTCCTTCAGCTCTCTGAGCTCCATGGTGTTAGACTTGCCATTATAGACATAAGAAACTGAGGCGCTGGGGCATTTGGTAATATGGGCAAGTGGCAGAGCTAGCGAAATGATGGAGCCTGCAAACAGGTGGAGGCTGAACAGTTCCTTGGAGCTAGGGAAGCAGATGGGTGGATTCTCATGTAAACACTTGATGGTTTTGTGTTATAGCTTTTGTGTGTCAAAGTAGTGTTGACACCAGAGTTAAAGGACCTGTAACTGACACCACAGACTTCCCACCCCCAGCCCCGTTTCCCTTTGGAGTACGATTAACCCATTGAGAAAATTACTACCTTCGGAGTATTGGTCCTCTTAGAATGTTTTGTGGTCTCAGGGAACTCTTGCCAGTACTAAGAATTGTCAATATTTTCCTTGAAACTGGATTTTAAAAGGTTTGCTTTGGCTTTTTTCCAATCTTGGAGACTTAGCTCAAAGTTATAAGTTGCTGTACTGTTTCTGGTCAAATTAAGAAAGCATAAAATTGTACAAAAGCAGAAACCAAGTCAAGCCAAACCACCCCTCAGCCCCTGCAACCTCCCTGAAAACAAAAACCCAAGGAAAAACAAAGAACAGCAGTAGCAGCAACAACAACAACAACAAAACCCCTAAAAGAAAACCACCTCCTTTGCAGTGGTTCCCCAGATGGAAGAAGGTGTGTTAATTTAGAAGTTAACTGGCTGTTTTTCCTGCTTCAGAACAGTCCACCTTCTCACAAGGAATAGAACTTCAATCATTCGTGCTTTCAGACTCGAAGTAAAAATGCTGTAGAGCACCGCCGTTTTATGAAGTAGCTTTAAGGCACCCCAGCTAGTCTTGGTGTTTACACAGCACGTACCTAGCAGCCCAGGCCAATCACCTCTCAAGTTCACCGACACATTGGGCGTTTTTGGAAACCGTAATTGTACTGTATGCTTTGGAGCAAATGCTGAGTTATACATTTCTTCTAATGCAGAGTTTCAAGAACATAAAATGCACTCATGGCCACTAATGGAGAGCTCAGGCAGAGCCTGGTATCCCCGCTGCTTTTTAGAATTCTTAGGACAGTTGAGAAAACGCATTTGTTCTGTGGTTCTTCCTTTCATCTGCAGCCAAGAAAATGAAAATATAAATATGAATTGAAAATGACTTAAAAGAAGCTTCCTTGAATTTCTTGCATGTCAAAGAAAACAGAAAGACCTTGCTCTGGAGCCAGAAAAACAAAACAAAACAAAACTCCCAGAATTTGGACCACTGGCCACTACCCCAGAGGTAATGCTCTGATTAGGTGTGTCAGAGCAAGAGCATCTGGCAGTGACGGCCATAGAATATGGTTGAGCCAGAGTTTTTAGAACAGTGCCAGCTAGTCACTTACACACCATAAAATGTGTCTACCTGGTTCTATGCTGATGAACACTTTTAAAACCCCCTTAATAAAACAAACAGAAATAAAAATAGAAAGAGAAAATACTAGTGGATATTATTTGTATTGAGTCTACTCCATTAGGTATAGTGAGATGTTACGACACATAGACCAGAAGCTTATTTAGAAACAGAAATGTTAATTAGGCTGGGGTATAGCATTGTGGAAGAACATTTGACCAGCATATGTGAATCCTTGAGCTCTGTATTGTATCTCAAAACACACATCCACAAGGGAAAGAAAGAATGTGGGGGAAGAGGTAAGAGAGTGCATTATAAAGTTAGTATTAGCAAAACACAAAACTCTCCATTTTTCATCACTTTGACTGTTTTTCCCCATATCCAGAGTGTTTAGAGTTTCATGACCATATGATTTGTCCTGTTGACTTAGTCCAAGCCTCAGGTCACAGCCTTAAGGACAAAATTATAAATTCTGGCTTTACAACATCCTTGGGGGTCATTATCCTGAGAGTCTCTTTAGAGGGGTTTATAGAGAAGCCAGGAGATATATTTATTTTTATATTTGTAAACAGTGTTGTAAGCCAGGAATGGCAGTGCACGCCTTTAATCCTAGCACTCAGGGAGGCAGAAGCAGGCAGATCTCTGTGAGTTCAAGGCTAGCCTGGTCTACAGAGTGAGTCCAGAACATCAAGAGGTACACAAAGAAACCCAGTGTTGAAAAAAAAAAAAAGAAAGAAAAGAAACCTAGTGTTGAAAACCAAACCAAACCAAAACACCCCCCCAAAATACCCAGCTTTGTTATTTCTCTCTATAATGCTCATTATGAATACCTCAAACAAAGAAAGGAAGAAAGGAGAAAGCTCCCTGAATTCTCCACCATTCATAAACAAGCCCTGGTAAGATGTCTTATGTTTCCCTCAACACTGTTGTGAGGAGAAGACACTTGGAGATCTAGTCACAATTTTTAGAAAGTGAGAAACAAAATTGGGCTTGTTGGTAAACACCTGTATTAGTTCCTGAGAAGCTACACTGAGGGTAGCCTGGGCTACATAGCAAGTACCAGACCAACCCGGGAAAGTTACGGAGAACCTATGGCAGGCAAAAATAAAAGCCACAAACCAAACTGTGGAAAATTAGATTACAACTAATATATCAATTAAAATTAAGCATCCCTTTATGTTTCCTTGCTCTGAGAAAGCTCAAAAACTACACACATCTTGGATTGCACCTGGCCAAGATGCAGGGAGAAGGGGGAGGAGGAGGAGGATGAGGAGGAGGGGGAGGATGAGGAGGAGGGGGAGGAGGAGGAGGAGGGGGAGGAGGAGGAGGAGGGGGAGGAGGAGGAGGAGGGGGAGGAGGAGGAGGAGGGGGAGGAGGAGGAGGAGGGGGAGGAGGAGGAGGAGGGGGAGGAGGAGGAGGAGGGGGAGGAGGGGGAGGAGGAGGAGGAGGGGGAGGAGGAGGAGGAGGGGGAGGAGGAGGAGGAGGGGGAGGAGGAGGAGGAGGAGGAGGAGGGGGAGGAGGAGGAGGAGGGGGAGGAGGAGGAGGAGGGGGAGGAGGAGGAGGAGGGGGAGGAGGAGGAGGAGGAGGAGGAGGGGGAGGAGGAGGAGGAGGGGGAGGAGGAGGAGGAGGAGGAGGAGGAGGAGGAGGAGGAGGAGGAGGAAGACTGGCATGAATTCATCTGGTTACTTTGGTTTTGTACAGGGAACCATGTGCGGTACAGCCATGCCTGGTCACACAGCTTCAGAACCAATGCTTTTGGGGAATACAATCTCACTGTAACATGGAATTTACTTCTCAAGGAGAAAACAGCCTCCAAAACTAAATACTACTTTTCTAGTTGCACTACTGGGGCATTTTTGCCCTTGCCTGTGCCACGAAACCGTTCAGTTAATAAGTATTAACATAGCAAATGTGACCTCTGAACGTGGAGCTCGTTTTCACAAGGAAGGGGATGAGATTGTGACTGTCTTGAGGGTCAGGATTCTGTGCGCCTCTCCCGTCCTTAGAGCAGGGGAGATGGGTAATCTCTTTCTATTTGAAAGTCATGCTTCGGTTTCAGTGGTTTATAGTTTCTTCTAAAGAAGGAGGTGCTCGAACATTCTCTGTGTGTGGCTGGCTCAGTCTCCATGGTAGACTGAGGTAAAGACTTAAAGCAAAGTAAGTAGACAAATGAACAAGTCATCCTGCAACTACAAGTCATCCTGCAACTACAAGAAGGAGAGTGGGAGGGGTGACCATCAGGCACCAAGCTACAGGTATTGAGGAATAAGAAACCAGACAGGGTATAACACACGAGGTGAACTATGGGTAGTAATACCATACTGTGATTATAAATAACAATAACTGCACATTTTGAAAAGCTGGAAGAAACGATTCCAAGGTGTTTACCATGAAGAAAGGATAAATATTAAAGAGATGGATGAGACTAACATGTCTCAAACATTATACAATGTATACATCTACAGAGAAGGCAAATGATACCCTATGATTGTGTATAAATCTTATGCTTGCATCTATCAGTTACAAATAAATTTTATTAAAACACAGAAAGAATTATGGGCATAGCAATACATGCCTGTCACTTAAGCATTTACTTGGGAGGCTGAGGCAGGAGGATTATGAGTAGATGGTCTGCTTGGGTGAGACCCTGTGTCATAAAACTAAAAGAAACAAAATAAAGTAAGAATGAAATAAAACTTCTACCAAAAAAAAAATAGCCCAGGAGACAAAGAAAGACTGTCAAGGTTAGGAGCCTGAAATGCCACTTGGCCCGAACTCACAAGAACCCCTGACAATGGCTGGAACTGGCTATTTTGGGGGAGGTAGGGTGACGGCCACCATCACTGGTTTGTGGAGACTGCCCTCCCCTGCTTCTTAGGATGCTCCACTGCCCTGCTGAGTGTGGTTGGTCCCAATAGTGGGAAAGCATCTCTTAGATAGCCTCTACATGGATGAGGAAAGGAAAAAAGAACAGAGCTTAAAATGTTTTTCCTCTGACAGCCAGGAAGCAGGTAACCTCACCTTAAGTCAGAGAAAGATATTGCATAGACTTGGGAATTCCCAGGAAGCCAGAAGGCTTTATTTTTCACACAGCAGGCAGCATTGTGCCCTGGCAAGAGCGCAGATCCTAAAGTCAAGATGCCGTGGTCAGAACTGTCATGTCTGAGTTTTGTCATATGTCAAAAGGGGAAATGACATGGGTTCTTTTCGAATAGGCTATGGGTGATGATGTAAATGCCCCTGTGGCGTCTAGTGTTGAGAGATGACGAAAGTGAGGAAAAGTTTAAAAAGTACAAGCAGTAGTCATGTAGTCTCAGTTGGAACTGAGAAAATAAAGTCATAAAGTGAGACTGTATCAGTATTTACCTAGTGTCATTCAGGGAAGGAGACACTCCAATTTTAGAGCTCAAATGCCGATTATAAATATAGCGTGTGTCCTGCCTCAGAACAGTGGTGACCAACGTGTTGAATTATCTAGAACTTAGTGCTGAGAAAAGCTCCAGGTAGGAATCAGTCCCTTCTCTCTCCATTCTGTCAAGGTCACTCAAGCTCTGTGCTCATTGACATCTGCTGGTCTTCACTTTGCCTTTTGGGAGGATGACAAAGGCCATGCTCCTAAGGAGCAAGGTATTATGGAGAAGGCTTTTCTGAGTTTTCACAACAAGGAAGATGTTACCCTTGCAGTAGAGAGAAAAAATGATGTGAAGGGATTCTTTCTGTAATAATTTATATTGCCTTGAAGTGAACTCTCTTCCCCATTTTAGTGACAAGAGACGTGTCACATAGACTTTGTCCAGAGGAGCCACAGCACTGTAGGATGGGCATAAGAGACCTATGCCATGACCAATAGCAAAGGGGAGAGACAGAGTAATAGGACAGAGGTTTGTGCCCAGTTTGGGGTGTGGAAAAGCTTTGGACATAGTGACACGAGACAGGAATCTTTAAGAGATAAAAATTTCTCAACACATACAGAGAAGGGACATGTTAATAGAAGCAGAATTAGGATGGTGACCCTGGTATATTATGTCATCTTGCTCTGTACCTTCAGCGCTGGTGCCGAGATCCATCTTTTTTGTGAGCCTAGTTGGAATGAGTACACTTACTAGATTCTCCTCCCAACTCCACAGGGAACTGCTACAAAGCTCTTCTTTGAAAGCACAAAGTAGACGGTCTCAACCCCTGGGTGGGATGAACTTACTCGCTACCCCATAGTGAAAAGCTGTGAATGGCAACCGAGATGCTTAACTGGGTATGTCGCCTTCCCTTGGCCGTAGCGCTGAGTTTTATGTCGAACACCAGTTTAGACATTACAATGAAGATATATTCAAAGATGAAATTAAATCTGAAGACTTTGAGTATAGTATACTGCCCTCACTTAATACATGGAGGGGCTAAGAGGAGGGGCGAAGTGGGATATGAAGGAAGAATTTAGCCTACAGGCTACTTTGCACTGCAGATCACAGAAGGCACCTCTAGCTTGCTGACCTGGTTATTATAGTGTCTTAAAAATTCATCAGTCTCTTTATTCTTCCCTTCCTTCCTCCTGCTCTCCCTCCCCATTCTGTTGGTTCCATTTCTCTGAAGAACCATTCATAACTTTTATGCTTTAAAGTTCAAGAGACACTAAATCCATTGTTTCTGTCCAGTTGCCTCATGTTTTGTAGAAATGTACTGCGTCTGGCAGTAGAGTGGGCTTGAAGGAAGAAATGCATTCTGGGAGATTTTTCGAGGGGCAGCTGTCAAGAGCTGTCAGGAAGTGTCTGCATTTACATGTTTTCCAAGCATGTTGCAAGTCTGTGACTCTCCATGGAGGAATTTGGTATTCAGAAGTCAATAAACAAATTACATTGATCTGTAATGTAGGGCTGTCAAGGTGACTGATGGGGTACCCACTCGTTCAGAACAGTGTGCAGGAAAAACAAGACAGAAATTGCCCATGCAAATGACAAGGGATGTGGTAGGAATTCAGCACAGGACGTTCCTCTGAGGGAAGCTGCCACAGTGGAAATTTTTGTCTGAGAAAGCCATTCCCTTTGCATGCGGTACATGGCTCTTGCTACGCAGAAGTTCTTTGTTGGGCAGACTCTGGGATTTATCTATTATGTAATTATCTCATGGCACTTGCATGCCCTACCAAAGGAGAGTTAACTATTTATACCACAATAACATCATGGGTGGGCTGGGGTACGGATGGAGAACTGGTCCTCTTGGTAGAGTGAATAATACTTGAGATTCATATGATCCCTCACAATTTATTCCAGTGAACACTTTTAACAACACTCTCAGGTATGCAGAAAAGACAGCCGACCCACGCTGCACTTTAAGCCGAGGAGACTCCTGGGTGAGAAGGCCAGAGCTAGCTGGGCCTAGAATAAAGGTGGAGACTCTTCTTGATGCAGTAGTTATTTTAAGCACCAGATTTTTATAAAACTTCAGAACATTAACGGATTTCCCTACTAGGAATGTATGATTAGCTAACACTTATTTATGCAACTTAACTTATTAATGGAACAAAATAGCATGAACTTAAAACACTATCTATACGTTTTTTTTTTCCGGTGTGTGGGGGGAGGGGAGATTTGAAATATAAGATGGTTTATGGTTGAATGCATTTAGGAGAACTATGAGTTATAATATCAATAATCCTTTCTGCAGAAATGAAACATCAAAGCCATGGATATTTCAGCTGTTCCCAGGCTTGCCTGACTCGACAGTGCCTGTAGGCACAGAGGTACAAGAAAGGATGTGACATGTTCAAGTCTTGGCAGACATTTGACAGAGGAAGGTCTTAACTTAGTTTTTGACTCACAGTCACAATGGATGCATGGAACATGGAACCTTCTTTTGTGTTTGTTCTTGAGCAAATCAACAAGGTATCTTAAAGCAAATGAAAGCGTTAGGAAAAAGTGACTAATTATGTGATGTCATTCTTCCCCAGAGTTTAAGTCTGTGGCCCAGGGGTCAGCTTGTATTGTATCTGAGAAGGTTGCTTGGCTGCCACACACCATTCCAATCCTGTTAATCCTGTTGAGAACAGAACACTGTAAGAGACTGTGGACCAGGGCTGAATTCTACTTTCCTTCTCATCCACAAAGGGACATCTTCTCCTTTGGCTACTGATATGGTTGGAACAGAACAGCCTTCCACCCCGCCCCCCTGAACCCTCCACCCCCAACAGGCTGTTTGAATACTTGCTCCTTGGTTGGTAGCACTTGTTTTTGGAAACTGAGGCCATATAAGGTGGGGCCTGGCTGGCAGAGATGAGTCACTCTGTGTGGATCTTTGACAATATAGCCCATCACTGGTTTCCTCTACCTTCCCTTGACTGCCAGGCCCAGAAGCCACTAGAAGCTTCACTATATTTTCTTCTTGTGGAGCTTCTTCCTTTGCTGTGTCTTCTTCACCACGATGGACTCTATTCCCTGAGAGCAAGCGCTAGAATAAATCTTTCCTTCCATAAGGTATCTGTTTCTCAGGTATTTTGTCACAGCTGTGAGAAATGTAACAAGTACATTATTGAAAGAAGGTAGCAAATGATGAAAATAATATGTTTTATAAACCAACACTTCTGAATCTCTGTTTTACAGTGCAAACGAGCAGTCACACGTCTGCCTTTCTTCTTAAGCTTTATGCTTTGGTCTATATAAGCAGTTGGAGAAGGGCTAAGTCAAGCTATTTAGCATATGCACTGCCATACATACTTGTTCTTTTGAGGTGTGGTGAAAACACTAGCAATTTTCAAGCATAAGACC
Source organism: Acomys minous (assembly GCF_964271855.1). Lineage (NCBI taxonomy): Eukaryota > Metazoa > Chordata > Mammalia > Rodentia > Muridae > Acomys > Acomys minous. The sequence continues at coordinate 20,082,948 of NC_140494.1, read as the reverse complement.
TTTTGCTATCTGTAGTCACCACACTGTACAGTAGACCTCTAGGACGTCTCCATTTGGAGACCTGAAATTCTGACTCCGTTGACCACAAATTCTGTGACTCCTCCACCAGCTCCTCTGGCCACCATCCTTTTGCTTGCTGGTTCTATGAGTTGGAGTTCATTGTCTTAAAGAGTCTACATGTAAATAAGATCAGGCCGTGCTTGTCTTTCTCTTGCTGACCTGTTTTCCTTAACATAGTGGCTTCCAGGTTTATTCAGGTTGTGAGGGACAGGCGAGATTCCCCCTGGAAGGCTGAGTGGGACTCTGTGGTGTACATGTGCTGTGGTTTCTTTATTCCATCTTTCATCCATGGACGCTTAGGTCAACTCCATGACTTAGCCCTTGTAAGCAGTGCTGCAAGGAACATGGAGGCGGGGATGTCTTTCCCACATGTTCACTTCCTTCCATTTGGATGTGGATTCAGAGGTGTCATTGCTGATCCAATGCTAATTCTATTTGGAATGATTGAGGACTGCTCATGCTGTCTACCATAATGAGTAAGCAAATTCATAGTCCTCCAGGTTCCCTCCTCCATATCCTTGCCAATACTTGTATCTTATTTATTTTCTATTACAAGTGATTGATTTATTGTGTGTGTGTGTGTGTGTGTGTGTGTGTGTTTCTGAGTGAATATATGTGCACAACTATGTGCAGTGCCCATGGAGACCAGAAAAGAGTGTTGGATCTGGAACACACATCAAGCGCTGGTTGTGAGTGGCTTGGGAGCTGGAACTGCACCTGGGTCCCCTGCAGGAAGAGCAAGTGTCTTTAGCCGCTGAGCCAGTTCTCCAGCCTCACGCCTTGTCATTTTGGTAATAGCTCTGAGAAGTGCTATCCCTTTGGGGTGGTAGCATGTGTTTACCTCTCTGACTGAACAATTTTTTTCCCCATGTGCTCTTGGCTGTTTGGAATATAATTTTTTGATAAATGGTTATTTGTATTTTTGTCCAGTTTTTAATCAATTTTTTCTTAATATTCAGTCGTTTGAGTAAATTTTGTTTTATTTACATCTTTCTTCCTCCTCCTTGACCTCCTCCTCCACTGCTGCTGCTGCTGCTGCTGTGGCACTGGCTTAGTGTCTTACTTCATGATCAAAATGGATCATGTAAGAAATTGGACATTTCCTAATTCTTTGGTGTCCTAGGAGTGTGCATGTAGTCCATTGGGTTCGAGTGTGTGTGCTTTCCAATGGCTTCAGCTGTCTGAGGCTTAAAAAACAGACGAAGGAAAGGGAACATGTTTCTCCAAATGTGTAAATTGAATTTTCCAATTGTTTGTATTTGAGTGGTCAGATTTAATCTCTGATTTTCCCCTTTTGGATTCTATTAATTTGCTGTGGTATCCTCTACAATTAGAAGCCATAAAAAGTCACTTTAAGCTGCGACAGAGTCAATGTAAGGAATCTTATTGACGTAGTTTTAGTCTTAGATAGCTGCCTATGATAAGCCAGACATATTGAAAGGGAAAGGCTACTGTTCCTTCCAGTAAAGGAGTTGCAGCTTTCTTCTGAGAACGTCTGGACCTCAGGCCAGCTCTATGCTTTCACTAGTTTCTGATGGGTTGCTCACGGATACATCCTTTAGGATAGTCAGTTTTCCAGACGTTTTCTTTTCTTTTCTTTTTAAAATTAATTTATTTATTCACTTCACATACTGGCAGTAGTCTCTCCCTCCTTTCCTTCTAGTCCCACCCACCCACTCCACTCTCCTATTCCACAGAAAAGGGGAGCCCGCCCTGCCCCCCACCCTAGCTCATCAAGTCTCATCAGGACTGAGCTCATCCTCTTCCCCTGTGGCCTGGCAAGACAGTCTTGTCAGGAGGAAGTGATCAAAAATCAGGCAAGAGAGTCCATGACAGAGACATCCTTGCTCCCCTTACTAGAGGACCCACATGAAGCCTGAGCTGCCTATCGGCTACATCTGTTTAGAGGGCACAGGTCCTGTCCATGCATGGCCCTTGGTTGGTGCTTCAGACTCCACAGGCCCCTCTGGGCCCTGGTTAGCTGTCTCTGTTGGTCATCTTGTGGAGCTCTTGTCACCTCTAGGTCCCTTTATCCTTCCTACTGCTTTTCTACTAGACACCCCTAGGCTTCACCCAATATTTGGCTGTGAGTCTCAGCATCTGTTTTGAGCTGCTGCTGGATGGAGCCTCTTAGAGGACAACTCTGCTAGGCTCCTGTTGAGATGTTTTCTTATTCATGAAATATGTTTTGAAAGTTCCCTTTCTGCCCCCTCCCCCGGGCAAGCATACAGGAAATGAGCAACAAGGAGCTTACAAACACACAGAGACATAAGGGGTTGTTGTAAATGGGTTGCTGGAGTGCGGTGAGTCTGTAACAGAGGGACCACGGGAAAGTCCAAGGAGCAGGAACGTTTGAATAGGCATGTAGTAAAGGGTGGGTAAACTCAGAGTGAGGTGACACCATCTTAGGGCTGAGAAGAGTTTGTAGAATTATGGTAAGTTGCTTTCTAGTCTTTAAAACATTCTTTTTGTACTTAGACACCTAGTTGTGTGTGAGTGAACATCTCTCAGGATGTGCTCTAATAGAACACCGGTTGTAAGACATGTTCCTGGGGAGAGAGGGAAAGCCTGGGAACTACTGAAAAATCCTCTTGAACTTCATTGATCCCCCCTTGCTCAAACACATACAATGATGGAGCATGTGGTGTTGTTGTTTAACAGCTCTTAAAAACTGTTTATTTCTTATTTCAGATCATGTGGACTCTGTTTCCATGGCACACTATTTAGAGAACTTTGTCTGAAATAATTTTATCTAGCACCAGCATATATATATATATATATATATATATATACATATATATATATATATATATATATATATATTCTCTCCTATTTCAAAAGAAACCTGTAGAGCAAGCTTTTGCTAGTGGTATAGACACTGAGTATCAAGATTATTGATTAGAGTGTGGTACCTCACTGTATAATTCTCTCCTCCCCCTCTAGATTTTATTTTATATTTGATTGGCAATAATAGAAAACAAAGACACAGTCCTATATGTGATTATTATAGTCTGAAGCATCTATGTTGAATAAACAGCAATTTTATTGTTAGATGCCTGATAATTATTGGTTGAAGGAATGAATGCTTGAGAGACCTCGCTGTTCTGGTTTAAGGGATGTTTTAACGGGGAGTGACAGTTACAGCAAGCACAGCTCTCGTCATAGGCGAGTTGGTGCCATGAAAATGTTCCCACATACAATTCTTTATTGAAGGATCAGAAATTTTAGTTGATAAATAAAATTTAAAAGATGATTCCTTTCATCACATGTGTGTCTCTATGCACAAGTATAATCCCTGCATACATTATTTTATAAAAGGAAAAAATTATAAATCGAAGAATTGTGTCTCTGCAGCTGTCCCACTTCGGTGAGAATGTTCAATAGTTAAGGAATGGGGGCTAATTATCTTGTTTATTGTGCATAGGAAACACACTTGAAGATCTTAGATTTCTGTATGATTACAGGCTTTCAAAATCCTGACAAGGCTGCTTCTAAATTAATCTACACTGAGGGCCGTCTTTTTCTAGAATGACAACTGGTGGGTGTTGCTCCATTTTATTGAGAGAAGAAACACGTAGGAAATGCCTCTATCACCTGCTGAATGTAGCATCCTAAGGAAGAGCGAGAGTACATGGTGAGGAGTCAGTGTCGCTCAGACTCCCAACACCAGAGAGACCTACTTCCTCAGCTAAACTCTGTGGAGACAACTGTATAAGTGGGTTACGGGAAGATTCTGTCCAGAACACATTCCTTCCTTGTTTGCTTACACTGCAGTCTTTCCTCCTTCTCTCTCTCTCCTCTTTTATTTCATAGCAAATGCCAGTGATTTTTCTTTGTCAAAAGGATATTATTAAATGATCCGATGGCATTAAACTACTTTTGATTTTCATATGCTTTAACTTTCTAAGTAAAAGCTAAGACTTTGAAAGCTCTTTGTTCTGTTAATGATAATTAGCATGTAATTCTTATTGGAGTGAAGAGTGAATTGTACAGCTCAGGGTCTGCGATTGTCTAGGTGTGGTAGCACACATCTATACTACTACCGCTGAGGAGGTTGAGGCAGGGGGTCGTGAATCTGAGGCAAGCCTGAGCTACATAGCAGGATCTCATCACAGAAAAAGTTCCCAACGAGCAAACAAATAAGCAAATGAAACAAAATAAAACAACACAACAGATAGATCTTGTGGCTTACAGGAAGACGCAGAGGTACGTTGGTCAGTATTTAGCAATGAACACCCTGGGGAGTGAAAAGGACCATGGTGAAAAAAAAAATACTTTTAACTATGGTCAGTCATGTGCAAGCTCACACCTTGATACCACAGGACTTGGGAGTTTGTCGTGGTTTGCATGAGAATGGCCCTTGGAGTCCCATACGTTTGACCGCTTCGTCACTAGGCAGAGTCTCTTCAGAGCCATAGAACACTGGCGAAGGCAGAGTTGGAGGAGCTGCATTATAGCATATTGTTATGTCATGTTGTTTCTTAAACACACAGTAGCCACAGCTAGCCCTCCTAGTGTGCACAGTGATGCGCTTTATGAGAGTCATTCCCTCCCCTCCCCCACCCCAGACAAACTATCTAAAGACAATGCTAAACACTGAAAACAAAGACAAAACTTAAAGGAAGAAGGATTTCCTTTTGGCTCATGGTTTGAAAGTTTTCAGTTTGTGACCATTTGGCACCATTTGTCTCTAGGCTATTGTGAGGCAGACTGGCATGGTAAGGAGCCGGTGCCAAAGAAGAGCTGCTTACCACATGGTGGGCAGGAAGCAGAAAGGCAGTCAGCGGCTGGCCCCAAACAAACGCTAGAACACGCATCTGTGACTGCTTCTTTTGCTCTGCCTCCTACTTTCCACCACCTCTTAATAATGTCATCAAATTATGAATCCCTTAGTGGATTAATCCATTGATTAGCCCTCACCAGTCACCTCCCATTAGCTGGGGCCCATTTGGGTAGGATTTGCAAATTTGGACAAAAAAAATCTTCAAAGATTATTTAAAAAGATTTATTTATTTATTTATGTATTTATTTATTTATTATGTATATAATGTTCTACCTGCATGTGTGCCTGCCCACCAGAACAGGCTACCAGACCAGATCTCATTATAGATGGTTATAAGACCACTATGTGGTTGCTGAGAATTGAACTCAGGACCTCTGGAAGAGTAGCCAGTGCTCTTAACCTCTGAGACATCTCTCTAGCCCCCTCAAAGATTTTTTTTTAATTCAGCAAACCATTTGATTTCTTATTATTTATTTTTGGTCTGAACTTTGAAGATATCACAAGTAAGCAAAGCTCAGTCTTAAAGTCAGAATTCTGTAATGTCTAAATAATGGCAAAAAATTTTATTTATTGGGAACGTGTATGGTGTTAGTAATGGAAAACTTCCCGAACATTGATTCCAAATAGCAATTCTCTTTTGATTTAAGAATTAATTTAAACTCTTAAAATTAAGGGCACTGTAACACTTTCATTTATATGTATTGTATTTATAGTAATTTACCATTTTAATAAATAAGGATGTTATAATCCATAAATTCATGCAGTGAGTATTGTTTCCTGAGATTTGCCTGTCAGTTGATCCTGAAAAATTAAAGCACACAAAAATAGCACTGGAAAGACACATCATACAAATAGCTCTTATTTTCAACCTATGGTGATAGTGATGATTATGATGAAGATGATGATGACAGTGGTGGTGGTGGTGATGGTAGTGTGTGTGTGTGTGTGTGTGTGTGTGTGTGTGTATGTGTACATGTGTGTATGAATGTATCACTGTGTTTATGGAGGTCTTAGAAAAACTTTTGGAAGTTGGCTCTCTTCTTCCACCTTGGATCCCAGGTATGGAAATCAGGCTTTCAAGCTTGGTGTCAAGCAATCTTACCTGATGAGCCATCTCACAGCACACAAATACTCCTCATTACAGAATCCTATGTACAGTTTGTCTCACTAGGAGAAGAAGCTATGACTGGAAGTCTCTCAGCCCCATACTCAGGGACACCACAGAGGTCTTTCATTTTTCCATGCCATCTATCCACACCATCATTATGGCTGAAACATTTAGTCTAAGTTTTTTCTTTTTTTATATTTTATTAATTTATTCATATTACATCTCAATGGTTATCCTATCCCTTGTATCCCCCCATTCCTCCCTCCCTCCCATTTTTCCCTTACTGCCCTGCCCTATGACTGTGACTGAGGGGGAATCCTCCCCCTGTATATGCTCATAGGGTATCAAGTTTCTTCTTGGTAGCCTGCTATTCTTCCTCTTAGTCTAAGTTTTTATAGCTCAAATTTCATGAAGACATTTGAAAGTCAATGTGTTCTACCTCATTTCCCAGTGATGTGACTACATTTTTGGGGGTTGTGTAGCCAGGATCTTATAGGAGCCCCATGTTGATTTTACTGCCTGGTCTCAATCTTGAGCCCACTCCTGAGCTTTCCCTTGTGTCTATGCACTTCCATCCCTGTGATGGAATGCTCTCAGAGCCTGCATCCATTGGGTTCTGTTTCTTTGATAGCCTTTCTGCTTGGACCTGGGGGCTTCGGATACTTTAGTATCATACAGACTCACTCTATATTATTATTTTGGCTCCTGTCTTAACCTGAGCAATAATAGTATCCTGCAAATATTTATTCCATTATGAAGTTTTTCCCTTGAGGACATGTTGTAATTCTTCTTCATGGTTTTAGACATCAGGGAAGATGGTACAGAACCTGTCTTAGAACCTTGGTCCCTTTTCCTCAGTCTTCCAATGCCCTGACTGTGACCTCTGCCAAGAGTGATGACTAGATAGAGGTCAGAGAGTCAAAGACAGGAAAGACATATAGGGAGGGGGAAAAAAAAACTCTGGTTAGTGTTTCAGGAACATAGTCCGGCCATACTGCCTTCTACCATTGAACCTCTCCCAAGAAAGAAGCAGCCCACTCACCAAAGGCCTTCTGTTCTGTTTTTTCCCCTCCCTATCACTGTTGTGGTACCTTGTCACATTTTCCCTTCTTGCTTCTCAATCATCATCTGGAAAGAAAACACCATTAAAAACAGCTCTGATAAAACACACTCACTTCTATGCCTTATGAAACCAAAAGGCAGATGGAGGTAGTTTACATTCATAGAGGTGTAAGGTGGTACTGTCCTGTGGTGGTAATGGGAGAGAATGCAGCTTAAAGGATGCTATTGGAGACTTGATTCTACTTTTCTGGCAAACAGGGGGGCTGAAGGAGGCCTCTCGAATTCTTTTTTTTAAAGACAGGGTTTTTCTGTGTAGCCTTGGCTGCCCTGGACTCACTTTGTAGACCAGGCTGGCCTCGAACTCACAGAGATCTGCCTGCCTCTGCCTCCCAAGTGCTGGGATTACAGGTGTGCACCACCACACCTGCTTTGGCTTTCGAATTCTTGATGATTGTGTATGTGTTTAGGTCTTTTACAAATTACTTACTCATTTTTATGTGTATGGGTGTTTTGCTTGAATGTGTATCTGTGCATCATGTTCACACAGTGCCTGTGGGGGCCAAAAGAGGGTGTCAGACCCCTAGGACTGGAGTTATGGATGGTTTTGAGCCACCATATTGGCTGGAGATTGTACCAAGTTCCTCTGAAAGAGCAGCGAGTGCTCTTAACCCCTGGGCCATCACTTGGTCTTTGTTGTGTTGTTTTGAACTGCGGATTGAGCATGGGCTTAGGTCAAAATCAACAGACAAAAGAAAAGGGAATACACCAGAATAAGAGACGTTTAACTGGGCATCACACAGAACAGAGCCAAGTTTCACAGCATGTATCCTAGAGGCTCCCATTTTCTACCTGTGTGTACTGAACTGTGAGGCAGGGTGCAGCATGAGCTCAAGTCCTGAGAACACCACTTTGGGTCATTTTTAGCTGACTCTGAACTTGTTACACCATTTACTTCTTTCTTGAACAGAAAATCCTCTATATTAAATCATTCTTTAAACACAGGGCTTGGGAGTGGTAAGCTTGAGTCTACGCTTGATTGATGTGTCATGCTTTTGTCTCCACTGTTAGGCAGGGTGAGATGTCATTTTATCTGAAACAAAGATAGGCATCACCTTGCTGATCGAAAGACCCTTACTATCCCAACTGTAACTGGCCCCTCCTCCCTGCTCTGTTCCTTTCCTGATACTTCCTCCTTCTCCTTTCTGATTTTTTTTTTAATGTGAACTGTTCCTTACAATATGTCTGCCTTACAAGATATTTTCTCTTTCTATTGGGTCCTTCATTTGTCCTTTGGAGATAAAGATGGAGGTGCTCCTTTATTTACTACTATTTTTATTTACAATTTTCTGATTAAATTAATTGATCATCCACAGATCTCTTATCCTTTCTCTCACATTGTTTATCTTTTTCTTCTTCATTATTGGAGTTTTCTTCTCTCTAATTCACCCTAAAGACTGCAGTTTGACTGTTTGTTATTCTTTCTCTCCATTGTCTATTTGAGGCTAGCAACCACTTAGATAAACATGTGTGAAAATGTCACAGTGAAACCTATTTCTTTTTATGCCAACCAGATTTAATTAGGAAAATATTTTTTTAAAAACTCCAATACAGTTATTTAAAAAAATTTAAGGCTAGTAAGGTGGCTTAGCAGGTAAAGGTGCTGGCCTCCTGAGCCAGATGACCTGAGCTCTTATCCTGGATCCTGCATACAAAAAGAGAACTGAGGGCTGGAGAGGTGGCTCAGAGGTTAAGAGCACTGACTGCTCTTCCAAAGGTCCTGAGTTCAATTCCCAGCAACCACATGGTGGCTCACAACCATCTATAATGAGATCTGTGGCCTCTTCTGGTGGGCAGGTGTACGTGAAGGCAAAACACTGTGTATATAATAAATAAATAAATAAATAAATAAATAAATAAATCTTTAAAAAAAAAAGAGAGAGAACTGGCTCCTACAAGTTGTCCTCTGAGTTCTGCCTGTACCATCCATAAGCATACATAGACAGAGCTAATTAATGAAATGTTAAATATTTTTAAAGTACCTAAAGATTCATTCATTTACAATATGGCTATATGAGTTTTGACAAACACATGTGGTTGAATGACTATCGTGATCATGATCGAATGTAAAATACTTCTCTTACATACACACACACACACACACACACACACACACACAGAAGAGAAGGAGAGAGAGGCCATTATTTAAAGGGACAAAAACATTGAAGGTAGAAGGTAAAAGCTAAAGATACAATCACAAAGGCAGCCTGACAGAAGAGGATTCTAGAGATGTCACCAGAGCAACCGTGACCAGGCTACTAGAAAAAGTACATCCAGAACGGCTGACTAGAGAAGGCCCCTGCATGCTAATTACCTCTGTACTATATAGACCCCACATCAGATGCCCAGGCACACAAAGCACAGCCCTCCTTGCTTTTGTTTTGTTTTTGTTTTTTGTGTTCCCAGAACCTGGAGCTTCTCCTTCCTGGCTCAGGAAGCTGCCTGTCTGCACCTCCAGCCCCCAGTCACATTTGCTGCTCCACCCTTGGTTCCCCAAACAATGGGTACTAATGACCCACCTGTCCCCCACCCGACTAAAGAAAGTTGAGCAGTGAAGAGGAGAGGGGAGGGAAGTAGGGGGGAAGCGGGAGGGAGGGAGGAATGGGAGGATACAAGGGATGGGCTAACAATTGAGATGTAATATGAATAAATTAATAAAAAAATAACATAAAAAATATAGTCCTTGAAGCTGGGTGTGGTGGCCCACGCCTTTAACTCCAGCACTTGGGAGGCAGAGGCAGAGGCAGAGGCAGAGGGAGAGGCAGAGGCAGGTGGATCTCTGAGAGTGAGTTCCAGGACACCCGCTACACCAAGAAACCAGTCTCAAAAAAATATATGTATATGTATATTTGTGTGCGTGTGTATGTGTGTGTGTGTGTGTGTTAGAGAGAAGTATTTTACATTTGATACACACATATATGTATATATACACACATATATGTATATGCATATTTACATACATGTATGTGTGTATAAGAGTTGAAGATGTACATTTAAAACTATCTCAGTTGGGTTTTGACTGGGAAGGGCTTGGGGTTGGTATTTCAGTTGGAAGCTAATATATATGATGAGTTCTGAAGGCAGTAGATATGTTTCTTTTGAAACATGGCACCTAGTTCAGACCTTCCACAAAGTTCTTTTTTATTTTTCCATGTCATTAACCTGCGATGAAAAAGGTTAAGGCTGGACATTTTTCTTCCTACTCTGGGGCACTGAACCCAGAAGAAGCATAATGACCTATTGAGTTTTAGTGTAATCATACAATCAATGACCAGGAACAAGGGCACTTAAGGAAGAGCTGGTATCTTTTGTGGTTAGGCTCTGCCTTGAGTGTCTAGGGAAGGGATATGGCTTGCTTAGTGAGTTGTGTGGCGCAGACAAAGCGAGCAGCCCGGGACACGGCAGCTAACCGTATTATAATGATCCGTTCATTTTCTTTAATGCATAATGATGCAAGAGATACTGGCTTTGTTTTAATTTCCTCTTTTCTTCCTCCAGTTTGCTTACCCTGGGAAAGTATATTAAAATAAATTTAATACACAGAATTAGAAGCTAACAAATTGAAGTGTATTGAAGATTCTCCTACACTCCCCAAGGATAGTTCTTTAATTCTGTAGTGGAAGCAATGGCTAAGTAGATTTTAATTTGTTAAAATTTGCTTTTATAGCCTGAAAAGGGAAGAAACAAGCCACTTGCAAATTATCAAATAAATGGATTCTGTGAATCTCGGAGAGATTCATACTGTGGTCCAGGGCCGTTTGTCAGCAGTTGCTTGGATCACTGTGTTCAGAGGAATGCTGGGTCCTTTTTGGACTTTGTGCGGAGCGATGTGGTTAATGCGTCCACCCTGAGTGTAGTAGAGATCACCCAGGCAGTGTATGTTCTTCTTGGTTTTATTAATTGTTTTTTCCATCACAATTTCTTTGGCTAGCTTTTGGTCACAAGTTCATCTCTGAGAAAGTAAGATGTCAGTGGAAATGGGGTAGCTGAGTGTAATGTTACATTTTTAACAGTTACAATGTTTTTGAGTTTTACATAAGTATCTCCTTAAAACTAGGCTTATCTGATGGTTTCCTCCCTTGTTTTGCTTTTATTTTTTTTCCTGTTGGTACTGTATTTATTATTTGTAACAAAAGAATATATGTGAGAGCCTATCTTTTTGCATTTCTAATTTTTCTTATGAGCTTTGTTTTTTTAATTTAATTTAATTTTTTTTTATTTTTGGGGGCTTTGTTTTAATATATTTTCAGGCTACAGTCATATTTTAGAGTCCCAAGTCCCAGGTCCTTTTGGCTGCAGTCAGCAGTACTTTTTGGTTGATATACCACACCCCCTTGTTTGTATGTTTCCATGATCAATATGAGCAACAGTATAGGGAATAGAGTCTCTGCCAGGAGCTCACATTTTTCTTCAACAACAGGGACATGTGTGTGTGTGTGTGTGTGTGTGTGTGTGTGTGTGTAACTGTGCACGTGTATATGTGTGTGCATGTGCACAGTCATGCATATTAATATCTTGCCTTTTCTGCCATAATTCAAAATCTAGAGGACAGGTTCCAATAGCTGATAAGCATTTCCTAGTGTGGCGGGTCAGGTTTTCCGTGTAATCCCTTTGATAATGCCTTCCTTTCCCGAATACACGAGGGGAGTTACAATGGTGCCCCGCTGAGCAAGTAGATCAATAGGTGGCAAGTTGTTTGACCCTCGGAGGCAGATGGAGGACTTGGTGAATTGCTAGACAGGTTATTGACTGCCCTTTGGAGAGCCAGGGTTTGCACTTCTAACTCCTTTCAGCTGGGGCTTGCATCTCATGTACGAGGGCCTCCATTACCATAATCCATTTTTCGCTTTCGTGTTATCTATCAGCGGCTTTCATAAGCCTCCTTTCTGAAAGGCATTCCCCATTTGCTTGCTCTAATTCTTTCTCTTCTTTTCTTTTTTAATCATAAAATTGATGTTTTCTAACTGGCGGCATTCTGTGTGAGTTGTTTATGGAGGTGCTGAGGGAGGAAGATTAGTGGTAACGTCAAGTATGAGAGCACGGCCGTGGAGGGAGACATAGGGGTAGAGTGCCCCTCAGTGCAGAGGCGCGCGCGGCAAAGAAGTACATCAAAGCTGGAGTTCCTGGCAAAAGTTAGGATCAGAATTATATATCCTTGAATGATGTTGAATAATGCCACCCCCCTCCCCAACACATTCCTACTTCAGTGGCCAGCTCTGTTACACAGAATGATGTCCGTGTTGACTCCATACATTATTTTAAAATGCCACTACCTATCAAGGAGGGGGGAATTGTTCCATCATTATTCAAATTAGATCCTTAGTGGAAGTATGCAGAACAGTTGATACACTCGTCAGGAGACTCTTCTGAACGCCACGTACACGCCATGACTCAAGTCACACGCATTTGATCTGAGAACTTTATTCATACACTCTCTTACACACTTGGAAAAAGAAAATCCAATGGGATTATTTTTCCAAATTATTGAGGAAAAATTCCTAGGAGCTTAAAAGTGATACTTTCATTTTTAATTATGTGTGTACACGTGTGTTTGACCATGAAAGTGCGATGCCCATGGAGACCAGAAGAAGACGTGGGATACCCTGGAGCTGGAGTTCAAGAAGGTTCTAAGATGTTACATGAGTGCTGGGGACCTATCCTGGATGCTCTGCAAGAGCAGTAGCTACTCTTAATTGCTGAAGCATTTCTTTCTCTGTGTAGTCTCTCTCTCTCTCTCTCTCTCTCTCTCTCTCTCTCTCTCTCTCTGTCTCTCTCTCTGTCTCTGTCTCTCTCTCTCTCTCTCTCTCTCTCTCTCTCTCTCTCTCTCTGTGTATGTGTGTAGCATGTGCATGTGTGTGTCTGTGTGTAGTAAGTATATGCGTGTGTGTGTGTGTGTGTGTAGTATCTGTGTGTATATATGTGTAGTGTCCATATGTGTGTGTGTGTGTGTGTGTGTTTGTGTAGTATGTGTGATGGCATGTATGTGGAGTTCAGATAACACCATTTAGGAGTTGTTTCTCTTCTACAGTGTTGAGACAAGGTCTCTTGCTCACCTGTGCACTGGGGACTTGAGGGGCTTCCCTCTTTACCTCCCCCTGGGTACTGTGGTGTGATTACGGCTCTCACGTAGCTTCTGAGGAACCAAACTCAGATGGTCGTGCTAGAGAGGCAAGCATCTTATCCGCTGGGCCATCTCCTCAGCCCATCCTAGGAACAATTTAAAGGAAGAAAAAAAACCTTCAGGTTTTCTCAGTCTTTCAATTACTATGCCATTTTTTTCTTTGCAGCTCTCAAGTTAACAGAGTCGTTTGGGTGCAAGGAATGTGCTTACACATTCCGGAAGAGTGAAAGACACTGTGTGCATATAAGTGCACACAGATGTGCTCTGACCTTGGAGGACAAGTGGAGGAAGCTCTGGGCTTGCCTTTGGGGGGTTCAGACTTCTAAATTTGGGCTCGCGCTGGAAGAGACAGTGATAGGCGGAGGCAGCTAATGAAGCTTTTACAAAAGCTGCACACCATGATGCTTCTTGTTCCTGCTGCGGCAGCTTGGAGCTGGCTTGCGTTCAGATCTTCTAGGCAGCAGAGGAGGCCTTCCTTAAACAAATCTGTTAACATTTTTGTTTTCTGGAGAACACAGCACCGCATAGATGTAAATCTGCTGGTTCATGTTTCTGCCTGAAGTTGCTGCATCTCCCACACTTCCTGTGCCTTCCATTCTTGGTGAGTGGGCACAGGTTCTGTTCAGCATCCTCGGCGCTGCAGGCATCTGCTGCCCTCCGGCTGTCTTTGAGGTCCCGGTGTTTTCTTTGCAAGTGAACACTCTGGCTGCATGCATTGCCTTCTTGAGGCAGCTATAGTGTCAGCCGCCTTTTCATGGGCAGCATGGGGCTCTTGGTCCCTCTGTCTTAGCTGTGTTCTTTTTCTTCATCTCTGTTCATTCTGCCTCCTGCTCCTATGCTTCATGCCAGGCTCGCACTGTTACCTTTCCTCACTACCTATGGATGTGAATACAGACATCCTGAGTGAGGCGCACTGTGCAAAACCTCACATTGGCACCATGTAAACTCTACCCACCAGCACCATGCGAACCCTTACACTGGCACCATGCAAACCCTCACACTGGCATTGTGCAAACCCTCACATTGGCAGCTTGCAAACTCTACCCACCAGCACCATGTGAACCCTCACTGTGCAAACCCTACCCACAGGCACCATGCAAACTCTACTCACCAGAACCATGCAAACCCTCACACTGGCATTGTGCAAACCCTACCCACTGGCACCATGCGAACCCTCACATTGGCACCGTGCAAACTTTACACACTGGCACCATGCAAACCCTACCCACTGGCACCTTACAAACCCTATACACAAGATATTATGGGAGCCGGTGATGGCTACTGATACACACTGGAGAGTCATTCCTGCTCTTATACGTCAGACCATGTGCTATGGTTACACAGTTTCCTCGTTTTCTGTGGCTCTGGGGATCAAGCTCAGGGTGTCTCATAGGCTAAGCAAATGGTCCACTACTGACCTGTACCCTAGTCCCCGAGGGTACATATTTGGACTGCTACCTGCCTGGGGTTGTCATGAGCTCTGTGTTTCTCATGTTGGACATCTTCATTCTGTGTCTGCTTGCTTGGCTTCGTAGTAATTGGGAGAATTATATTGAAATCTTTCTGTTGGTGGACATGCCAGTTCCCCTTGCTTTATTAATTTTACATTCTTCTTTGTCATATATGTGTGCACGGATATTTAAACATGGTTGATGCTAATATTAGGCTTATTTACAGTTAAGATATACTTCTATTGGTGAATTCAACCTTTATCACCGTGTGGTACCTGCACACTCAATAACACTTTTATTGTTGCGAATGATTTTGTTTTATATTAATGTGGTTGTTTTATAGTAGTATGAAAAATATGACAATAATAGGCTCTTATCCAGCAAGTATTTCCCAATTACATATTTATGATTACAGCATTATTTTTCTCAACTGCTAACTTTCTATCTGACTTGTTTATTCTATGCAGCTTTATTCTTTTTTATTTATTTTTTTATTGTATTGAATAAGACTGATGCCTTAAAATTTTTATTTTTATCTTTTCACTTTCATAAAATTTGAATTTATGTAAAACAATTCCATTCTTTATGGCTACCTGTAAAGTTTTATCACACATATTTAAGCAAAATTTGAAACTTAATAATATCCTAATTTTTCTTATGAAAGACCTTAGAATACTTTAATTTTCATGCTCTCAACTTGTGGAGTATTTTAGATTAGTCTTAAAAATTCTCAGATGATTATATTGGTTTTGTTTTGAGCAATGTGTGCCTGTGTGTGTATGTGATCACACTGTGTGTCTCTGTGCATGTGGACATACCATATGCCTGTGTGTGTATGAGGGCACTCTGTGTATCTCTGTGTACATGTGAACACACTGTATACCTGTGTATATGTGGACATACTGTGTATCTCTGTGTGCATGTGGACATACTGTATGCCCGTGTGTATAGATAGGCACACTGTGTGTCTCTGTGTATATGTGAGCATGCTGTATGCTTATATTTACAGGTGGACACACTGTGTGTTTGTGCTCTTATGTGGGCACACTGTGTACATTTAAAATTACTTGCATAACCACTTTTTGGTATTGTCTTTCTGTAATCATTTTTCCTTTTGAAATGGCTCCTTCATAAGTAGCTTCATAAATGATCTGAGAGTAGTAATCTTCCCGAGTTTGTTTATTTAAACATGGGCTAGTTTCCTATCTTTAAGGGCAGTTTTGAGTGATAGGAATTATTGCTATAAAGTAGAATCATTCAGATTTGAGAAGAATACTGAAAGTTACATGTAAAACCCTGTCATCCCTTTGCATCCAAAAACAGTTGTGATTTTGTTTTTTGGATAAAATTTCTCCCATTGGTGGAGCCACTTAGAGTATGAAAGATGGTCAAAGGTGGGCCATTCCCATAACCCAGAAAGGCAGATCTGAGAAGCTAACTTAGTAATACAAGATTATAACTTTTGCTTTAAAAAATGTTGCGAAGAATTAAAATTGTATGTTTTAAAAAAGTAGATATTATTTGAAAAGATGTTAAGATATTCCCCTTTTCATGAAGGATATCTTGCCAGCCACAAAGTATTTGTGTTAGGGGTCTCCCAAAACCCTCCTGGTCCCATCATTCTTTAGGAGGTCTCTTGGCATGTATAGTTATTATCTTATAAGCTATGGTCCGTTATGAACATATAACACTCACAGTCATCAAAGGGAAAGAGGCATAGGACATATCCAGGAGAAGCAATCTGGGAGCTTTTAAGGCCTTCTTCTGGCAGAATCATACCAGAGGCACTTAGTTCTCCAATAATGTGTTGTAGCCACACACATTGAGATGGTTCATGTTGACGGTCAACTTGATTGGATTGAGAAGCTCTTGGGGGTAAAGGACACTACTGGGCGTGGCTATAAGGTTTCCAGAGAGGACTGACTTTCTCTGAATGTGAGCAGCAACATGCTGGAGGCTGGAGTTCCAGATGCAATAAAGAATTAAAAAGAAAAGAAAACAACAACAACAACAACAACAACAACAAAAAACCAAAGTCTGTGAATGCTGGCATTCTCTCTGTGCTTCCTGGCCATGATGATGTCACCTGCTCAGCTCTGACATGCCTCCCTGGCTTGATGGACTGACACTTCTGAACCTATGAGCCAAATAAATGATTCTTAATTTAACTCACCAGTATTTGTGAAAGTGATGAAAGTTTTATTAGCTCACTGGCCAAATGTTGCTAACCAGAGAATCTCAGTAGATACTCTGTCTAGGTTTCTTACTGGGGATCTAGTTATATAAAGTGAGGCTTCTAAACTTCAGCATGTTGGTATTTCTGACAGAATAAGTTCTGCTTTGGGAGGTAGGAATGCCCAGGATCCTACAGGATACTTTGCAATATTCTTCACATCTACCCCCTAGATGCTGATAGTATGTTTCTCCAGATGTTGCATGTTGTTAAAAGTCCTCTGGGGCCAGTGGTTGAGAACCATTGCATTAAAGCACAGGTTTCACCTTAAATGCAAATGGAAGGGACTTATAAATCTAAGTGGGTTTGGTACTGTCTTACAGTCACAGTACCTTTCTAAACCTCTGGCATGAGAATCTAGCAGCAACCTCATGAGATGGGCAGGAATACTTACTCTCCTTATATAGTAGAAAACTATGATATACAGAGTGAAGTTGCTCTGTAGGGAAGCAAAAAGAAAAGAGTAGTAGTACCACTAACTCTGTTACTATTGTTGACAGTAGACATGCAGATGAAAACTCACGATGACTCCTGACATTATTTGAAGTGGTTTGCGTGATCTCTGGTCTTCTGGCCCTTACAGTCTTTCATCCCTCTTGTCCTTGATGTCCTCTGGACCTTAGGTGTAGGGTTTGTGTTGTAGATGTATCAACTGGGGCTAGGCACCTCCCAGTCAGCTTTTCTCTTCATTTTGACCAGTTGTAGATGTCTTTAATGGTCTCCATCTGCTGCCCAACAAATTTCTTTGGTGAGTCATGGCAACTCTACTTATCTTTGGATATGAGGATAAATACTTATGATGCAGTTAGAAGTGATGCTGATTTAGGAAAATGGCAGCAGTAGGTTATTTTCTCTGTTCATGACCTAACGTGTTAGAGGGTAGTTGACTGGATTTACAGTACGAGGCATTTACAGATGTCGGTTGCCTCTACGACATAAGTGCCACCAACTGCATCTTTGAGGACCTCTTTCCATGCTCCTCGTTGTGTGGTTCATACTTTAAAAACTTGGTTCTTGCTTTCCTTGGAGCATTCATTTCACATGGCTTCTACTCTTTATCCCACGTTCTCATTTCTAATATTGTAGAGGACAAAAACTTGTCTCTTATAAGACTGGTAGGTAAATCAATCTTATTACCTTAAGAGGATAGTAGTTTTGGGGAGACCTTTTCACAACCATTTAAATAGACCACATGGAAGGAGCTATGGTAAGTTGTGACTCTGCCACCTTTGGAAAGAAATGAAGCTATGGAAAGTTTCATTTCTCTTTCATGGGCTCTCATCAAGTACCACAAATCTCTTAGCTTGTTTTGTGTCTTTCTTTTCTTTTCTTTTCTTTTTTTTTTTTTTGAATAGAGCCGAATGGTGGGTAGCTGGGAGATAAGACTCTTGCTTCAGAGAAGATTGTTGAATTTATTCAGATGGATGTTTGGATATGACCTCAAGAAACCCAGCATTTGACAGCGTTTTCAGATCTATCCATGATAGAATTATTGACTTTGTGAACACTACTTCATACAATCCAATTGGTGCTGCCATCTCTGTAATTATACTTATTTCTTCTGAGCCTTATGCTTCCAATTTATGAAGTTCTCCTACTCTTTGTTTCTTTGTTTCTTTCCTTCTCCTCCTCTTCCTCTTTCTCTTCCTCTTCCTCCTCCTTTTCTTCCTCCTCCTCCTTCTCCTTTTGAGACAGAGTTTTTCTGTGTAGCATTGGCTGTCCTGGACTCTCTTTGTAGACCAGGCTGACCTAAAACTCACAGAGATCTGCCTGCCTCTGCCTTCTTGAGTGCTGGGATTACAGGCATGTGCCACCATGACTGATTCTTCTACTATTTCTTAACAGGCATTCTTTTTTTTTAAATTTTTTTCTCCTTTATTAATTTATTCTTGTTACATCTCAATGGTTATCCCATCCCTTGTATCCTCCCATTCTTCCCTCCCACCCATTTTCCCCTTATTCCCCTCCCCTATGACTGTTCCTGAGGGGGATTACCTCCCCCTGTATATGCTCATAGGGTATCAAGTCTCTTCTTGGTAACCTGCTGTCCTTCCTCTGAGTGCCACCAGGTCTCCCCCTCCAGGGGACATGGTCAAAGGTGAGGCACCAGAGTATGTGAGAAATTAACAGGCATTCTTATTTGAAGACCATAAACTCTAGAATTTTGCTAGCCCTATGACTTGACTTGTCAAATCTGCAAGTTTTAGTTTGTGTTAGTCCTCATGATCTGTGATAGTTTCTGAAAGGCATACTTTCTTTCCTTCAGTGTTTATTAGTTTGGTTATAAGACTAAACTAGGGGACTGGAGAGACAGCTTAGTCAGTAACATGCTTGCTGTGTGACTGTGAGGACTGTGAGGACCTGAGATGGCTATCCAGAATCCATGCTTAAAAATGTGCCGAGTAGGCTTATAATCCCAGTGCCGCATACACAGAGGCAGGGTTCCTGGGCTCACTGGCCGGCTAGCCTGCTCTAACTCATGGGATTCCTGGGGCTCACTGGCCGGCTAGCCTGCTCTAACTCATGGGATCCCTGGGGCTCACTGGCCAACTAGCCTGCTCTAACTCATGGGATTCCTCGGGCTCACTGGCCAGCTAGCCTGCTCTAACTCATGAGACTTAACAATGAGAGATCCTGTATCACAGAACAAGGTAGACACCGAGGTTTTCCTTTGGCCTCCACACCCATAGGCACACATTTTCACATGTATAAACACACATATGCCCACCACATACATGCATATATGCATGAATATACAAACAAATAAGTAAATAGATAGAGCAAACTGGGCTTTTCTTTACACATTGAGATTTTAGATAATTTTATTTTGTCACAGTCTTTAGAGAAAGTTATATATATATAGATTAAACTACTATGAGAAAAAAAATCATTGAATGGCAGGGTTGAAAAGGATATTGGAAAAAAATGTGATGCCTTGGCATCTTTTTATAGTTGTAAGTATAACTGTAACTTTGCACAACCTGTCAGTAAGTCTGCTGTTTTGTAATCAGGTTAGCAAACTGTGCCTTTAAAAAAACCCACATTTTCAGTTGTTTTTGAACCCTCTTTCTAAATACAACTTCATATGTGCTGCTAAGCTCAAACATATAAAAATGGTTTTTCTTTAGATGCATATATTTTAAAAGCCAAAATACACCACATTCTCTCATCATAAACTCCAATGGTAAGAAAAGGTGATTATCCTGAAATGAAGCTTCAAATTTAGAAGTTCAAGTGTCCAGTGAAGTTGCACGGTAGAAATCATTTTTACCTTTCAAATAAGAAACCCCAGTACATGCAGTAAAGCAGTTTGCATCAACATTAACATGGTCTTGAAAAGCTCCTGTGATTTCTCACTTGAATGTGATTGGTGGGTGAAAATTGCTTCATAAAGAATGCTTTCCCACCCCAAAGGAGTGTTCTCCTGCAAGTGGATATGGTTGGGGGTGAGTGGGCTAAAGGTTTCCCAGCACACGCGAGAGTGCATATCAAAAACAAACAGCATGACAGACACACAGTGGAGCCCAGCAGTTATCTGTGAGACTTCATGTATTATCATAGAATACATTTTGGGGAAAAATCTTACTAAATTGTTATTATAACCCTAAAGTATGGCCATCTATAGTTGCTGCACTTAAGGTGTTCAAGTTTCAGTGTGTAGCTCAGTGGAGCTAGCTGTCCATCTTGGCCTGTCTGTTGTCTGGAGCAGTGTTGTCCTGAGAAGGGCCTAGTCCCCAGGGAGACCTTCACTTCAGCAGGAGAGGAAGTGATGATGCTTGTTTTTAAACTCTATTTTATCTGGGGTATTGACACCTTTATCTCCCTTCCACCAACCCCTTAACCCTGTGTGAGAGAGAAAGGAGGTTAGTGGAAAGAAGGGACACAGACCCCCTTACTTCTCCTAGCTGTTTAGGGTCAATTGGGTTCTTTTGGGGGCAATACCAATCTCTGTCAACAGCAAACGCAGCAAGCAGTCTATTCCAAGCAGCTGCATTGAGACGTTTCTCTCCATCCACCACACGGGTCTCTGGTCTCTCCAAACTGCTACGTGCTTCATGCCACCATTACATGCAGCCATTTTCTTTCTCTGGGCTCTCTTGTTAATATGCCGTATAGTCCTAGATCATACCTCTCCCCAGGCTGCACAAGGCAGGCCCTTACCAGCCGGCAAAGTCCACTCCCCACAGGTGACAATTGGACAAACTAAGGCCCAAACTGAAATCCCACACTTGGAATTAAAACAAACAAACAAAAACACATTTACATAACATAACTGAGTTTACAAAGAAACCAAAACTTCCATTACAAGGAAGACACTGTATTTACTGCAGATACTTACTGAGTCAGTGAATCCACTGCTCAGCAACTTGACTGTGTATGTTCTTAGTCTGAGTTACAAGAAGGAAAGATGAGGAAGAGATGACCCTAGCAACCCAGGGCCATGTGAGAAATGATCTCTTGACAGTATTGGTTCAGGAAAGACACCATAATGAACTTGAGCCATTTAAGTCAAGCATCCTTGTAAGCTTCGAAAGAACGACTCTCATATTATGATCCAACATCAACACAGCTCCAAATTGCCACAAAAATGTAAATTGGGATTGTGTGTGCTTAGAGAAAGCAAGAAAAATGTAAAGGTTTTTGAAGAATATGAACAGAAATAGCTAAAATGATTTCAATAGTTTTGGGGTTAACTTCAGTTTCCTGGAACATTGATGCTGTGAGGCGTTAGATTGTTGGAGGATGCTAGACAGATGAGGCACGAGTACACATCTTTTCATCCTGTATCTCACTGCACAAGGTTACAGCATCATGTTTATTTTATAAGTGCTAATGAGCGCTGAATGGGTTCTAGAGAGTTTATTTGTGCTTTAATAGGATTCCCCCATCACTGTGCTCTCAGAAAGCCCAGGGCAGGGACACAACAAGAGCGTTCTGCAAGTAAAGTAGAGTTTAAAACCACGAGGCATTGATGGAGTCAGAGAAACCACAGAAAGCCACACAGGTGAACATCAACAAAGAAGAGGGCAGGGAGGGGGAGGAGCAGGGCTGAGCCTCATGGGTTTTATGCATCGAGCCACCTTAGCTAGGCGTGTCCTGGACGTTTCAGCTGGGTGTTTGTGTTATGAGTGTTATGAGAGGATCATGTACCTGTGTCAGTGTTTGTTTTCCTACATGAAGGGAGGAAATGCCACTTCCCACCACCTGAAAGTCACATTGAAAGGCAAGCTGAATGTTTGTCCAAATGTGACAATGTATATCTGTATCACATATCTGGGCCAACCTTTCTGTTACGCTTTGGCTGTCTTCTCTTCTCTCCATTTCTCCATTTCTTCTGTCAGGAATATTTATTATGTTTACCTTTAATTGACATATAATAATTTATATATATTTATGGGAACAAAATGGCCGTTCCACACATGTACAATGTGTAGCAATCAGTTTAGGGTCATTGGCATATTTGTTATGCCACACAAATACATCATTTCTTTGGGTTGGGACAGCTCAAGTCCTCTCTGCCAGCTATTCTGAAATAGCTAAATAATTGTTGTCAATCGTAGTGAGCCTGCGGTGCCGGAGAACATTAGAAGTTATTCTATCTGATTGTACCCCTGTATCATTGTCCATACTCTTTCCTTCCACCCCTCCCCCATGCAAATATTTACTGAGCTCACATTGTAAGCCAGGCACCAGTAGATTTGGAGATGGCACCAAGGATTGCTCTGACAAGGCACAGGACAGCCAGTTCTTACTGCCACAGGGCTTTCATCAGAGGAGGCAGGGAGAGGCCAGTCAGAGGGCATGAATGAAGATGTGAAACACTGTAACAAGGGGAGGAAGTACATTCACAGTCTCTTTCTACCCAACTTGGGAGGCCAAGAATGCATCCCAGAGAGGGTGACAACTAAGTGAGACCAGAAAGATACCCATGGTTATCAAAGGAAGTGGATTCACATTCCAGGCGAGAGGAATGGCATTTCCATGGGAGATGGGAGCAAGAAGAGTGAACTCTAAGAATTGAAGTAGTCCTCTCAACCAGAGCATAGGATAAGTGAGAGCTTTGGAGAGGGCTGGACAGAGGGGCCTTGGAGGATAGTTGCCTGGACTTCATTCTCAGATCAGGGAGGCACTATTGCACCAGTGAAAGGTTTTACTTGGCAGTGTAACCAGATTTGCATTTGCATCATTTATTCCAGCAATTCAGATAGGAAAGGCAAGACCAACAAGTATTGTCTCTCTCTCTCTCTCTCTCTCTCTCTCTCTCTCTCTCTTTCTCTCTCCCTCTTTCTCTCTGTATCAGATAGAGATGGCAGTTGGTTAATGTATCATATATTAAAGCCACCCCCCAAAACCATTCATTTCAGTCCCAATAAAAATGGGAAAAGAGAAAATGGAGGAGGCATTTGTTTTAGGGATGGATGGGTGATGAACGGCTGAGTTGCAGGCTGAGAGGCTTTGTGGTTCAAAGGGAAATGCTACTGAGTCTGAAAGCTGGATTGAAAAGAAAGCAGCAAATAGCAGGCCCTGGAGGCTGCAGGGATGAGCAGGATCTCTTAGGTGGTGCTGTGGACTGAGCAGAGGAGATAGCCCAAGAGAGGTGCCTGCGGTAGGTGCTACATGAACGCAGACCCTGCAGGACAAAGAGAGGGAAGAACCAGGGGGAAAACAGACAGGCTGGGACTGCGTGGGGTCACGGAAACCGAGAAAAAGGGCATTTCAAAATAGAGGGACAGCCAAGCAAAAGAATTAAAAAGATACTCACTAGACGTTTCCATGGGAAGTCATTGTGACTTCGGTGAGATGAACGTAAAAAAATAGACTTTAAGCCTAGTGTAGAGTTAAGATGAGAGTTCCAGAGCAGATGAACAGACAGGGTGGTGAAGCAGAGTTCAAAGGAAATTTGGCTGAAGGGTAGAAAGACGATACACATGCTCGTGTGATGAGTGGGGTGAAGCAGACACAGTAAAAATGGGGAGAATTTTGAGCACGATTTAGTGCTTGATACAAGTATCTAACAGAACAGAGTCTGAGGTTTAAGTTTTGGGAGAGAGAAGGGATGGGATAACAATTGAGATGTAATATGAATAAATCGATAAAATATGTTTAAAGAAAAATTTTGGGAGAGAGAAAAGAACCAATGACAGAGAGAGGCTCATGAGAAAAGACGGGATCTAGGATTTATAACAGACATGACCTTACCCAAGGGCGCCAGCCCCGCTTCTGTTGTGGCACAAGGGACGGGTGAAATAATTGGTGTTCAAGCATTGCTTTTTAGAATGTTGTTTTCATGTTGTTCTTTTCAAATCTCTCTTTGTAGACACTACCCAAAGCAGTCCTTCACCACGGTGGCAGACACGCCTGAGAACCTGCGTCTGAAGCAGCAAAGCGAACTGCAGAGCCAGGTAATCACGGGATGCTTGCTTTAATGATGCTGATACCAAACAGGACCCTCCAGCCATTCTTCTGAGAGTGTGGTTACTGTATTGTTCGTGCCAGCCATCAGCCAGCATGGAGACTGATAGCAGGACCATGTGAGCACCCCGGGTGAAAGTGCTGAGCATCTGTACTGCTCCCGCTCTCGATAGTCTCCATTTTATTATTCACGTGGGACTAGGGCAAGTAAATGACTTCTGGTCAGAGTAAATGTTTTGCAACACTATTGATTTATTTGGTCCAAAATATTTAAAAAACATTTTGTAAATAGCTTTTCCATACTGCGTATGTGGGGAGAGGGGCGAAACACAAGGTGTTAACTTGACCCAGTTGCGCTGCGTGGGGGACTAACACTCTGTCTGTGCATCTCACACCAGCTTCCAGCTTTGTTTTCATCCTGTCACTTTTTTCGTATTTTTTTCATATGTCACACTGACAGCACGAACAAAGACTAGAACCCCGCAATTGGCTCCCAGTCAACCAGTTTAGATGCCAACTTTGCCTCCAATATGTTGAAGCACTTGGTCTAGGGGTAGGGTTTTGAGTGGCAGGGTTTTCTACGGGGACACCTAATCTCAGTGCAAAACATGGGGCACTCTTTCAAAGAAGTTACCTTGACTGACATGGTGGAGGAAGATGCTGAGCAACTTCTTGGCAGATTATTGGTCAGGGATGTAGTAAAAACTGCACCCAGGAGAGAGGAAGGAAGGAAGGAAGAGAGAGGAGAGAAGTAGGAAGAAAAGGGCTGCCGGCCCCTTGAAGTGTTCATTAGTTGTGGCCCTGGGTCAGCCGCCCAGGTTCTTTGTGCCTCTGTGAAACATGACAATCTGTCTTGTTACCCATCAGGGAGGTGGCTGTAAGTATCATGTGAAGTAGGGGATTAAAAGAGCTTTGAACTTGTAGAAATCCAGTTAGACCAGCACAAAACGGGCAGTCATCATCAAACTTCTACCCAGATCTAGCCAAGGGACAGAACATTCTCCACAGCTAAGTGGAGACTGGGGACTGACTTTCACAGGATCTCTGGTGCCCCATATTTGGCCATGTCCCTTTGTGGGGGAGGCCCAATGGCACTCGGAAGAAGGATAGAGGACTACCAAGAAAAGACTTGATACCCTAGCACCATATTCAGGGGGAGGAGGTCCCCCACAGCCACAGTCATAGGGAAGGGGGATTGGGGTGAAAGTGGGAGGGAGGGAGGAATGGGAGGATGCATGGGATGGGATAGAAAATGAGATGTAATAGGAATTATTTTTAATTTTCAATAAAAATGTGTAAAAAAAAAAAAGAGCTTTGAAAAGAAAGAAAGAAAAAAGTTGTGAAAGCTTATGATGGCAGTGTTCTAGAGAGCCCCTGACAGAAAAAGGGAAAAAGAGAATAACTTATGAAGAAAAGGGGCAGATAGTTAATAATCTTTGAAAATGTGTAGCTAGAGTTCTGTACAAGAGTTGGCAGTGGTGTAGGGTCAGCTCACTTCTGTTGTGGCTTATCTGCTCATGATGGGAGCTTGTGATTACCTTCAGTCTGTTTTTGTGGGACTCAAAACCATTTCTCAGTCCATTTGAGGACAGGAATAGAGCACAAAGTAGAATTCATTGTTGGTTAATACTGTGAAAATTGAGCTGGGTGTGGTGGCATACGCCTTTAATTCCAGAACTCGGGAGGCAGAGGCAAGTGGATAACTGTGAATTCGAGGCCAGCCTGGTCTACAAAATGTGAGTCCAGGACAGCCAGCCAAGGCTACACAGAGAAACTGTCTTGAAAAACCAAAACCAAATAAAGACAAAACAACCCTGTGAAAATTGGCTGGGAGCTAATGTATGATTTGTGTAAAATGCCAGTCCGGGTGTGCTCAGGCAATAATTTCAAAACTGGGCACTGGCTGAGGCAAGGTACTGTTTTGTGTTGGTAAAGACATGCCTGTTCTGCATCCCAAAGGGATCAGGACTCATGTTTAGCCTATGCACATTACTGTGCCTTTTTTCTTTCCAAGTCAGGGGTCATCAGACAATCATGGAGAATTAGTTCAAACATATCAGAAAATAGAAATAAGTCCAGCAAGCAAATGCTTGTTTTCTGCCCATTGCACACCCCGGTACTCCAGGAAATAACTTCGAATTAGCTAACCCTCTTCTCACTGAGCCTACAGAGCATTTGAGGTCAGAGAACCAGCATGTGTATGGAATGACTAAGCTTCATTGACAATATAGACTCTGTGTGGATTGGACAGTGTAGGACGTCACACTCAGGTCTGGGTGTGAATGAAGCCTTGGAGGTGGAGCAGGATCTCACAGCAACATTGTCACTGTCTTTTATGAGCCTACAGCTCTGTTTGGGCATGGTGATCGGTGTGGGTGTCTTTAGCTGTAGAAGGTGTACCCAATACCTCCCTGTCATAAGCATGGCTTTGAAAATACAATCTGAAAGGGAGCTCGTGGCTTTGTGGCGGGCTAATTTCATTCTTCCCTGTGCAGCAAGCTGCTGCCTTTGGAAACAGAACAAACAGATGATACCAAGTGGGCGGGACAAGCACTAACAGAGATACCCACAAAGTGCTGTGGGATCCCAGGCAGTGACCGGCTGAAGGCATCAGATTCTCTGTAAGATTTTGTTCAGCTGTGATCTTCTCTAGAACGAAAGGGTGGCACGCCATCGGGCAGGCAATCTGGGAAGTTTACTTCTGTTCAGGAACCATGAACCAGTTTACTGCAATGTACACAGAACTGGGAAGGGGTCAGGGATATAAAATCATTGTCTTTATCAACACCATCTCTGCTGTTTTCCACGCATGGAACTACAAGTCTTTTAATACCTCTCAAACAGCCCTCGGAGACAGGCATTTGTTGTTTTTTTCTTATTTGCCTGAAACATTTTATGGAGGACTTAAATGACTTGATTTTCCAAGCTTACCTAATAAGGGGCCAAACCTGGATCAGTGTGCTCCTAGTGTCTTAAGCAGTGTCCCGGTCCTGTGGCTCTGCGAAAGCCTTGTGCCCGTGTGGCACAAGGGATGCACAGCACAGGTAGGGGAGGAACTGTGCACAGTACAAGCAGCCAGAGGTCACTGGTATTTTGTGTGAGAGGCTACGTTTCTGAGAACCTCTTTTGAAAAGCTGCAAGACGGCATATTCCCTAATTGTACTACTTAGTAACGGCATTTTAGAATCTAATTTTAACTTATTAAATGATCTGATTCTGCAACAGGCCATTTCCTTAGAGTCTTGATCTCTGCAATTCTGAATGGCTCACTGGTTTGGGAGAAAGACTGACTACTATTATTTTTTTTGTACACTTATTTTGGCAAATTGTGATGTTACATGAATTAAATAGATTCATATCTCAGAGTCTTCAAATTCTGAAGTCTTTTAGAATTCTTTGCCTAATACTTTCTCTCAGTTCATTAGCTTATTCATCAAGCGAGAGAAAAAATGGAAGGGAACAACAAAATTAATTTTCATTCGCATCTAGGCAATTATCTATGGCGATATGTCATTATCTCTTTACCTTTTCTTTCTCTTTTCTTCCCCTCCCCACTGTTTTATGGAAGATTGCTAATGCTGCCAACATTTTTTAACTCCTCCTCCATCCCCTCAAGTGTTTATGGGCCCTATAGGTGCCAGGTTGTGGGTCAGGAAGCGAGATCAAATGCTGGGAAGCAAACAAGCTCTCCGGGAGTAGCACCTTGGGACTGCAAAGCAGCAGGCATTAGCCAACTTGCATACAGCTGGGGCCAGCCTCTTGGCCAGCCATAGAGTGTGCTGGATGTGGATTTCCCCGGCCCTGTGGACCAAGGGGAAGACAGGAAGGGAAAGCCCTTTCATCATCACTAGTTCCCCTTCCATCAGGCATCACAAGGTGAACCACTTCAAAGAAATCGCATCAGTGGTCCTCGTGAACCTCCACTGGAATTTTCTCTCCAGCGGATAACATTCTAATTTACCCATGGGGCCATCAGGCTTTTATAACTTACCTGGGGATCAACACAACATCTTTTCTTCTTTTTATGGGAAGAATGTGAGCCCGGTCTTGCTGTGAGATGATGATTCAGTAGGTAAAGACGCTTGCCCCCGAGGCTGAGGTCCTGAGTTCGATCCCTGGGAGCCACATGACAGAAGGAGAGAACCGAATGCTGCAAGTTATCCTTTGACCTCCGTGTGTATGTTGTGACATGTGTGTACATGAGCATGCATGCACACACATGCACATGCACATAATGGATGTAATAAAAAATAGTTAAAAAGAAACTGAGCCTTGACTTCCACAGACCTAACTTTCAAACAAAAATTGGAAGCCGAACGTGTGACTTGGTGAAATCTTAGCTGTTTAAGACCCTCCAGTCAGATGAAAAGCTCCTTATGGAGAGATTCCCCTGAGCTTACTATCTTAATATTCTGTTATAGGAAATGTCTATCTTTCCAGCCTGGGTGGTCCACATTCTCTTTGAGGAAGAGAATGCTCAGATATTGTCAGTTTTCTGGGTCAGGAGTCTGTAGACATGCTTTTTTTTTTATTGCCGGGAAAATGATTTTTTAAACAGTTATTGAGTGGATGCCCACCTCTTGCCCCTTGGAAAGAGAACAAAACAAGTCTCTGTATCCAAGGCCAGGTAACGGCAAACTCCTGCTCCCCCCTAACTCCCGCTTTCCTCTGCTCTCCCACTTCCAGGACTTTGGGAGACTCTGAACTTTAGAAGGCACAACTTTGAAAGGCTGCTGCTCGAAATGAAGATGAAATGTTAGTAGCTTTTCCACTTAGCTGCTGATAGGACCAGCTCAGCTGTTTGCAATCCTATTGGAAGTAATAGAGATTAGGCCTTGCCATGTTCTTTAAAAATTTTTTTATATTTAATTAATTTATTCAGATTACAACTCAATCGTTATCCCATCACTTGTATCTTCCCATTCCTCCCTCTCTTTCATTTTCACCCCATCCCCCTCCCCTAGGTCTATGACCGAGGGGACCTCCTCCCCCACTATATGGTCATAGGCTATCAAGTCTCATCTTGGTAGCTTGCTTATTCTTTCTTTGAGTGCCACCAGGCCTCCCCACCAAGGAAGGTTGTCAAATATGGGGCACCTGAGTTCATGTCAGAGTTAGTCCCCGCTCTCCACATAACTGTGGTGAATGCCCTGTCCATTGGGTAGATCAGAGTAGGGGTTTACTACTGGTATTGTCCTTAGTGCAATAGTTTGAGCATACCCGCCTGGGCCCTGATCCACCTGTTACAATGTTCTTCTTGTAGGTCTAAGACCTTCTGGATCCTTCTATTTCCCCATCTCCTATAGTTCTCTTATCTAGAGTCCCAGTAGGATGTCCTCACATCTATCCTCATCTCCTGGTAAGTGGAGACTTTCATGGGACATGTCTTTTGGGCTAGTGCCCAATTATAAGTGAGTATATATCATGTGAGTCTTTCTGCTTCTGGGTTAACTCACTCAGTATGATCGTTTCTAGTTCCATTCATTTGTCCATAAATTTTAGGATTCCTTGTTTTTTTATAGCTGAGTAGTATTCCATAGTGTAAATGTACTACAGTTTCTCTATCCATTCTTCAACTGAGGGACATTTAGGCTGTTTCTATGTTCTGGCTATTATGAATAAGGCTTCTGTGAACATATGTCCTTGTTGTGTGGTAGAGCATTTTCTGGGTATACTCCAAGGGGTGGGATAACTGGGTCTTGAGTAAGCCCTATTCCCATTTTTCTGAGAAAGCGCCAGATAGATTTCCAAAGTGGTTGTACAAGTTTGCATTCCCACCAGCAATGAAGGATGTTCCTCTTTCTCCACATCCTCACCAACCTGTGGTGCCACTTGAATTTTTGATCTTAGCCATTCTGATGGGTGTAAGATAAAATTTCAGAGTCGTTTTGATTTGCATTTCTCTGATGACTAAAGACGTTGAACATTTCTTTAAGTGTTTCTCAGCCATTCAATATTCCTCTGCTGAGAATTCTCTGTTTAGTTCTCAGCCCCATTTCTTAATTGAGTTATTTGGTTTGGTGGTGTTTCACTTCTCAAGTTAACATCTCGCCATGTTCTTTAATGGGGTTTATATTGTTGATGATCAAGGATGCCATAAAAGATGGAGGATGATTATGCGCAGGGTACAGATTGTCTGTACTCCTTGTTTGTTCTGCTTTAGTCTCTCAAGTTTTTGCAGAGGCATAGAAAACACGATCACAGAGGGTAGCTTGTGATAGTAGTTAGCATTCGGAGGGAACGTGATTGCTTTTATGGGGAACATAGCAAGTCAACTACATTTGTGACTGTAATAGAGATATGCTCAACAGAAGCCCCAGGAATCTCACACAGGAAATATTGTGTCATGCCTGTCTTCAGCTTGCCATCACTACCTTTCTGTACCTCTTTATTCCATGTTCCATTTCGAGAGGGTCCTCTTCAGTTACTGACCATCTAAACATCCAAAAGGGCATTGGTGATCGCCCAAAGCAAGGTCTCTCTCCAGTGGCAGTTGCGTTATGAAAGGCATTCAGTGGGATCTGGAGATGTGGCTAGTGGCCGAGTGCATGCCAAACATTTATATGACTCTGAGACCCGCCCCACTTGCTGGTTCTCTTTCTAAGAGAAAAATAATAATGATAACATGACCTTTAGAGATAGTTGAGAGTATTTTCTTGATACTGTTGTATTTTATATGCATGTGCATGTCTGTGTACCTGCATTTATGGGCCCAGATATGCTTGCCTCGTCATGTGCATGTGGAGGCCAGAGGTCTCCTCTGGTACTCTCTACCTTACAGATTGATTGATTGATTGAAATAGGAGCTCTCACTGATCCTGAAGTTCATTGTTTCAAAAGCCCTTGGGAATTGTTTGACTCTGACTCCCAGAGCTAGGGCTACAGACATGTGCTTCTGTGATTGGCTTTTGCCTGAGTGCTGGAGTTACAAACTCAGGTCCTCAAGTTTGTACAGCAACTGCAACACCCACTGTCAAGGGTAGTCCAGGCTAGTCTCAAATCCACAATCTTTGCTGGCTGCCTCTTAAATGCTAGCATTATAGGCATGGGTCACAACACCCAATTAAAAATAACATTTTTTTAAAAATTGAGGATATGTGTATCTGTGGGCATGTGTGTGCTATGGCCCACGTGTGGAGGTCAGAATACAACTTTATGTATTTTCCTTCTTCTTCCACCTTTAGGTGGATTCCAGGCCTTAAACTTGCGTTATCATGCTTGTTTTGCAAGATGTAGCTCATCAGCCCCACACCTGGCTTAATTATGTTTTAAAGAAATTTCAAGGGATTGGAGACCTACTTCCTTTCTATAGACAGATGCATCAATGAACCCAGTTTGCTTTGCTGCATGGTAACCATGGCACCTGATTCTAAATGCAGATATATCCTTCCCCCCAATTCCTCATCTTAGCTGCCTGCTCTTCACTAACACTTGTTTTCTTGGACTACGTCAGACTTCTGAACACGAGCGGCCTCTCTACATAGTTTCTACTGGTGACTCCTGTGCTCTGGGGGTCTTGGACAATAAGCCTTTCATAGCTGTCGTATAGTTTTTTTTCCCCCTTTGAATCTGACTTTGGCAGCTTTGCCTCCCCTCGCCACCCCCCGCCGCCCCCCCTCTTTTATCCCCCCCCACTGTTTGATGCTATGTTCCCACAGTGTGGTGAAGCTTCTTTCCCACGATGCCCATATTTCTGTGGATGTGGAGGTAAAAGTTCATGGAGAGAAGCTTCTATGTGTTTCTCTTCAACGTTTTGAGGCCACGAAAATAAGGTGAGATCATGTCTCATATCTGGGAAGGGATGAATGCTGCGAATAAGAACTTCAAAGGAGAAACATGAATCCATGGATGGAGTGCGCTTCTTTCAGAGAACAGAGAATGCTGAGCAGATGTACACTCTAACCTTTGAGACTTTGCTGTTACTTACATTTTCCCATAAGTCAGCTGTCCCCCTCTTACTCCTGACTAAAATGATATAAGAGACAACGATGTCAATAGTGAGAGACAGGAGGACATATGAGATGTTTTGAAGTGTTGTGACTAGGTTTGGGAGCTTTAATTGCAAGGGCCTGGTGCCTTACTCTTTAGTTTCCCCAAACAACCCACGGACCTTTCATCTGTTTCCTGAGTCCCAACAAAGCTGGTTCATTGATGACCTCCCCGCTTTCCCAACCTCCTTCCCCACCTGCAGCTCTTGGTGGAGGGAGTGGACACTTTGCCTTGGGTGAGCAGGCTCCAGCTTATTTTGTTGCTCTTAAGTGTTCCAGAATCAGGAAGCTGTCATTTGAGATCTATCTATCTATCTATCTATCTATCTATCTATCTATCTATCTATCTATCTATCTAATCTATCATTCATCAATCTAATTCCCCCTCCATATCTTTGGATTCTATTCATATGGATTCAACCTGCAAGTCAAAGATACTTGCAAGGGAAATTGAACCTGTCTGAGTATATATTAGCTTACAAAAAACAAAAACAAAAACAAAAACAAACCAAAACAAAAAAATCTGTCACCATTCCCTAAACAGAACATAATATTTATGTAGCATCCATATTATGTTAGGTGTTCTAAGGTATCCAAAAATGCTATGCTGGTATCATAGCATTTTATTTAGGTGCCTGTGGGTTTTGATATTAGTATGTGGGCAGGGGGTTATCTTAAAACTAATTTCCTATTGATATTGAGGGACAGTTACAAAGCCTGTCATTTCTATGGTCTGGAATCATGTTCTGCCATAGTATTCCCACTTGATGGCTCCAAAGAAGGGAACGAAGAGAGTGCCACTTATGAAGGAGGAATCTCTGGGTAGGAAAATAATTGCCTATTTCTGGCTAAGTAGCTAGGAAGAAGGCTTTGATCATGGCTTCTCTTTTGCTGGCTGAAGTATCAGAGAAAGACAGTAGACGATATCTTAGATATGTAGGACCAAAAAAAAAAAAAATCTAACAGTAGAGGACCATCCCACAAGATATACCCTGGGCCCTCCCACTTTAACAGCAGATCTGGGGCTTCTGCACAGTGGTGGGCAGTATGAAAGCTCGAGCTGCATTCTTCATAACTCAATGCCTTCCATGACGTGGGAAGAGAAAACAAGGTACAGGGTGCCTGTTGAGGATACTCCCAGGGCATCTCCAAAGCACATTGCTAATGTAGTAATGAGGTGCCCTGTATTCAAGGGAGAATTATTCTAGCTGTGTAGGGATGTGCTCATGGAGGTTAGTTTATGAGCATCAAAGAGAGCCAGAATCTGCAGATTATTATGAGATTCTTTTTGTACCAAGGGAGAACACACACTATGAGGTCAACAACCACAGTTATGGGCATCATGTATCTGTAGGGTACCCAGCAACCAAGAAGACAAATGCCACCAAGGCCAAAAAGATATTAAGCAAGGACAAAAGGAATGTGAGAATGACTCTAAGATTTTCCTTTCCTTTGCCCTCACTTTTCACAGGGACATAGACACCATCCTGAAGATGGAAACAGGAGCACAGAAATTATCTGAATTACCTTAACACTTTTGGAATGAACTCTGTTCAGTAGCTGGAACTGCATTTAATTCCTCCAATCCCAGTGTGACTAGAGCCTGTGAGAGGTATAGGAAATATAGAAGCTTTCTTCTGTTTCTCAATTCCTTGTATATAAACTTTTGGTTTGTCAGACACATTCACAAAATTACCTCCAATTTTAGGTAATGTCCAACTTTCATACAAACGTTTTCTGTACAACATCTCAAGTTAGCAATTAATGAATTCTGTCCAAGAAGAACACTAGACCAGCCATGCCATTTGGCCGTAACACTGTAGGACCAGTTGCTTCCTGCTGCCTCTGGTACTGACAAAGAATCCTGAGTGTGTGGTCCCTTAGGTATGAGAAAGTTTTTCAGAGGATTCATTTCACTTTGGAAGATTTGACTAAGTTTTCACAAGATGTGTTTAAAAACAACACAAAGGAAGACAGGTGAAAATAGCTATGGTCATGATGATGTCCATTCAGCTGGTAGTGTCTTCAGTATGGATGTGAGAGACTGGGGTGTTTGTTTTCTCAGGCCACATGTCTTTTGGAGTGGAGTGGTCACTTTTTTAAACAATTTTTCATATTAAAAAGTTTTACATATACATTTATATTACTATACATATATATAATAAATTACCTACAGCAAGAAGAATCATGAAACAATCAGGATGTTTCATTCATAGTGTTTTGGCTATTTGTATTTCACAGCCTTGAAGCAAACATCTTTCCTATCTTGGTGAGTCTAAAATTCTGAATGTAAATCAGTATCTATCATATCTCGGCATTATCAACTTAAAACATCTAACTAGACCTAAAAACACCTTAAACTCTAAAAAAACTAAGCTTAATTATAAAAATAAACTATCTGGTCTTCAACCCCACCAGAGACTTGAGAAGGAATAAAATTAATTACCTGAGTATACAGGGAGGGCAGATTAGCAGCTTCCCAAATGAGAAGATGACAGAGATGGTTTGCTGTCTGAACAGTCATTCAAAATTCTCTATAACGTTGCAGCAGCATCTTTAGCCTTCTGGCCCAATATATCTGACAGACATATTTATGAGGCAGGAACTATTGAGGACTTGCTTACCCTGTCTTGGTAGAGTTTGGCCATCGACTCTGCCTGCATCCAAGCTTGCCCACATTTAGGCAGAATTCTGTTTGTGGCAGAAATGAGGACATTTTTCCCAGTGGCTTGCTGCCACATTTGAAGTCATCTTCATAAGGAGGTTCTTTGATGCTTATTATCTTTGAGGTAGGCTGGGTATTTCCAGGAATTAACCTCTCTCATTATAAATGTATCTTTGAAATAATATAAACAATTTAAATGCTATATTCTGTATGTCTCTGAGGTTTTTGAAGACTTTATCTAACTACTTTACCTTATCTATCTATAGACCCATATCTATCTGTTACACTTAGGATGTATATTCTTGTGATAAAAATAGCCTAGTAATTGATATGACCATGACTTGATTACCTCACAATGAACTTATATAATTTACTTATCCTAAACAGCCTGCAATAGCACTTTCAAAGTATTGGAAGTAAACCTTGTATTATAATTGAGTTATATGGGTACAGTAGTGCATATAAGAGTAGAAATACATGTAATGTGTGAAAAATAATCTTAAATTTGAATTCTATACCAATGTATCTAAAATTAACCTTATTTTCCAGCTATATACAAAATTCTACACCAGTGAATTAGAGATAACCTTGTGAGTAGCAAGTTGAAAAGTAGATTCACTAATCTATTTTTTTGTCCTAGAATTCCTATATATTTCTACATCCCCCCTTCTTTCTTTTCAGTCCCTATCTCCAAACTTTAGGATGAAAGATAAAGGAAAGGAGAGATATCCCTGAGTCCAACCTTGTTTTCTCTAAATAAGACCAATAATAACTTATAACCAACTCCCAATGAAAATAAGCATCTCTCACTCAAGAAAGTAACCAAAAACCTACCCACCTCCCCTTTAAGGGAAATGGGGCATTATTCTCCTGTTTCTTCCAGCTGATTTGGGACAAATACCTTTGTAGGGGCCCAAATAAATTTGGGGAAATAGTTAAAGAAGCTAGGAATAACATTGGTGATCCAGTTTCTAAATGTTGAGAAATTCCAGACTTAATTTGAATCCTGTATAGGACATTCTGAAATGCTGGAGCAAGTGTGATTGGATACTTTCTTCAAAGCTGTCCTACTCTGATGAGGGACAGCAATTGAAGAACTTGGTGCTGGAACATGAAGGATGCAGGATGTCAGTGCCCAGCATATTGAGAGGAATGAATCCTGTCAGGTCTGATCTAATGTCAGTGTCTGGTTCTTTGGTTCTGAAAACATATAATTTCTCTCAAGCATTATACAATCCTAAAACTATAAATGCATAAGGTGTGTGTGTGTGTGTGTGTGTGTGTGTGTGTGTGTGTGTGTGTGTGTGTGTGATGCACAGAACAATTAAGGCTGGTTCTCAGCTCTTTGTATGTGCAGAAAAAAGACATCTGTAAATATTCATTCATGCCATATGAAGAATGGCATCTAATAATAGTTCACAGGGATTCTGTAGCCAACAAGAAGCATTATCTATGCATAGCCATTCATGTCTCAGCCAATTTCAGAGTTATTCCCATTTATTGGGATTAACAGTATAAGTTACTTGCTTGTTTTACAGTTTGAATTCTTCACATCCTTATTGTATTCCCCTCTTTCATCCTTTGACCCCCCGTTCCCTCCCTCATGTGCTCTCCCTCTCTCCCCTAGTCCTCAGAAAGGGGAGCCCTCCATCCCTAACATCTGACCTCTACCTTTTAACTCTCATCTGTACTATCTGTATACTCTTCCTCTGTGGCCTGGCAAGGCTGCCCTGCCAGAGGGAAGTCATCAAAGTTGGGGGGGCTCGAAGTGCTCAGGTGTCCCACAGACCTTAAGATGGCAGCACATGTGAGTTGTGGCCCATGCCAGACTCAGCTCTGTCTATCTGCTCTATGTCCCAGATGGTCGGCAGCTGGGGGACTGAGGGAGATGTGAGCCCATAGCTGCTGGGGTGCTCCACAGGCCTTCTCGGGGTGTCAGGGCTTTGCTTATCTGCTGTGTCCCAGATGGGCTAGGCCAGTAAACAGCTGGTGGGCAGAGAGAGGTCCCAGCCTAAAGCTGCTAGAGGATGGCAGCTAATGTGTATTGTGGCCTGCACCAGGACTCAGCTCTACTTGTCTGCTCTGTGTCCCAGATCTGGTAAGCAGCAGACGGGCGGAGAGAGCCCAGAGCTGCACAGGTGCCTCACAGTCTTTCTCAAGATGGCAGCTAATGTGGGTTGTCCCCTGGAATTTTCTGTGGGTTAGCTGGGTAGTCTGGGGTCGGACCTACCCATGCTTGACACAATGTGGATCCCTCTCACCTGGGAATCAGCAGCACTGGTGTTTTGTAGCTCTCAGTTTGGTCTTTAGGTCACTGTGGAGTCCTGGTTGTCCTGCTGATCAGAAGCAGTGTGTGATTGGCGCCGCCATCTTGGATCTCCTTGAATGGTCATTTTTATAGAGGAACACTAATGGACACAGGAGTCATACAGAATCTGCCCTATCATTTCAGTAGGTAGTGAAAAATATGTGACATTAAAAACCTTTCAGAAAACAAGTTTTAGGTAAAAATACACTTCTAAGTTTATTCCACACTGTGAAGGTTTTTTCCCCCCCACTTATTTCAGTTGTTAATTTTTTCTAACCCCCGTCCAAAATCATTTATGACATTATTTTTTTTTACATGGCGTATGTTTGTGGTGTGTGTGTGTGTGTGTGTGTGTGTGTGTGTGTGTGTGTGTGTATGTGTGTGTGTGTGTGTGTGTGTATGTGTGTGTGTGTGTGTGTGTGCATGTGTGTGTGTGTGTGCATGTGTGTGTACATGGAGGTCAGGGGATATTGGCATTCTGATCTGTTATACTCTACATTGTTTCTTTGACACAGGGTCTCTCAGTGAACCAGCATCTAGGCTGGTGGCCATGCTCTTGTCTCCTCAGCCAGCAGTATTGGGGTTACAGGTTTGTATGTGATGATGCCCAACTTTTTCCACTTGGGTGCTGGGGATGGAACTCAGCTCCTCATGCTTTCACAGCAGAGACTCTTACCCGCTGAGCCAGCTCCCAGCACCCACTTACACCTTTTCTAGATGCATCACAAGAGTTTTAATATTTTGTAAGGATGATAATCGGGATAATTATACTCACTATCATATTTTGAGGAGCTCCTTAGCTATTTAGTTTCCCATCTTTGATGCTGTTTATTTTTCATATTTAATTATGTAGTAGTATATGTACATAAAAATTTTGTCCTTATGAGCCTAGGAGTATAGTTTGGTGCTAGAATGTGTGCTTAACATGGATGAGGCTCTGGGCTCATTTCACAACACATGAAAAGGCTGGCTTTGTCTCTCTATGGTGCTATTTTTTTTTCTCCACTTTCATTTCTGTAAGCAAACCACTTTATTGAGCCCCACCCTTGAGTTGATTCCCTGGGCCCACGATTAGGTCATGTATGGTGTCCCTGGATTTCAGTTTAGTACCTCTTATTGCTTCCTTACCCTGACAGGCCAATGCAGTGTCCTTATATTTCATTAACTTAGTAGGCACATTAATTAATGCTTTTAATTAATTAGCTAAGAGAACCATTAATTATTAAAA
This sequence comes from Acomys minous, assembly GCF_964271855.1. NCBI lineage: Eukaryota > Metazoa > Chordata > Mammalia > Rodentia > Muridae > Acomys > Acomys minous. The sequence continues at coordinate 20,044,471 of NC_140494.1, read as the reverse complement.
GAGATTAACTACAGACTGAAATGTGATCTCTTCTTTCTCTGGTGGCTGATGCTTCTGAGAGAGATAGGGAGGCATATCAGGCAAGAAGAGGAAAAACCCCAAAGCAAATGAGGCAGCACCATAAGATGAAGTTCTTCCTTCCTCCCCACAAGCCTGTGACAAAGGTACCATGGTGTGGAGTAGCATGTGGGCAGGATGAGACCCAAGCTGTACTTCCTAGCAGCTTAGTCTCCCATCTCAAAGGCAGTGGAAGACAGGCATTGTGATGGAAGCTCAGGATGTTTGCTGGGACCCTGGGATGCACTTGCAATCTCTTCAGATACTTTTTGGAATTTCGATGTTGCTCTGAAACCTATGCCCTGGGCTGGAGTCAGATAACACCCTGAATCTGCAGGACAGTATTGGACTCAGAAAAGGCCTCCTGGGAGAGCTCTCAGACAGCAGCAGCTCATGGTAGGCTAATACCGAGGATTTCAGCCCTCAGAACGTAGGTATGTGAGAGTATTCTTACTGTCTTTTTTTTTTTTAAAAAACAAAAAACGTTATCTGACCTAACTATCGTTAACTAACAGTGGTTTCAGAATGAGAGAGGGGGTGAGGGAGGAAGGCAAGGAAGGGTGCAGAGAAGCTCAAGGACCTGCTGCTGCTGCTGCTGCTGTGGTGGTGAGGTGGGGAGGCCGAAGAGGTTTCTTCACTTAAAAAAAAAATACAAAAATGTATTATCAACCGAGAAAATAAAATGTTTGAACCAGTTGTCCTTCTGGTGAGCAATGCAGGTAGATAGAAACGTATATGATAGTGTGGGCGTTAATTTTAAAAGGTACCCACCAGGTACAGTGGAAGAAAGAGCATCAAAGCAATGGATATGATGACCCTGAGAGAAAACGACTGTGGATTGAGAGAAAGACTGAATACGTGAACCGATTTTCATTTAAAGTAACAGGCAAATAGAAACGGAAATGTGTCAGAGACAGTTCAGATAGAGAACACCAACTCACGGAGCCAGATGCCAAAATTGTTCAATCAGGGATTAGAAGCTTTCTCTCTCAGTAAATCAATGGCCTTTCAGAGGACCATTTTTAAGTGTCTAACAGAATATCCTCATGTAAGGCAAACATTCACAGCATTTAGTTGTGATATGTTTTAGGAGCAGGGCAAATATGTTTGTTATCAGCAGGATGTTTAATATTTATATCTATATTGATAGCTACATCATCCATACCTATTTCTATATAAAAATATGCGATATATGTAAAAAAATACTGCACAAAAGTAGCAGCATTTATTCACCTCCAAATTGCCTGGAACATATAAGCACATTACATCATCAAAGAAGAAACAATGGAAAAAAACAGTAATCAAGAATGAAATTGTTATGGAAGCTGTTTTTTTTTTTTAAATGGAAGAAGTTTATTTTTTAAAAACAACTTCCATTTGGACAATTAATGTGCTGTTTACAAGCTAAGATGTCTGTTTGGACCTCCAAAAATATAGGTTGTACTGTTTTTTTATTTTTATTTTTTTCTGAGATAGGAGTCTTAATATGTAGCCCAGGTTGGCCTGCAACCCTGCCATTCTCCTGTCTCGTCCTTCTGATGAATGGCTGAGATTGCAAGTACTGGATGGTTGTCCCTTTTCACCTGAGTTTCCTCACTACAAAGTGTCTCAAGAGAGCAATTAAAACTTTCTTTCCTATATTTCTCTCTCTCCTTCCCTCCCTCCCTCCTCCATTCCTGCCTCACTTCCTCCCTCTTTTCTTCCTTCTTGCCTTCTGATAGCAGGACCAAGATGGCAAATGAGAAATGAAGGTGACACAAATTTGATTTCAACTAGTAGAGAAGTCCTGGAGTTGATTTGCCCGACACGCTGCCTATTTGTGTGGCACTGTTCCTGACAGACCCCAACAAGTACATATGCCAGATTTGAAACTGTTTATGCCAGAGAATTTGAGAATAGTGAAGCCAAGAGTCCTGTTAAGTAAACAATCTTAGAGGTTTAAAACGATTTACTTCTATAATGGGTCTCATGTTTATAAACCCCACACTAAAGCAAAGCTTAAGTATCCTTGTACTAGTGGACAAAGAGCAGATTCTTTCCAGAATCATCGTGGAATTGAGTGTGTGTCTGAAGCCATACTGGCTGGAAGAGCTCTTACCCAGTCTCTCTATCCCTTCAGCAGGTTGGTTAGCACTTGTGTGGGAGAACCTGCTAATTTCCAACTGTCTGCATCCCTTCATTTTAGGATGTTTTATTCTCTAGAGGTCTAGCACTTAACTCTTAAGTGTGTATGCAAAATACGCATAGATGTACAAATGAAAATAACACACATATACAGTATTCCTACATGTACTCATGTATGTACCCATTACATACATATATACATATATACAGGCATGCATGCATGCATACACTTGGAGCATTAGCTGTCTATAAAAGACAGAACAGACAGAGAAAACATATCCATCTTCTCTTTCCTGCTACTAGTGCTAAATATGATACTGGATACTTGTCTTAGTTACTTTCTGTTGCTGTGAGAAAACCCATGTTATGGGACTACTACATAAATATGCACATCTGAGCTACTTCCATTTACTCAAAATGTTCCTTATTCCAGAGAACATATGCCCACCTTATAAGCACAAACATAAAGAGACCCTCCCTGCTTCGTCAGTGTTCTTTTTCTCACCTTCAGTGTTGGGGACAGAAAACAGACCTCTGCGTATGCTAGGGAAGAGATCTGCCACTGGGTCCCACCCCAAGCTTCTCACTTTCTTACTGTCTCTTCTGTTGGATTTGAACTCACAATGTAGCCCAGGCTGGCTCCAATCTTCTCGTTTGCCACCTGCTGGGATTACAAGTATACTCCCTCATGCTCTGCTTAGTGTTTTAAAAGTGCCTACTTTGGTTTTTGTTCCTTCATGCAGATTTTGAACTAGCAGCTAGTGATCTTATTAATCCCAGTGGTTATTATTCAATAGCCATGCTGTCCGGGGGTCAGGATTTACAATATAACCTTCAATGGTAAGGATGCTGATGTATGAAATGAAGGGGAAGGAATGGAAAGGCGTTTCATGAAAATTAGGAGCCTTACAAGAGTGAAGAATTAGACATTTTCCTAAGAGGTGGGTGCATAGATTGTCTGTTCAATTCCATCCTGGCATTAATTACAAATGAGGAAAAAAAATCATGGTATTCTCAATTTTAAACCATTACCAGCAAAGACATCTCACGGAAGGGCCTGCTGGCATTTCCCTTAATTGATTCCATGTAAAGCTGCTTCAGTTATTTATTGGTTTAATGTACATTTGCTGAAAGCCTCTCTCAGGCCGCACAGTTGCTGTCTCTGTGGCACTGAGGCAAGCTTGGAGAGAAATCAGTGGCTAAGGAACAATCAGAAGGCAGTTTGAACCCCAACTTCCACATGTCTATAGAGGCTCCTCAAAGGACATGCTCCCAAACCTGCAAGCACTAGCCTCCCTTTTCTCCTGAACCTCACTTGGCTCTGCCCTCTCATCCTCTGAGGATATGTTTACCTCTCTTAGGAAGGAAGCTAATGATGACTCCATTTTCCTTTATCTACGGAATGGCCAAGCTTCTTTGAAACTCAGTCCAGAGAAGAAATGATGTATGAGCTGGTTTGGAAAAAAAACCAAAACCCAAACCTTTCTGTTCTTTCTTTCTCCTCACCCCCTATGGGTAGGGCTTGCTTCCTCTTAATATCACACCAGTCCCAAATCCTTTGGTTTGATTTCTGGACTTCCTCAACAATAAAGGCCAGGTTGATGGTCTTTTTATCATCCCAAGGATGACAGACCTGTGGCTTCTATCCTGTTTTGGGTTTGAAATTTGATTGGAAAGGTGATGAAAACTTTGGAGTTTTTTGATATAGAAGTACCATCCAACTTTAGAATTCAGTCCCCTAACTTTGTGTTGTCACTTCTAGAAGCTCAGAGAAAAGGGAAAGCCTTTGGCAGAACCCTAGAGAACCCCTAGACACACATGGTATGGCCAAATTGGCCAAGGAGGAAGGAGGACTGTCTCTGAGGCCTCACACAGGCTGTCGATATTGCACAGAGAGATTATAGATGTCCTGACTTCTGAGCATGATTAAGATATTAACTGTTCTGGAAATCGGAGTGCTGTGCTACTATCTCTTTAAGAAAAGCCTTCTAATGACAACAGTTGAAACTTAAGAATACTCCTATGCTGCAGTTCTACACCCCTGGAATTTCTTCTGTACATAAACACAAAATGGCCGGCAAAGATGGTATCTGTATACATTCTTCTATGGTTTAAAGAAACATGGCCTACAGATTGAAGATCTCAGCAGTTACCTCTTTCTCTATGACAACACTGTACGATTCAGGGGCTGAGTTAGCTAGTTTGGGTGAAATTTCCTTGCTGGCTGCTAAGATGGACTCCCTATGAGTCACTTCTTCAAAGTCATTCAGTATTTCAGTAAATATTTATATTGAGTGTCTTTTATGAGGCAGTGTACTTTAAAGTACTTAAAAAACTGAGAGATGATATCCCTCTGTCTGTCTGTCAGTCTGTCTGTCTGTCTCTATGTGTGTATGTGTGTGTGCATTTGTGTGTGTGTTTTGTGGGTATGTGTATGTGTGTATGTTTTTGTGTATGTGTGTGTTTTGTGTGTGTATTTGTTGTGTGTGTGTGTCCATGTGCATACCCTAAAGACTATTTGCATTTGAACTTAGCACTTTGTTAATGATGCTTCCTATTTGTTGTGTGTGTGTGTCCGTGTGCATACCCTAAAGACTATTTGCATTTGAACTTAGCACTTTGTTAATGATGCTTCCTTTCCTCCTGTTAAGTTCCACTCTTATTCAGTGCTCCTGGGTAAACATGAAGCATCTAAGGTGCTACTGTCATGCCAGTTAGAACCTAGGGTTTGTTTGCTCTGAAGTCTGAGTTTCCTTCTTTTGTGTCTATGAAATGGCCAGTTGCCGTTTCTTAGATTTCCCATAGAGATGCCCTTAGTCCTTGGAAGAATAATCCTGAGAGAATTTTCAATGAAAAAGGAAGTTTCTGTAGCTTAGGCCTTAAATCCATTTCCTGTTTATCCCTCCTATGGTTCTGTAGTGAACCATGCTGTGTGTGGCCCAGAAAGTCACACAGCTTAGTGAGTGCTCCATGTCATTCATGCATGTGTTGATATTTGAGGACCAGGGTACATGGCACTTCATCCCAGATAATGGACCTTGTAGGCGTTATTTCTCAGAATTTCCCCAGACTCTCTAGTTCTTGAATTCCTTCTTCGAATGACGTGGAGTTTTAATATTTCGCCACATGGAAACCAATCCACATCTGACAGGCTGAGGTAGGTGTGAGATAGCTCTGTGATGTGAGACACGTGTCATCATGTGGTACTGTGCATGCCTCTTAGAACGCACACCACTGTTCCCATTCTGGGCAAAATGAACGGAAAGGAGAGAAGAAAAGCGTGGGTTCCATTCTGAGGTACTTAAGTATTTGTCACAGCAGATGACTCCTTTAAAATGTTTGAAATGGCTCTGAATTTTTAGTATTCATCTTACTAATGATGTTTGTAGCTTAGATGATGTCTTCTGAAGATAACATCTTTTTCAAATGCCATCATTGCCACTAGACATACAAAATACTACACCTAGGACAAAGAAACCAATATAGGTCAGATCTAGACTCTAGTGGGTTTTTTTTTAATAAGTCAACAATCTGAAGCTCAAATTCCAATATCTTTAGTTTTTATTTTTAAATTAATTGTGTAGTTTGTAACCATGGGAATAAAACAAGAATTGTACCCATTACACCACTGTGGGAAGGATTCTTTGAACTCCTTTAAAATTTTTTTTTCTGCAACAGAGATAAGAACTAAAAGCATTCTTCAGAAGTTTGTAACTTATTTCCTTTCATATTTCCAAGAATTTTGAGATTTATCTAAACCTTGGGCTTTACTTAAAGTCCCAGAGTAACCGAGGCTTAGAACGAGGCTTGCTAATAGGCACAACAGAGTTACATGAGCACTTTTCTATAGCCCTTGTGTAATTGTGCCCACATAGACAGCAGCCCTTATCCTTGCCTGATTTGAGAGGTCCTGTCTGAGAACCTTTTATCTCCTCAGCAGGATATATACAACCCAAGTCGATGCAAGAAACCCATGACATCATGCTTCAATCAATAGTCATCGACCGAGAAGACTGCTCCGTATTAGGTGCCAGGAGGGTCACAGGAAGAAAAAGCTATGGTTTCTATTTTTGAAGAATAATACAGTTCAGAAAACAGCTTAAACCTGCATGTTATGCCATGGTCCCATAGCAAACGGCCATTTAAGTAAATACTCGTAGGGCTGGTGAAGGGTTGGAGGCCAAGGGCGTTGTTCTGTTGAATTTTCAGGAGATAACTAATCAGGAACAAGGCAGGAAAGACAGCAAGCTGGATGGCAAGGGAAGTCAGTCAGGTGACCTGTGTTCCTAAAGATGAACAGGCCATATACCAGTTAGACTTCTATTACTGTGACAGACACCTGAGTTAACTGACTTATAAAGACAAATGCTGTATTTTTACTTACAGTTTTAGAGATCTCATTCCCTGATTGAAATCCCTCCCAAGAGTTCTTTTTTTATTTTTGAAAAATTTTAACATATACTTACTACACATAAATATAAGAAACTACATATAGCAAGAAGAACCATGAAACCATCAGGAATTATAAAAATGTCACATTCACAATGTTTTGGTTATTTGAATTTGGCAACCTTGAAAAAAACATCCTATCTTGGTGTCATTTTTTCATTTTGGAAGCTACTAATCTGCACTTCCTGTTTACTCAGATAACTAATTTTTGTTCTTTCTCAAGTCTCTGATGGGGTTGAAGACCAGATCGTTTAGTTTTACAATGAAGCTTAGTTGTTTAGGGGTTAAGATGTTTTTAGGTCTAGATAGATGTTTTAAGTTGACAGAGATGAAATATGATAGATATTGATTTACACCCAAGAGTTCTTTGGAGAGACATTTGTAGTCCAAAGTATGGCAACTGATGAAATTCTCAGTAAGGTCAGGGGAGTGCCATGAAGAAACTGGGTTCTAAAGTATAATAAGTGGTGGTAGCGTACAACGGAAATGAGACTGGTGAGATGGCTCAGTGGGTAAGGGCACTTGCCACAAAGCTGGACAGCCTGGATTTAATCCCTGGAGCTCATGCCACAAGCTCCGCGTGTTGGCGTGCATCTGCGATCTTATGAGGGAGATAGGGGATAGAGGCTGGTACTGGTTGGAAGCTCTCAGTCCAGCTGGCTGGGAGAAGGGACAACAGCAGAACCAACAAGAGAGACCCTGGGAAGAGATGCCTGAGGGCTGTCCTCAGACCTCCTCACATGCACAGTCCCCGTCCAACAGTTAAGAAGCAGAGAATTAGCTTCCTTTTGGAGAAAACCAGTTATTAGTGATATTGGAGGCTGATAAAGTTATATAATGAAAATAACCATGAAACTATTAAAACTATCATACTGGTTTCAGACCACGCCTTTCACGTTAACCTCAATGAGAAGGGACACTGAACAGTACTGAGAGAGAAACTTGATTAATTGCATTTTCACCCTTTAATTTTCTGTAGATTCTAAGTTTTGAGAATTCGTGTGTATAAGGAGATGTAAGTATCACACCTCAGATCTTTGCCTTGGTAAATATTATGCAGTTTAGCGTACCTTTGTGGTTTCACACAGTAGGTGGTAAGTAGGTGTGGGATGACTGTGCTCTAGTGCTCATCTTGCAAAGGAAAAAGCAATTCAGTAAGAGGTTTGTTTTTCCCTGCATAGGACAAAACTACTACAATTATTTGTGAATAATTTTTATGACTCATGTTAGTATTATAAATTGACATTTAAAAGAACAATGTCATATCAGCATGAGAAAAAAAAAAGACGCCTTCCTGCCCACATCAGAAATATTTCCTTATTGTCTAAAAAGCACCCATTTCTGTTCAGAGGTTGGCATTTATAATGAGCAGGCGTTTTATATCTTGAAAGAAGAAAATAAATACACTTAGAACTAAACAAATCACCCTGATTAAGGGTGTGTGTACTTAGATAAATCCAAAAAGAAGAAATAATTGATATTAGAAAACTTAGAGAACCTGCTCAGATTATATGTGGTGTAATGGGAGTGAAAACTGGCTACATCAAATTGCTACCATGGAGCGAGGAGAGCAGTTCTTAGTTTTTTGTTGGAAAACAAAACAATTGCCTACCACAGGGGACTTGGGTTTGAAAGAGTGCATCGACGTGCCAAAGAACATTCAGCTCCTGCAATCTGTCTACCTACAGGGTGCAAAGCCAGTTACCTCCTCAATGGTAGTCCTTATCATTTTTTTTTTTATTTCCCTGGATTATTTGTGATAATGCTATGTCTTGCCTTGCAAATCACGTACTCTGGAATGGCACGACATTGTCTCCACTTGTCTTTGCATGGCCTTGTGGGTTCTTGTCCTGTGGGATATCCACGTGACACGATGTCTATCTGCTTCTCCTGGTGTGCCAACCTTCTCCTTCCTTTTATGGGCTATGATGGGAAGCTAGTATTTGCTGACTTCTCTGGGAGGCTGCCACTGACTCTTCTCTGGGGAGACACAGTGGCCACCAAAGGATGCTTCTAGACCACCTTATTCTTAACCACCTTCAGCTCTGACGTTTTGAATGCCGTTTTTCTGCCATGAAAGTGAGAGCTATAAAATGTAACTGGGTATCTGCCCTGGCGTTCACAGGCAATCCTGGAGTCTTGGGCATATAGGTAAGACTCCTGAACTGGCTCAGAGCCTCCATGCTTTGGCCTTCTTTCCCTGAGACCAGTGCTCCGTGCCTAGGTAGAGCTTCTGGTGCTTCCTCTGGCCTAGGCTTTCAACCATGACCAGCCCAGTCACCTCATCATCACCTTTCTCAGTTCTTCTTGTCTTTGATTTTTCTATTCCTATTCAGTGAATCTGATGTCTCCCACATTTTAATTTCCAAAAGAGTAGGAGAGTCCCAGGAAAGGAAAGAGAGAAAAAGAGGATCTGGGAGGGCGATAGAGCGTGGGCATGGGATTGGGCGATCTCTACTTCATACTAGTTATTTGCTTACTACAAGTCATTTAAGCATGTTGCTTCCTTGTTTGGTGACCTTACTAGGGACAGCTTCTCTCTCTTTGCAGGCCTCTGCTATTTGCAAAAGATAGAGCCTTCCACTGCCTTGCAGACAGATGGGGGACATTTTGCCAGGAAACACGCCCCCCTTACATGAGGCCTCACCGAACACTGAAATAAACTTCCCTGTCAATTGCAGCTAAGGACCCGCTGTTTTGCTTGTCCCATGGACTATGCCAGGACGAGGCCAGTAAGGAAGCTGTTTTGTGAGTGCCTGGCTTCCTTTTCCCGTTCTGCTATTCCTGTTCACTGTGTTGGCGTCCCAGGAAGCACTCTGACAGTGCCACAGGCAGTCTTCCTCCATGTTGTTCGGAGAGGCAGTTAGAGCTCAATTTTTAAGTCTTTCGCCAGAGCAGGAAGTACTCTGCAGTGAGTGCTTGTGTTGCTTGAAATCATTTACGCGTGGAGTCGTCACTGTATTCTTTAGTCATTACGCTTGCATCACGTGGTCTTTTCTCAAACATCAGCATGGTGAGCCAACGGTGAAATTGCATTTCTCTGAATTAGAGTACAGATTATTATGGGAAGGAAAAAGACATTACGAGAGAAATGTTCATATTTATGTTCGTATAAGTGGAGCAAGCTTCGCAGCCTCTGAGGCGGTTGGCGCGGCTATAATGCACCGTGGGGCCGTTGTACCACACTGCTCGGAACTTGTGTCAGAACACGAGTGCAGAGAACTTGGAGTTGCTCAGGCCTAAGTACAGAGACCAAGTGAAATGTGTAAGCTATATTTCCTGCGAGGCTAGGAGAATGCAGCATCCCTCATGGCTCTGGTTTTAATCTCAGGGCTGGAATGCACTAGGCAGTTAATAAGCAATTGTTGAAATGGTCTGCTCACAGCCCACTACCCTCCCCCCTGCCTTTTTAATCCTCGCCCCACCTCTGTAGTATTGGAATGGCTTTGCAAGTAGGAATTTAAAAAAAAAAAATTTAATTAATTTATTCTTGTTACATCTCAATGGTTATCCCATCCCTTGTATCCTCCCATTCTTCCCTCCCTCCCATTTTCCCCTTATTCCCCTCCCCTATGACTACTGTTCCTGAGGGGGATTTCCCCAGGTAGGGATATATTATTAAAACACAAGTCCAGGGGAAAGGGTTATTGCTTGCTTGAGTTTTCTTCACTTGGCTTCGTACGGTTTGTTTTTACTGGGGTCAGTTGGCTGTGTCTTGTGCTTGGCTCCCAGACCTTGTGAGGGTGACCTGTCTCATGGCATGCTACAGTCTCAGCTTTGGTCCCGCCTCCTTGACTGGTGTTGTAGATGGACAGGAGTCACTTAAAGGTAAAGTGGAATAACGCAGCTAAATGACTTCATATTACGACTTTTATGGGACATCAGAGTTGCCGGGTTGCAGGTGTTACAAACAAAGCCAGTTGGGTTTTTAATGTACTGTGCAGATCTGAGAGTAGGTATTGCTGTATGTTTTCTTATAATTTCTATCTTCCCTCGCTGCCATCTGCTAGGTTATACATGATTTTATTACCATGTCAAGTATGAGGCATGGATATAGCTTTTTTTTTTCTTCCTTTTTATTGTTCTATCATCTCTCTCTTCCTTTCTTTTACCTCCTCACATCTTCTTTGTTTTGCAGCCGGAGCTCATGGCTTCTCCAGGCTTATTGTCTTTAGGCTCCTGCAAGAGTAAAGATTTTTTTTTGTTACTTGTGTTCCCCAAAGATTTTAGATGAATTAATGAATAAATGGTTGGAATCCATACCAAATATTACTTAGTAAAGATGAGCCTGTCAGCCGCTGAAGGCATTTGCTCCAGCATCTGCCTTGATCCATACAATAACCTGGTCAGATAAGAATGTTGTTGTTAACTTTTAACAGTGTTCCCTTTGTTATTATTGTGTGTATATATGTAGTACAGGAAGCCCCGAGTGAGTGAAGGCCTGAATGTGTGTTGTAGACTTGGGCACAGCTGTGTCAAGGACCTCAGAGGGGGAAGGAAGATGGCAAAGTTTTTCCCAGGCTAGGTTCAGGGAAATGGCGAAGCTTGCTGTTCTGGCCTGAGCGTGAGTGTTTACAGTGCGTGCAGAAGATGTCCACCATAACTTTTTCTCTCTGCCTATTTATGACGTGAAGACTGCGCCCCTACAGAGATAGCACCTGCCAAGATTAACTAAGACTGTCTCCTTTGCCCAGATGTATACCCTAAGCCCTGCCTCCTTTTTGTCTATGTGCAATAAGGCTGTCTCCCTGTCCACATCTCTATAACAAACCTGAGCTTCTAGGGTGCTGAGGTTTCTCTATTAGAGAGCCCAGCCCACCCAACCCCAGCTACTTCTGTATGTCTCTGTGTTTGTCTTTTCTTCATTCCCTCATTACCCCTTGTCAGGCCAAGTCCCTAGGAGCCAAGCAAGGACCTGGCAGTGTATGAAACGTGTGGGGTTGAGCATGTCATGGTGCCTATGTGGAGTCAGTTTGTTCCTTCAATCTCTGCATGGGCTGCAGGAATCAAATTCAGGTTATCAAGATAACAAACCGCTAGTGCAAATAGTACTGAGGAAAACTTCAAATTAAAGGAAAAACTTGAGTGTTTACAAGTTTAAACAGGAAACAAGACTCTTTAGAGAAGGTAGGGCCTGAGGGGAGGAATGGGGCATTGACAGGTGTCAGGAGAGATGGATGGGCCCAGGATACTCCAGGAGAAACTGGGATGTGGTAGATGGCATGGCCGACCATGCATGGGGGTAGTGACTATACAGAAACTCTGGAAGGAGAAAGAGACTTTTGTGACAATGCTGATGTACACTAAGGAGGTGGGCTTTGACATTAGGTGCAGAGACTTACAGGGTCCTGCACAGGCAGATGATTGGCTGGAAGCAGTTTTATAGGAAGATGAATCTGGTAGCAAATGAATTGCACTGGGGATGATCTAAAGTAAGGAGTCACTTACTGGGTAGTGTAATGGAAGCTTCGGTTTCTTTGTAAACTCAGCTTTTGAACGTTTTATTGAGCACTTATAGCAGGAAGTGACGTTGGTGCTGTGTTCATGTAGCAAGCACACCATTTTTTTTTTCAATCAAATAAAGGTTGTATATTGATTTGGTCTGGATTGAGGTAGCGGAAGGTTGCCTAATGAAGGCTGTACCCTGCCCCACCCAAGGCCTTACTAGGTTGTGCTCCTAGGAGAGATTTCTAAACGTCTGATGTTACTGATGCCTTTGACTTACCAGACCTGGATAGCTGTGACTGTTGTCAAGGCAATGTTGAGAGTTACAGAGAGTAGGGGGTCAGTCTGGGCCCACTGTAAATGTTTCCACATTTGTAAATGTTTGCCGGATCAAAGGAGAGAGTAAGTGAGAGGTCAGGATGGCTGAGAGTGTTTGGAGAGTGTCAGCACAGGTGATTTTCGTGCAGATGGATAAACAGTGCTGTGTAGGCAAAGGCCAAGGAAGACTTAATTACGGAAGATTCCCACGGTCCTGTCTATATTAGCATGAAAACAGTGAATTCTAAAAAGAAATTTTTTTTGTGTGTGTGTGTGTGTGATTTATGGATAAGAAGCCTGCATTTTATCGATAAGAGTAGGTTATTATCCAGTCATAACATTTGATTTTTCAGAACGGTCAAGGCAGTGGCTGCTTGCACACATGTACATCTCAGAGTTTCTTCTGGGCGTTCCTCTGAGAGAAGGAGGAGAGAACAATATTAGCACAAAAGTGGCACTTTTCACTCAGTGCTAGTGTTCCAGAGATGAGGCTGTGGTTTAGATTTGTTGAGCTTTGCCATTAGTCTAGAAACCGAGGTATATACGGACTCTCCCTGTACAGCTTTCTTGCTGCTTTTAGAAAATGAATATGGCATTTTAATAAAGGTGAAATATATATAGTTTACTATCTTGGTCAGCAAATTCTGGCTTCCTGTAGCCTAATCTCCCAGGACTGCAGGAGTGGGGAGCGAGGGTTTAGTGTGACATGAACCTGGATTTAAATTTGCTTTCACCACTTACTTCTATGTAGCCCTGGACACTTAAACTCTCAATGTTATTCTAAAGTGCTTTTTATTTTTTCTTAAGAGGTTATTGAGAAGTTGGTAGGTAATGTATGAAGCTAGCAGTTCTAGGACAGGCCCTGGCAGATGCTGAGTACAGCCATCATCCCAATGGCTGATTCTGGTACACATTTCCACATCATTGTACCTAGAGTGACAATTCAGTATCAAAACCAATGACTGTATTTCCTCTATCTTGGGGGAGAATATAAAAGTAAGGAAGAGTTCTGGAAACAATATTTGAAAAGCTCATTGGCTTACCTCACATCTGGGGGCAAATACTCTCCAAAACCTTCATGTAAAACCTTTAAGGTCAAACAGAAGAGCAAGGACTCAGATTCTGTTTTAAAATACCTGCTATTTCTTACTAGTTCTGTGGCTTAGAGTTTATTTTAAGTTTTGAGTTGGTAGTTATGAAATGTGGTGATGCATCATGTGAGGTGGCGTATCTGAAGAATTTGAGGTCCAGGATCTGATGGAATTGACTTGAGGAAGTTCAAAGTTTTTATTTATTTAATTACTTTGGTTTATTTATTTATTTTGCTTTGCTTTCTTGTTTTCTGTTTCAGTGTTGGAGATTGAAAACAAGGGCTTGTGTGCAATAGCCAGGTATTCTGTCACTGAGCTAAAAGAAACATCATTTAAAATGACATCGATGCACCAGGATTAGACTTGACAGGGCCTAGCTAGGTGTCTCAGTGGTATTCCTCCCAAAGGTAAAACGGTAAAAGCTGGGCAGGTGTTACTCGCTGATACTTTTAATGTCGGTAAAATTCTGATTTATAAAAACAATAATATTTGAAGATGATATTGCAGATGATTAAACAGTCTGACCTATTATGGAAAATGCTGGAGAAACAGGAGAAGGTCAGGAGCTTAGGAGGCAGTCTGAACACAGACTCAGGAGTGATCACCGTGGTCCAGGAAGTACGGTGCTGTTGGGGGCTGAATATGAAATGTCTCCCATAGGCTCATGTTTGAGTGCTTGCTCTGGAGTGTGTGGCACTGGTTAAGATGCTGTGGGACTCTGAGGAGGGGAAGCCTTGCTGCTTGCATGTAGATAGCTAAGGGTGCGCCTTTGAAGGTTACAACCAGGACTCTGGTTCAGGCGCTTTCTCTATGTCCTGGTTTGGTAGTGTGAGCCCCCAATGCCACACAGTATATTCCCATTACATACACTACACCTTTCACACTGGGATGGGTTGTACCTTCTAAAACTGAGTCCAAATAAACCCTTCCTTAGGGTCCTCTTGTTGGATGTTTTGGACATGGCCATTCAAAAGTAACTATGCCAGTAGACTGAAGGGACAAAGAGAAGCAGGAGGCTGCTGTGGGTTAGGCCAACCTGGGAGAACCTTTAAAGGCCAGGCATGGTAACATGCACCTTTAATCCCAGCACCGGGGAAGCAGAGGGGTCTGTCTGAGTTCAAGGCCAGCCTGGCCTATGCATCAAGTTTCAGGCCAGCTAGAGGTACATACTAAGACCTTGTCCCCAAAAAGAAGTACGGAGGTATAGATTTGGTTATTTTACTTAGACACACCCAAATGGCCGAGTTAGTGGGATTTTAGAGCAGCAGTGAACAAAACAAGCAAGGAAGGTTCTTGTAAAACCCGAGGCAACTTTGACAAATTGCAAAGCATTCTACTGACGACTGAGATATGTTAGCATCTCTCTCTGTGATCAATGACTGGAACCAATAGCAAGATTTAAGATCACATTAGGTGAACAATCCAAGCAAAAACATATTCATACTTCAAGACATTTCAAGGAGCAAGTCACAGTTGTGTGAGAAGATGTAGTTATTTGCGGCATCTTTTATATAAAGCAGACCCTGTTGGGAAGGCAATGATTTCAACGACCTGCGTGTTTCCTGGCAACCTTGTAGCTCCCAGCTAGGGTGTTTCATCGCTGTGACTGGTCGTTCTTCTAGAAAGTTCCAATGTTTCCAGGTTCATGATGAGAATGAGGGACCCCAGACTCCGTGTGGAATCACTTGAATTAAGAGTCAGGTCATGCTGTTCTCTAGTACTTGCTGGAAGAGATCAGATGGATGTGTGAGGGAATCTGGCCTTGGAAGGGGGAGAGCTTCCTGGTTAAGTCCTTAAAAAGTGGAAGCGTGGAGTGAAAAAACAACACTGGCAGCCACTGTAAAGGAAGAAGCATCAGCACCACAGAGGGGAGTTGTTTGGGATGCAGTGAGAACGGCTGCTCACCGCACCCAGCACCACCAGCTCCTGTATTCAGAAGTGATTTTCCAACTAAGCTGTGTTTGCAGAAAGCTCAGAAACAGCTGCATCAGCTTCCGACGTGCGAAGATGGCGCAAGAATAAACCGTGAAAGTATGTTTTGTGAATTACAGAACAATATGAGCCCCTCCTGGGATGCTTTGTATTAGCTGAAGTTTACAGAAATAAAGAACAGTGAAGCTGGGGGCCTTCTCTTCTCCTCCCTGGCCCCCCCCCCACTTGCTTTTGCTGATGTATTTGTCTTGTTGGTTACCATAGAGCTGCTCAACGGTATTCCTAAGTGGTGCCGAGAAGCTTCTCAGATTGCACGGAACAGGAGAATCTCGACTTTTAGGTCTTGATTAAGCTCAGGAACATTTTCTCTTTTTATGGGGCAGACTTAATTCTGCACAAAAGTGGCAGCTGTGGTCATACCCTCGTGTCTGGTCCCTCCACTCCCTTGTGCCCCTTCTTCTCAATGACAGGGTGACAGAGCAGCTGTCTTCACACCTGATGCAAGTACAGATTACCCCTGTCCCAGTAAGTTAGCCCTGGCCACTGTCCTACCACCCAAGATCATCTTTATCCCCTGAGCCCATTATTCAGGCTTTGCTGGCCTTGGGCCCCTGCTCTAAGTTACTGGGAAGTACTGTGTGTTTTTCAGAGGAGAGTAAGTTCCCCCCCCCACCCCCCAAGACAAATTTCTCTTTTCATTTTCCCCTGTTTAGAACTTGGTTCTTTGCATCAAAAGTGAGGAGACTGCCCAAGAGTTTTTTTTTTTCCAATTCAGTGTGGGCATCTATGTTTGCTAACATGTTGGAAGTTTATTAATATTTAATATTGATTTATTATTTTAGTATATCAGCGGTTACCTCTTAACCAGCCATATACTAAAATGACCACACAGAGAGACTAGGATCTATTTAACCAAACTAGAGAACAATGCTCCATCCTAAACCTCCAAGCTAGTATAATTTCTTTTCATTCAGATTTCCCATGTTATACTTGCTTTTTACTCATATTCCTGATCTGGTTCTTTTCTCCTGGTCTTTCCTTGTCCTCTCTACATGGATTCTCCTCTCCTTCCTGCTCTTTCTCCTCCCCTCCCTGGACCAGGACGCCCTATTTTCTGTTATTGCTTAGCATTGGCTAGTTGACCTTTTTTGGCAACACAGAGAACAAATGATGCCCTGTTTACTGTTTACACAAGCTTGAGACAGGAGATACTTAGAATAAAGATTATAATGCAATGTCTGGATTGAAACCAGATGGTGGGGGTCAAGAAATCAGCATTTGAATGAACAAGAATGAATTGTACACAATCCACAAGAATGTTAGTCCAACTCTAGCAGGAGAGGCTATTATATATACAGGGCCACCTCCTAATTACTTTTCTGAGGTAGCTTGATGTAACATTAAAACCCCTGGCTTCTTAGATCCTGGCCAATGAAACAAATTATGTCTTAGTCTGAATTTTGAAAGCAAAAAGACATTAAATTAATTACATTTGAATCATCTTCATATTCATCAATTACTGCCGGGATTTCCAGGGCTGAGATTTATGTATATAGTAGATGCAATTACTCTTTTTTGGATGCCATAGATTAAATTCAGTGCAAGATCCCTCAGGAGATGCCTTAGCTGTACCTTGCCTCTAGCCTCTCTTCCATGGAATCAGTTTCAAGTTCAAATACATTTTGTCTGATAAATTGACTACACATTCAGGGACTAAAGAGAGCAATTAAGTATGACATCAAATAAATGACTCCGTGACAAGGTGTATTCCATTTAGGACGGTGTAATTCAAAATGTGAGAAAACATGATTTAGCTCTCTGGCCTGAAAGGCAGATTAAATTACTGGGTGGGAAGAATTTGGTAATTGGAGAAATGTAACATTTAAGTGTGTGAAATGGTTTTGTTGTAAAACGGTGTAGTTCTTTATGTGGCTGTAGCCTAATTTGACATTTTTGGGACCTTGTCTAATCTTGACATATAATATAAGGTACCACTGGGTAAGATGAGGATGGACGTGCTAGGTAGCTGAAGCCCATTATACCAAAATAAACCAATGTATTTTCTCCTTAAGTTAATGAGGGTGCCATGCCGTGGATATGGCTTGGGTGGCTTCTCTAAGCCAGTGCAATGCTTTCCTCCATTCATCCCCTCTCTCTTTTAGACGTATCTTCCTATGCCTTGGCCTCATGACTTTGTAGGGTGTTCTGTTGGCTGAGATAACTACCATCCCATTGGTGTTGGCCATGCCATGATTGTGCGACTCATACCAGCCAATAGATTTGGAGCAGACATGATCTCAACAGATGTCTTCTTGGATGCTCCTCTGTGCATGGTATGACTTCTGGAGCCTCTGCCACTTACTGTAAGACTGCATTCTGGGTGGCTGCCTTCCTAGGAGAATGAGAAAGATCAGGTGGGAAGAAATGAGGTTACGCTGAAGTGTGAAGCTAGTGGACACAGTGGTTAATTTGCAGGCCCATGATCATGAAAAACAAGTGAAGGCCATCGTCACATCACTGGCTTTGTTTTTTTTTTTTTTCTGTATCATAATCATAGAATAAGCTAAATGAATGCTAGCAAATTCCATGTCCTTCTGAAAGTTTCATTTCGCAGTTAAGTCCAACAAGTTTCTTTTACAATCCTAGCCCCAATTTTACCTGTTTTGGTGAATTTTTATGATCCAATTGAAGAATTACCTGGGAAGAGGGAGTCTCAATTGAGAAACAGCCCAGACCAGATTGGATTGTGGTTGTGTGTGTGTGTGTGTGTGTGTGTGTGTGTGTGTGTATGTGTGTGCATTTGTACTTTTCTTAATTGTTGTTTGATGTGGGAGAGTCCAGCCCAGTGCGAGCTCCTTTGAAAGTTTCTAGTTTCTTCCCTACTAGAGTTCCTGCCCTGATTCCCTACTGATGACTATAACTCTAAATAATCCTTTCCTCCCCAAGTTGCTTTTAGTGATGGTGCTTTTCCACAGCAACAGAAAGTAAACTGAGGTATCACCTTATCAAGAAATCGGTGCTATTTATAACCTAACAGTCCCTCTTGGCTGTAGATCCTTTGCTGACAAACATTTCATGACTGGAGACTATATGGATATATCTTTTAAAATGCTAATTATATATTGTTATTTCATTTCTACTTTATTATTATTATCTTATTATTTATTATTGTTACTCAATTTTTATTCGATACATTTAAAAAACACTAGACTATATTTTTAAAAATTAAATTACTTAAAAATCTTCTAAGACTTTTAAGTTGCATATAGCTGATTTTGTTGTTAGTCTAGGGAGAAAATGAAATCAGTTAGTGGGAAGCAGGTAGCCCTGGGAAGGGAGCTCTCATCATGACGTCAGGCGCATTGAGTCTGGAAGACAAGCAGCCGGGCCAGGCTCTCCAAGTGCATTCCTGCAGCCGCAGAGACACCATGAAAGCTGCTGATGGGTGCATGCAGGTGGCTCCTGCCTTTTAATTGGGTCTGTGTCCTGGAACTTCTTCCATGGGGAGACCATGTACCCATATCGACAGAACAGAGGGTATTCATGAGGCCTATTCCCCACCATTGCTCATGAAATAAGGACTCAGATACACCTAAGTAACAGTGCCTAGGTCACAAGTATGTGGTCTAAGTGCAAAAGGAGGTTGGGAAACTGGGTTTACAACTTTGACCTTGGGCAAACAACACTTTGAATGTGCCAATTTGATGATGCCTTGAAAGAGTGCTCTAAAGGCATTAGGTAGCCAAAAAACATGGAAAATGCTACTATAAATTATGATATCTCACTATTATTAGTAGTATAGTAGTTTAAAAATGAAAAGAAGTAGTTTATCAAGGTATCTTTAAAATTAACCATCTGCTAAAGCTAATTAAAAGGAAATATTAAGTAAAAAGTTCATTTTTACACAAAAATCTCACTGATTTAATTTCCATGCACTCAAATTTTTTGATAATAAATTTGACTCAGTTTCTCAGTTTTGCAGCATGCAAATGTTTACTATAGTAAGCCAAGGAATTTCGAAACTCTAAAACTATCTATTTATAAAGAACTCTACTCAATTTAAAAATCCTTTCCATCATGCTGGTGGCATTGTTTGACTGTCTTTAGAGCCTGGCAGTTGCGCTGGCCATCTCTAAAAACCTCCTATATACACTCTTCTTTAAGTCAGGGATTCAATTTCCTCTTAAGGTAACGGGAATGAAGCCTAGAGGACAGTTTCATCTGCTACAGACAGAACTGTTAAATGAATCCCTGTGAAATATCCTCCCTTCTATGCAGTCTTTACATTAAATCAGAGTCTCTGTGTCCTCGTAGAGAAGCGCTATCAGACATCAGAGTTTGTGTTAGATATGTTTATGTCATCTAGTTTGCTATGTGCAGCTGAGCTTGGTCAGTGGATAGAACATTTGAGATATGCAAAATAGAAGACTCAGGTTTATGGATAGAGAAGAGGATCATGGGAGCAGAGTGGGGCATGGGAAAGAGCAGAACCTGCAGAGGATAGAACAGGGCAAGAGAGCAGAGGGCATGAGGAAAACGTTGATCTGGTTTTCCTTCCTCTGTTTTTGATACAGGATGTTACTGTTTGGTCCAGGCTGATCTTGAACTAAAGATCCTCTCTCCTTGGCTTCCCAAGTATTAGGATGAAAGGTGTGTACCACCACCAGCCCTGGCTAGGACGAAAGATCTGGAACCAAGAAGTTATGTGTGAAGTGAGGTTAAAAAGGAGAAAGTGTTTTTTCCTGGCTAGAGATTAGTGAGTGAATTATATTAGGAGTACAATAGACAGTGAAAATTGCCATTTTTTAATTGGATTGGTAATTAAGATTTCTTATTATGATTATTAATAGTGTGTGTGTGTGTGTCAGAGCATAACTTTGTGGGGTTAGTTTTCACCTTCACCTTTACATCATTTCTAGGGATCACATGGTAACCAGGCTTGTGCAGTGAACTCCTTTGCCTTCCAAGCCGGTTGCCAGTGCCACGAGAGAAGGTTTTTAATTGCATAAGATGCACTGACTCACATGGAAATAAATTATATTAAAATATGGATATCCAAATGTTAAAATGTTTATATGGCTTCTTTATTAAAGTGCTAAATAGCAAATTTAGAGGAGTATGAGTGACCCTTGCAAGTACCGCTGGCAACTGTAATGTGGTAAGAAAATATCTGGAGTTTATGAATGTTAATGCCATAGGTTCCATTCATTGATGAATGGCATAAATGCTATTAGAACAAATTAAAAACATATTGGCCTTCCCACCATCTCAGTTAGAGTCTCCAGATTCTCTACATAGTTCATCCCTAAACCTTTTGGACCCTTATTCCAAAGAACCTGACAGAACGTTCCCTGACTGTGTGCTCTTTCCAGAAGGATGATCACTCAGGGAGAGTGGGCGCACATGCAGTCTGCATGCAGCTGGGATCATGTTACTGTGTTTTCTGTTCTTTCTGTTGGTCTGTTTATCTGCTTCTCTGACAGGGATTCACTAGTTAGTTCCCTGTAGCATCCTGTTGCCTGCAAGCCCAGCCATTTCCATGGCCCATGCTTAAGTCTACATGTGGGGTTTTTGTTCTTTTTGTTCTTTCATATAAATTGTGAAGTTCTGAAAACAAGCCTTTTGGATGTTGTTTATTGTTGCATTGGATTCATGAATAAATTTTAGTTTTAAAAACTCATCTTTTATTGAGTTTTCAGCCAACATAGTTTTTAGTTTTCACATATTGCTCATTAAGACTAGATGGGGTTTGGATGAGCATCTTTTGAAATCCTTTTTCTTAAAAAACCCTGCTAACCTGCCAGCTAGGGCAATCATGGTGGCTTGAATAAGAGGTGTCCCCCAATGCCTCAGAGATGTGAACACTTGGGTCCCCAGGTGATGGCTCTGTGGAGGTTGTGGAGCCTCTGGCAGGTGGAGCCTTGCTGGCGGAGGACATCACGGGGCAGGGTGGGGGGTGAGGGTGGGGCTTTGAGGCTGTGTGGCCTCACCTTGCTGTTTCCAGTTCACCCTTTCTGTGTGCTTGCGGTTGAGGATGTGAACTCCCGGCCTCCTGTTCCCACTGCTGATTGATTAAATAATCATAATGAACTAATGGCAATGAAGCTGTACTATATAAATGTAGGTTTATTGGAAACAGTGCGGGAGACTGGGTGGGGTGGGGTGGGGTGGGGTGGGGTGGGGTGGCTGGGTGGGGTGGGGTGGGGTGGGGTGGGGTGGGGTGGCTGGGTGGGGAAAAGCGTGTGCTGGGGGTGGGGGAAGGAGAGAGGCCAGGGAGGTAGGAAAAGGGGAAGGGGCAAAAGCAGTGGAACCAAAATGTCTGGTTTATGTAGTGAGTCTCTGGGTGAGGGAAGCCCCACCACTAGGTAGAGGGCAGGCCGTGCCAGCCACGCCTTGCGTGCCCCTTCACTCCATACCTCCTTGCTGCGATGGGTTCTTAACCCTCTAGCACTGTAATTCAAAAATATATTTTTTTCCTTCATAAGTTACTTTTGGTCATGGTGTTTTGTCACAGCAACAGAAAACTAACTAATATAGCAGGGAAATACTTTTTTGAACTAGGTTAGTTGGGGGAAAATAATGCTTATTACAAACTTTTGGCTGCCTCAAGGGACAAGTAGTTCTTATGCATACACCTCCCACGACTGAAAAATCATCTGCGCATTTGTATGAAATGCATCACTTTAGAAAATTGGCCATTTATTTAGATAACTCATAACCTGGATTCTGGCAGCTAAGATTCTGAAAGCAATCATGTCCTTGACATTTGCTGTAATTTCATACTGAGATTATTTAGTATGAAACATCTGAGCAGTCTAAATTTAAATTAAGCCAATTCATTTATTCACTCTACGGGTATTTACTGAGTTCCCAATGTATGTCAGGAACTCCTAGGTTCTGGGATGCAGGTACCTGAAGGAATTGATTTCAGGAGGGTGAGGCTGACTCCATAAAAAGGCTTCTGAGATGTTGATGAGTGAGAATTGACCACCGGGTTCAGTGGATGTTTCCCTAAGAGCGGCTGCAGAGGGACATCGTTGGCTCAGAACGGGGTCAGCAGCAGCAGCAGCAGCCATCAAAGCTGTGAGTAGGTAACCATAGGAGGAGTTTGCCACAAAGAGCGTTGGAGATAGGCTTCTAAGTGACACGTGTGCCTGGTGTGTAAAAGAGATGTTAGAGAAAGATGTGGCGAAGGGGGAGGCTAATTTTGCTGCAGAGTTTGTGACAGGGCAGGAAGGGTGAGGAAGGGCAGGACCCAGTGCACAGTGAAAGAGTTGACCTCAGCTAAGGATTCATGACAATTCATTAGAGTGGGCCAGGAAAATAAAATAAAATAAAATAAAAAGCAAAGGGCTGGTCAATTTTTTTTCTCGGTGGAAAAACGGTGAAAAAAAATTTTTTTTGTTTAAGTAATCCCCTTTTCCATGGGGGAGTTAAAAGTTATACTTATCTATTGAGAATGAGTGAGGTTTCATGGGCAGGGTAGTGAGGAGGAAGGACAGCGTGGAAATAGTTTTACTGTGAAGTGGGAGAGTAATAAATTTTGGATAAAGCGTGAGGCCTCTAGAAAAGGCTGAGAGTGCAGTTGAGAAGATCATAAATTAGAGCAAGATCAGACAGCCCAGCTGTGTGCTTTTCCCCACCATATTGGGCATTTAAGATATAATGCAGAGGCACTAAGGGCTGAGGTCTTATGTGGGCTGTGGTTTTGCTAGGAGAGTCCGAGAGAGAAGGGGAGGGAGGAGGAGAGCTATAATTTAAAGGTATTTGAGTGATCATAATGATGGAATGTAGGATGCAAATCATGCGGAAGTCCCCAGGTCGGCCAGTGGATCCTGGAAATCTCAGATGGTGCTGACCCCTAAGTATACTAAGTGTTTTTTTCCTTATACATACATACATACATACATGTGACAAAGTTTTTATATAAATTATATAAGTACTATATTAATAGCAATAGCTAATAACAAAAAGATCTGGGGCTGAAGAGATGGCTCAGCACAGAGATGGCTGAGGCACAGGCTCTTCTTCCAGGAGACCAAGGTTCAATTCTGAACACCCACATGGTAGCTCATAACTGTCTGTAACTCTAGTTCCATGGAATCTCTCTCTCTCTCTCTCTCTCTCTCTCTCTCTCTCTCTCTCTCTCTCTCTCTCTCTCTAACACACACACACACACACACACACACACACACACACACACACACGTACAAGCAAGCAGAGCACCAATGTGCATAAAATAAAATAAATACATCATTAAACAAAGACTCACATGCATTAAAAAAAGATCAACTGTAACAATCTAATATAATAAAATAACTTATATTGTTTCTTGCAATCGGGGGCCATTATTAAGCAAATTAAGGGGTACTTTGAGGATAAGTACTGGTAGTACCATGGAAGACACTCTGACAACGCAGATGTCTACCAAGTGCCCATTGGATGGGAAATGTATAAGAGCTGGATGTTCCAGGTCAGAAGGTGGATTATGACTCAGGAGAGATGGAGTAAAATGCTTTGAGATTTCCTCATGCTATTCAGAATAGTTCACAATTCCAACCTTAAGAATTGTTCCTTCCTGGAATTTTGTACTTGATATATTTTGAACCCTTGTTGACTGCAGCTAACTGAAACCACAGAAAAGGAAACCAGGAGTGAAGGGGGGCTACTCCAAGTGGAGGGGGGCAGAGACACTGAGAATGGTGGACAGGGTACATAGAGCGAGTGCATCGGACGTTCTGGTTGGAGTCAAAATAGTAAAAGGAGTAAGTTGAAAAAGAAGCAGGGTACTGTTTGGTAGACCTGAAGTGGATTTGGGAGGTAGCACAGCTGTTGAGGATGTGCTCTGGACTGTGACTCCTGTGAGTGGGGGCTGAGCTGAGTGAAGGATAGACTATTTGGAAGGACTTGCCAATATCAAGGGGCTGGGCTGTGAACCGCATTACGTCAGCGATGGTGAGGTCACTAAGAATCTGAGAGAGTGGAATTGAGGGCTTTGGGTAAACTAGAATGCAATAATGAACTATAACAGATGCATTGAATACAGGCGGGGTGTGCTGAGGTTGGGATGCAACAGCTGGTACCCGCAAAACCTGAGAGGACAGGAAAGAGGAGCCTAGAAGCAGCGATGCTCAGAGGTGGTGATATCTACCCGACTTGCCACACTGGAAAGTCGTCAAGAGAAACCATGTCTTTAAAAAAAACCCAGTTTGTGCCTGGCTTAGTGAACTTTGGATGCCTACCCAAGAGAGGAACTATCTTTCTTATAGCTATAGCAAAAATGACCTGCTAGACAAATTATCCATAACACGGCAACGCGAGATAATGTCCTAAAAAATGTAGCTCAGTTTTTAGCTGTTTAGCAAGCATTCAGTCTAACCAGTGCCTAAGAAATACATGGTCAGAAATAGATCTTTGGTTTCTTTTGAAACAAGGTCTCAGTATGTATCCCAGGCTGGATTTAAACTATGTAACCCAGACTGAGCTCAACTGTTTAGCTAGCTCAGCCTGGCCTCAATCTCATAATCCTCCTGCCTCAGCCTGCCAAGTGCTTGGATTACATGCCTGGCTAGGGAAAGGATTTTTAAATACAAATACATAGTGTTACATTGGGTTTGATAAAAGAGGACTCCAAAGACAGTAAGTCAATAGTATCTCTTTTGTTTTAAAGAGGGGGCAGTTGTTCACAATCCTTGCAATTGAATGAGACAAGTTCTTGTAGATATGATGCAAGTGCTTGGCTCGTCGCTCTGTATCTTTATTTCAGTGCTTGGAAAGAGCACACTTCTGCATCATCAGTCTCACTTATTCATCTTTAAAGTCCAAGGAAGTTCTGGTTAGACAATATTGTGAAACTAATACTCTAGAGACACAAGATTGAAGTCAGTATCCGAACATATGAAATGAAGAAGCTGACTTATTTGTTGTGATTTAATTGATGCTATTTTGTCTCGAGGACTATGTGTAAATTACCAGTACGCACATCTGTGTTTTGATATGTTGAGATAGCCAGAGAACCACAGAATTTATTTTTATTCATCCTCATTCATTCATATATTCATATTATTTTTTTGTGGCTCAGGGGCTGAAACCTGGGACCTGTGTGCTAGGTAAGCCCTTTATCACTGAGCTACATCCCCAGTCCAGAATGTGTCTCTTGAAGGTGGTTTTAGATCTCATGTGGTCCTGTCCTTTTTACCCATCATCCTTCAGGGCTACCACAAAGCCAAAAAATCCTGAGAGATAACCAATTGGCTTCTTGTAATAGTATCAAGATGCCTCAGTTAAGTCATGGCCCTAGTGGCCTCTGGGACTGATAGGAGGAAAATAACCATTCTCCTGGATTACTTTTAGCCTAATTATTTTGTTGAAGTCGATGAGATGTGACATTTCCCTGACTGTTAGTCTTATTTTACAATTGCTATTTGTTCCTTAGTGGGTTACCCTGGTTCTTGATAACAGCTGAGCCAATCTTTAAATGGTTGTATTGCTTTGTATGGAATATATGTATATACATATATGTATGTATGCACACACATATGTGATACCAGATGTGCTTATTTGGGCTCATAGCTAAGAGCTATATTATGCTCACTTGGGAAAAGCACATGAAGGCACATAACTGCATTTGAGTCAGATCTTTTCAAGAGCACAGTGAAGCACAGTGTACTTCATGACTTTGTGGGGTGGTCTCATGCTTGGCCTTCCTCTGACGGAGTCCATTTTCCTCAACCCAACTGAGCAACAGCAATAAAGGAAATAAGGACAGGAAACTGTGGGGAGCCCCTTGACTCATGAGTTTGTTTGCTCCCTGGTCCTTTAATATGAGGGTATATGCTTTTCTTTTTTGAATGTCATTTAAAAATCATAGTTTATATAGACTTTAAATGATCAGTACAGTTTCTTATCCTGCATGCTGTGCCTTTAGCATGGGTGAGTACTTGTAGGTTGTAGGCAGTAGAATGTGTTTGGCAAGTGTGTTTTTTGTTTGTTTGCTTGCTTTTTTATGTCAATCAGAATAGTAGAGTATTTAAAAAAAAAACCCTCTTTCTTCCTCCTTTTCTCTCTTGCCTCCCTCTCCCTCCCTCCATCACTTCTTTCCTCCCTCTCTCCCCTTTCCCTTTCTCTCTCTCTCCCTCTCTTCCCCTTCCTCCACTCCTTCCTTTCCCTCCTTCCCCTGTATCTTGCTGCTGTGTGGACTCAGGGGCTCGCACTCTAGACAAGCATTTCTAACTAACCAGGCTAACTAAGGAGGCTGGATTCACAGAGGAAACCCTGCAAGTTAGTGTGCTATTTCACCAACAGCTTAGGTTGAGATTTCCTGCTACTCAAGTTGCTCTGTGCTCTGCTATTCCATGTAAGGATAATCTGATTAACGTGTACTCAGCTTTAGTTTGGACAAAGTATCCCCAGGAAGGGAGAGCTTTCCTTCCTTGATTACCTTGCCCATGCCTAGGGAGATGGAATTGCTGGGATCCACTTCTGGCAAAAGGAATTGTAGAAATGTGGGGGTGTTTTGAAAAAAGTGCATAAAACAAAGGCTGTGCCAAGGCACGATTGAGCCAGGCTGCAGTGAGCAAGTGTTGAGGGTAAGGTGTTTCGGGGTTTGTTTTATACATTGGTTATAGTCTGGCTGTGCGTTCTGTGTGTTTGACGGAGGTTTATTTGCTAAAGCCTGGTTCCCAGTGTGGTGCTATTGAAGTGGTGGAGACTTTAAGAAGTGGCAAGAAGGATGGCTAGGTACCGGGGGGGGGGGGGGGGACGGGGGGGGGGACGGGACGGGACGGGACGGGACACTGGTGTGGGAAGAGCTCAGAGCTGACTAGGCTGATCAGCTCTCAGCTGGGCTACTTGCTGCAGAATGAGATGTGAACCCTGGCGCTTTCTGTCACTGACTTTCCCAAAAGCACTTCTCACCACTTCCTGCAAGTCGGTCCACTCCTGTGAAGCTGCCCATCGTGCTTTGCTACAGCCATCAGGCCCTCGCCAGAGCCAGACACATGCAGAGCCGTACTCACGGCCCTCCAAATTGTGAACTGAAGAGACCCCTTTGTTAGTTTACTAGCTCCAGGTGTTTGCGATATCAATGCCCAATGAAAGCACCCCTAGAATGAGAAAGTGACCCCAGCTTATGGAATGCCCTCACATGGGCCTGAGGAGACGGTTCAGTGGGTAAAGGCCATGCTGTACATGCATGCAGACTTGGGTTTGGATTCTCTGAGCTCACATGAGGTCGGACACAGTAGCACACAGCTGAGTCCCAGCCTTGCTTTTGTGAAATGGGAGTCAGGGACAGGGCCAGATGGAAGCTCAGTCAGCTGGACTGGTGTGTGCAGTGCTCAACAACACCAACATCTCAAGCTGTCCCCGACCTCCACATGTGTGCTGTGGCATGCTGTGTGCTCTCTGTGTCTCTCCGTGTATCTGTTTCTCTCTCACACATACATATACATATATGTACACACACACACACACACTTTTTTTCCTAGCCTAAAAGTCAAATTCAAAGTTGGCAAGTTTTTTTTCTCCTTCTTTTTTTTTTTATTAAGCAGTTTGCCTTTGTTCTAGAAATCATAGTATTTGTTCAACATTTTATCTTGTTTCACACACACACACACACACACACACACACACACACACACACACACAACCATTCTATTCCATTCCATTAATTTACTTAGCTTTGTACTTTGGATCCTATCAGACAAATTGACAGCTACATCCTTCAGATAACTTAGAAAAAATGGCTTTGTTATTAAGCTGAAACAATATCACAGAGGTTTGATTTAAAAAGAGGTCAGAAATCAATGTAGCTTACACATGCTTGATATTAACGTTTTAAAGCTCAATGTTCTCTGTGTACTTGCTTTTAATACAATTGTGACTTTTAGAAGTTTGAAGAACCCTTAAAAAAAAAAACAACGAAGTTTTCTGTTGGCTTTTGGATGTTTGCCTAGAAAATCTCATTATTAGAAAGTGCTCTTTCTCCCTTTTATAGGTTTTGATTAAAAGTAAATTACTGAGTAGGCTGTTTAATATTTTTACCTCTTGATAAACTACATGGATTTACTAAATAGATAAGTTAGGGTCAATTACTTTCTCTTTAAAGAAAGTAATTGCTGCAGAGGAATTTTAAGCACCAGCTCCCCAAGGCATTTTAAATGATTATTTTAATTGATCAACTAAAGTATAACTTACAGTCAACCACAAGTGTCTTTCTGTGTCTGATACATTTAGTGATAGTCTGCCCGCTGTGTTGTGTGTGTCCCATGTAGCATTTTTCTGGGGTCTGAAACACCTGACACGAGTGGCTATGTCTCATTAGTTTGTGGCCTAGCTGGATTCTAATGAGGCCAAGTTTTGGGTTCTGTTCCCAGACAGGGCAATTACTGTAGATTTTCTCCGGCCCATGCACATTTAGACTGTACTGTTTATCACTGGGTTCCTCAAAATACAGAGGAGCAGCTATTTTGGGTGCAACCGTGTAATTTCACGGCAGCTGGTACGTTTGCTGCTGTGGAGAGTCGAAATGAAGGAAGGCGAGGTTCCAGGCTCCCTGTTCCTGTTTGCTAGAGGGTTGTCAGAAAGCTCCCTTTACCTCTCCACTCATGTTTGAAGACAGTCAAAGAAAGAAAAAGCAACAGGCGAGGCTGAGCCACTGGTTTCCGCAGACTTAGTCTCAGAGCAATTGTTCTCACCATCTCTTTTCTGGAATTCTCTGGATAATCCTGTGGAGGAGACGAGAGGGTAGGTCTTGGGTAGATTTCCTCAAGACCCTCTGGGAAGGGCTGGTTTGAGTTTATGACCTTGTTGGTGAAGGGTTTGGAACCGAGCTTCGTTCACCAGCTGCTTTGCGGCTGTCTATGTTCTCAGGTGTGTGTGTGTGGGGGGGGGGCGCTGCCCACCACACCAGCTTCTGAGCTCAACCTTTCTCTATCCCTCATTGAGACTGGATTCCATCAGAACGTTATAGTGAACGTCTGAGGTCCCACAGCGATCCGCTTTAAGTTCAGACCTCTGTGAAACCTGGGCACGGCCACTTGCTATCAGAGCTTACCTGTTATTGTTTTAAATCGGCACTTCTCTTATTTCCTTTCCTTGGAGATAGAACATAAATGTTGCCAAGGCCTGCTTCAGACTCCTGGGCACAGGGGTGTCCCTTGTATTGGCTTCCTGAGTAGCTGAGATTAAGGGCTTGTACCTGGATTTTGAATGGGCATTCCTAAAGCAAACTATAGTTGAAAAACAAATACCAGGTTGCAGAGCAAGATACCCAAAGGGAGTGAGCACAGATTATTTTATTATTGTTATAATTCATTCACATTACATCCGGATTGTTACCTTATTTATTTATTTATTTTGGTTTGTTTGTTTGTTTTTTTTTCTTGTCTTTTTGTTATTTTGTCTTTTTTTTTTTCCAGAGCTGAGGACTATGCTTGCTTGGCAAGCTCTCTACCACTGACCTAAATCCCAAATCCGGATTGTAATCCCCTCATTCTTATCTTCCTATTCCCCTCCTCTTTAGCCTCTCACCGGTAGGGTCCTCCTCCCCCACCGTCTGACCACAGCCCATCAGGTCTCATCTGGACAGTCTGCATCCCCCTCCTCTGCGTTCCCACAGGGCCTCTCTGCCAAGAAGTGATCAAATCTAGGGCATCAGAATTCATGTCAGAGGCAGTCCCCTGTTTTCCTTTCTTCCCTGTGAAGAATGAGCTGTCCATTGGCTACACCCAAACAGGGGGTCCAGGGCCTCTGTTTGCACTGTCCTTGGTTGGTGTATCAGTCTGTGAAGGCTCCCCTTGGTCCAGATCCCTCAGCCTTGACAGTCTTCTTGTGGAGATCCTGACACCCCGCCCCCCATCTTTCCATCTACCATTCAATTCGCAGCTCTTCCCCCAGAGGCCAGCTGCAAGTCCCAGACTCTGTCTGCATCCCCTGCTGGGCAGTGTCTCTCAGAGGACATCTATGCTGGTCTAACATCCACTTATAATTGAGTATATACCATGCCTGTCTTTCTGGATCTGGGTTACCTCACTCAGGATGATCTTTTCTAGTTCTAGCCATTTGCCTGCAAATTTCAAGATTTCCTTGTTTTTGATAGCTGAATACTATTCCATTCTGCACCAGAGTTTCTTTACCCACTCTTCGGCTGAGGGACATCTAGGTTGTTTCTAGATTCTGGCATATTTATCACCCTGCACAAAACTAAAGTCCAAGTGGATTAAAGACCTCAACATACAACCAGACACACTAAATCTGTTAAAAGAGGAAGTGAATAATAAGAACTTCTCTCTTCTCTGTCCCCTCTCCTCCTCTTCCCTCCCTTTTGCTCTCCTTCCTCCTCCCATTTCCTCTTTTATATTAGGATTTAAACCATGGCCCTTAAAGGTACAACACCAACACTCCCACCAGCTACTCTTCAAGCCCAATGCTTTGATAAGTGTGGTCATCACCAGTGGCTCAAAGAGTGACACCTCAGAAAATTCTAGAAAACTGAATTCTTGCTGTTTCACAAAGAAAAGGGGAAATCAAAAGAGTGATGCTTAGAAGACTCCAGAGCCTGTGTAGATGTTTGTATGCTGGTGGCAGGTAGCAAAGCCGCTAGGGCTTTTTGTTGCTAGCGTCAGATCTTTCCACCTCAGCCAACATTAGAGTTGTAGTCACTGATGCCCGAGTCCAGGGACGTCACGAGGGCTCAGATAGGTCTCATCTTCAAGGATGTGTCTTCTTTTCAATCTGTTTTGCCTTGTATTAACAAGGTGGCTGCTACACCTTAAGCCTTCACTTTTCTAGTTGTCAGATATGTGCAAGAAAGGCTCCTGGGAAGCAGTGCTGCTGGGTTCTCCTGACCCTGACCGAGTCTTCTGTCACTGAGATGCCCAATGTAGTGACCTAGCTAGTTTCAAATTATGTCTCTCTGGAAAGAGCAGTACTTTGAACAGAAAGAGTAAACGCACAAAAACAAGAGATGCTGGTTGCTGGGAATGAAGGAGTGTCCACCACCTTAAAAAGCAGTAGTTTTGTGTTTATTGTGAAAAACTACAGTGTTTTACATTGCAATGTTTACATTGCAGCTCTGTGCTGCAATGGATAGTGCATTGGACTTCTAGTGATGAAAAGGCTGAAAGCTCTAGTGTTAAGAAGGAAGTAGCACAGACTGCATTTCTTTTTCTTTTTTGTATTTCTGAAACCAATAAGAAAATTACTTTGTATGTCTTCTTTCCCTCCCTCCCTCCCTCCCTCCCTCCATCCCTCCCTCCTTCCCTCCCTCCCTCCCTTTCAGCATGTAATGGCGTTTGATGTCACTTTGGTCAGACATCCCTCTAGCAGGATGTCTTGGTTTAATAGGCCTGTATTTGAACTTTGCATCTTTTCTAGTCAGCGCTTCTTGGGACACAGGGGATCTGAGATGGTACTTGCAGAGTAACATAGTGGGTTTTTGTTGTTGTTGTTGTTGTTCTTGATAAGCATTGTTTAAGTATTAATACTCATTGAATCACAAACTAAGTGCATCTTAATTTCTAGCAGGCAACAATTTGATATTCAGAATTAAGCTGAACCAGTCCATTGAGGTCAGAGTCAAATCAGAAACCTGTTTATTTGAGTGCCCTTGCTAAAATCCCATTTTTAATCCAGGTGACTGAGTTTTCTGTAGAGAAATGGTACCCAGATCGCCCTGGGAACTGCTCGGCTTTCCCTTCCACTACTGCTTTCCTAGATTACCGCAGCACCCATTGCAGTAAGGGCCTTCAGCCTCACTGTGACAAAACACATGGCAGAAGCCATTTAAAAAGGGAAAGGATTATTTGCTCACAGATTCAGAGCTATTCCAGTTCACTGTGGTGGGAAATGCATGGTGGCAGTGTGGCCCCTCTGCAGGATAGGATCATGTGGTAATGGGTCCTCACAGGCTTGGGCTAGGGGACAGACAGCATAAGGGGAAAGTCAGGGATAATATGCCCCCAGTGAACTGGGTCACCATGTCCCAAAGGGTCCACACACACACCCCCACACACATAATGCCATTTGCTGACCAGACAAATTTTAAAAAACAAGACTTTCTGAGGGCCACTTTATAACCCAATCATAACACCTAGACTTTCCGTACTTTTGAGATTAAGTGCTTCTCACTTTTACTAAGAAATACGGCAGGTAGATTGAGAACCCTCACCGCAGAAGCCGTGTACTTTTGGATATTACTGGTCCATCATCACTAAGAGTTTGGTGTACTGATTAGAATATTTCAGCCTCATTGAGCCTTTTCTGGGACTAGAATTTAAAGGTCTCAACTAGGGGAGGAAGAGGTGTACACGTGGGTGAAGTTAAATCTAATTTTGGGTTTGTCCTTTAATTAGATGAGTGCCTACCTCATTACATTTTAAAAAATTATTTAATTCCCTATTTTTTGTAGTGTTTCTACAAATTTTGTGAGCCAGAACATTTGAAGTAAACAACAAATAATAGATTTGTGTGTGTGTGTGTGTGTGTGTGTGTGTGTGTGTGTGTGTGTGTGTGTGCTCTATCTGCATGCCTCAAGGGAACATGGGGTTGAGCTGGGAAGAAGATTGAGCTGGTGACAAGCCTGCCATGTGCTCGTGAGGAACCCACCTAAAATACTAGGTGGGCATGGGGATGTGTGTTTGGAGTCCTGGTGCTGGGAGACAGACCAGCATGAGCTCCAGGCCAAGGAAAGACCCCATTCCAAAATCAGCACAAATGGCTTGTGGGGACCAATGGTGGTAGCTGACCTCTGATCTCTAAGATGATGAATTTTCAAAAAAAATCTTTTTGTTAGCATGAATTATACATGAAAATGCTTATTATCATGTCATTTTCATTCTTTTACATAGTGAATTTTGATGAAAAGATAATTTTTTTTTAATGTGACCCACTGCCTAAAATGGTCTTGTTGAAGAACACTATTTTCTCATTTGTCCTGTGCAAACACTATCAGGGAGCTATTGGAGGCTGTGTTGATCCTTGAATACCAACAGCACACTAGGAAATGGCAGTTCGTCATATCACTCTATGAGCTGC
Organism: Acomys minous; assembly: GCF_964271855.1. Classification (NCBI taxonomy): domain Eukaryota; kingdom Metazoa; phylum Chordata; class Mammalia; order Rodentia; family Muridae; genus Acomys; species Acomys minous. The sequence goes on along the minus strand of NC_140494.1, from coordinate 20,011,019 downwards.
TGAGCTCCGTCGTGGGCCCAGGGCTTTCAAAGGTACCATTTGGGTGCTTTAGTTAAATTTGCCTTTTAAGCTTAAGTGCTTGTTGGAGCAGATAAACACCATTGATTTCACAATGCTTTTCAACCCTGATGCGGAGCCTTTTGGTTGATTTGATCTCCGTCAGGAGAATCGGAGCAGCGATTGGATTTGGTGGGACGAGGCTTTTTATCTTGCCCAGACCTCCTCCCTTCGCTAGGGGCTTTCAGGCCAGCAGGCCTGGAGTGGCCATCCTCTCTGTTGCGGCCCCAGTGCTTCATGTGGCTATTACCCATTTCCGTGGCTATGGTTTGTTACCTCTATTTGCACGATAACTAGAAATTTGATAAGGTTATGTGCCTGTCAGATGATTTAGATATCATCAGGTGCAGGTGAAGAGAGGCAGTTTTGACAAGGCAAACAGTGGTACCAAGAAAGAGGATGAGGGTGACCTGCTGGGGGAAAGACATACCGTCTCTTATGGCCTCACTTTCTTTCCCTTTTAACTTTAGGTCACTACTTTAACCTCTTTAATTTGTCCCTTCTTAAGTGGATGTGACATGGTGACTTCTGGCTTCTATCTAAAGGGCACCGAGATGGAGGCCTGCCTTGGAGAGAAGATGCTGGCATTTAGGGAGGTCTGACTTTGAGAATTCTGATAAAAACATCTGGGCCTAGGAACTTTATCTTTGGCTGAAGCTGAGATTAAGGTCTTAGGACACGGGCTTTATTAATACCAATGTCTGTTCGCACGTGTGTGCCATGGAGAGCCTGCATATTTTTTGTAAGCCAGGTTCCTTTATTTTAGGGATAAGGAAAAGCCAGGTGCTCTGTAGCAAATGCTCGGTGCCCTGCTTTGCAGTCAGGGCAGGGACTTCCGGGGTGGTGAGTTCCGATTCCTGGTTTGTCACGTTCATGGGACAATGAGCCGTCGAACCTTTGATTAGGTCTAACTTTCCTAAAGCCCCTTTGGCCTTGATTGATTAAGTGCCACCTCTGTACTTTCTCAATATCTGAACCCCAGTAGGGAGCACACCAAATATATTGATTTGTTTTGGCAGCTATATCAGGAGAAAAGACCCCATTTTGCAAGTGGTGGGTTAGATGGCAGAGACCCCAGTGGAGGTTAACGTGGTGGCCTCTGGGTGCTGCTGGAGTTGGACTTGAAGTATCTCTAGCATTACGCAATGTGCTTTTGTGAAGTTACATGGTGAAGGTAGGTTCTCAAGTATAATCTGTCTGTTGAGATATGGGTTTCACTCTAGCCTAAAGGCATAATTCAAAGAAATAACAAATTTACATTCAGGGTAGTTTTGTTTGAGTTTATTTAAAGGACTGAAACACACACAGTTCTCATAATAGCTCTTGCTACTGATGTATTGATGGTGCTGACAAAGAGAAAACTCAGACCAGATGGTTTCCAAACAGTGGGACCACCTGGCTTGTTGGCAATGCCAACGTATTCCTGTGTCTCAAATAGCTGTATTCTCACTTATGTGGAAATGTCTGAGTGTTATGTGCCTGGGCTCAGGCAGAGTGGCACTGCAAAATCAGGATTATTCAGTGAAATTAAAATGCCTGTGCCACCCTGAGCCTGACCCCTCATTTCTATTTTAAGATCTCTTACCAGTCTCATTTTTCTTCTTTCTCTTTCATTATAAGGCAAAAATAACATTGCTTTTTGAGATGTTTATTCTAGAGGGAAAATAAAGCCTTTCTGGGAGATTTACATAGATACGTACTTACCTAGACCCTCACCATGCACCCACCTAGACAGGGCCTTTCTTAAGAGACAAGAGAAGACTCCAAGTATCCCTAGAATTCTGCACTGCGCTGAGTCATGAGATTTGAACCTTCACAGGAAGGCAGGTGAGAAAAGCTAGCGGTCAGTCTATAGATTGGTGTGGTAGCTCTTCTCGCAAAATTACCCAACGAACCTTGGAGTTTGCTTGAGGTATTTGGTGTCTAACTTTTCCCTGTTGAAATGCCGAGTTAATGTTACAGACTTACAATGCTGCAGTCACTTCCAGGCTTCATTTTGAGACTGGTCTGCTACTTACTCATTTGATGCGTAACTCAGACTTCTAACTAGTAAATGGCCATTGAAGAGCCAATGCTGACCAGCAACTACGACGCATAGGAAAATTACTTAGGATATTGTTTGCACTGTTTAAGAATATTTGAAAGTATCTTAAAAGAAAGAATACTTGAGGGTTTTTTTTTGTGTGTGTGTGTGTGTACGTCTTTGGAAAGAAATATTGATACATTTTCATTAAAGCTTCATTTTCTTTTAAATGACACTCCGATGTCCACAGATCTTCAAATGTGCGTCTTGAAGATGATGGAGTGGGAGGGCAAAGATGTCAGGGACAGCAGGTCTCAGTTGGAACATGTGGTTCCTCTACTTCTTTGGTGGCGTACTAGCCTTGGATGGTGGCCAGTTAACCTCAGTTCCCTATATTAGGATTTTGGGCTGCATGTGATAAAAAATTCAATCCTTATTACTTAAAAAAACAAACAAACAAAAAAACCCAAACAACGAACAAATATTGACATGAAATAACAAGTCACAAGCTTGGGAACAGCAGCGTGCCTTCTAGGGTTTTGGCAGTACTGGTGATCAGAGGCCATCAAGGCATGCCGTGGAGCTTCATCTAGCCCTGTGAGTTCGGGTGGAAGCAAGCATAGACATAGACACATCCAGATTTTATACCTTACAGTTCTAGCTGCCAGAGTGCAAGGCTCCCTCTGTGCTCTGCATCTCAATCATCAGGCCTTCCAGTCTCGGTGACCTGAACTAGCTCAGTGAGCACAATGGTCGTTGGGTCAGTCTATGGGTAAGGAAGTAAGCTGTGAAGAAAATGGCAATTCCTACGAAACCCTGGGTGGATGGAGTGAAGGCACAGGAGGCGAGTTTTAGGTGGACCTCCATTTAGATGGTCATATATTTCTCATGTATTAAAAAAATATAGTGCAATAGGTCTTTTACAGAGTGATTTGTCAAAGATCAAGCAACAAGGTTTTTGTCAAGTACCTCGTACAATGTCTGTTACCTTCAAGCCCTTAATAAATGGTAGACACTATTACATGCCAGGGCGACCTCACCCTAGCACCCCAACACCAATCAACCTGAAGCCTTCACTATAATCCAGCAGTCTAAAAGGCTACAGTTCTTCATCATTTCAAGTATGGTTAATAGTTTCTGTCCCATGGAAGAACAGGACATATACCATATTTCTAGCGTAACACAGACCTTGTAAACCACCTGTCAGATTCTCTACATTTATACTGTAAATAGATTTCAATTTTAAGAAAGCAGTCTTACTTTTTTTTTTTTATTCATCATCATGGCCGCTGGGCTCCATCCATGAGGTGGAGACTGTCAGTGTGGGAGCATTCCTAGCAGCACTCATGTGCACTGTACATGGGAAGAGTAACTCTTAAAGCAGTTGTACTCTGCCTCAGTTTTCATCTTCACTCTTAGGGTTGAAAACAGGGAAGAAGCATGCTTCCCTATAGCTGGGCAGGCAGTGGTTGCCTGATGGAGCGTGCCACTGCAGGTGTCACTGGGCTGTTGTTAGGAGCACTGTTAACGATGGTATCGACATGTTAAGAGCAAGCATGTGTAAAAGAGGTAGCGCAATCGCCAGCCACCTTCATCTGCTGTGACACTTGGAGACCAAGGACAGGTTATTTTCCTTAGGGTATTTCGTGTTATTTCGACTGTTTGTATACATCTCCTTGGCTCTTAGTTGACTCTGACCTCTTTCTTCACCATCGCTGGAATATAGCTTGTGTCTTTAGTTACTAACTTCTTGATTAGCTATTTCCTAGCCTGAAGCTACTCATCTGCCAGGCCTTTATAACCCAAAAGCGGTGTTGTGTTCTTCATTTAGCTGTACACCGTACCTTACAGTTCAAATGATTTTAGTAATATGCTGTGCTGCGTGTGAGTTAAGCTGTTGGCATTCTAAAGTCACAATCATGAGGCTCTTTAAGATGACACTGGCTGTCTAAAGAATAGTTAAAAGGATTGTGTCCAGAAGGCAAAACTCAAATGTTGCCTAAATTATTAAATTCTACTTATTAAATTCTTGGTGAAAATATGAATTGTGTGTATTTAGGCACAGGTTTTCTTCATCTCTGTGGGCACGTTTGCTCATTTGTTTATGTGCTTTGCATCACTATTGCCACAATACCATGCCTTGGGCATTGGCACCCAGTACCGCTCAACGTGTGGCTGACTGTTGCGGTCAGCAGTGATCAGCAGGACGATGGTTGTGTTTAAGTGTACTCTGGGTAACACTCGACTCTGAGTGAGTCTCCTCGTCATTTTCTGACACCACTGGTTCTGTTACAGGTAATGAAGGAGATAAGTTTTAAGCTGTACAGCTTGTCTGATATCTTTCCTGTATAACTGTTCAGTGGCTCTCACGCCCATCTCTGCCTGTGAACAGAATGTTCGTTGTTTTACCTCATGGCGTTCAATTTAACGTTTTCCAATTCAGCACTTTTAAGAATTCTCAGACAAACTGGAAAATAATGTCACTGAAGTTGCCAGAAGGGTAGGATTTCTGCCCTTTGCTAACTTCATGACATCAAACTTCCTTTTTCTATGAAATGGGCCAAAATGCATACCTGCCAGGGTTTACCTGAGGCTATATTAGAGAACCTTTAAATTTTTATTTCCTGCATTTATTTATTTCTATTTTGAAAAAAAAGAGGCTGGAAGGAGTTGGCTACCAGTAGCATGGTGCCCCCACCCTGAATGGCTGCATGCTACATCTGGGTGTTTAATGACTGGGGTGGGGTAAATACTTGCCAAAGGACCTAGCTCGTCTGTACTCCCACAGTAAGAGAATTGACCAGTGCAGAGTCTGGGACATAGCAGAAGTTACTGATGCCAGACATTATCATCATCTCATTTAATTTGCATCCAAAGGTGCTGTCAGTATTTATTCCAAGTATAATTGTTCTCTACTTGAAGAAGCAAAGTCTCAGATAGGTGAAGTCTACTGCCTGAGGCCACATAGCTAGGAAGAGGTTCAGCTGGGACACAAGTTGAATTTGTCCATGGCTGACTCTCTGCTATTAACCACAGACAGAGTCAAGTATCTTATCATTATAGAGCTGATAGAAAAACTAATTAAATCATTATATATATTTAGATCATGATTTATTTAGATTACTTGTTTTGTAATAAAATACAGGCTTCGCTTTTGAAAAGAGACTCCTGAATCTGATAAAGTTGCATGTTAGGACATGGAAACCTGAAAAAAAAATCTGTAAACATCTCCAAGTGTCTCTATTATGCTATGAAAGGTTAATTTGAAGCTGAGAATTCATGGAAATTACTTCTAATGAATTTTGATTATGTTTAGAAAAGGTAATTATAACTTTAATTTTATTTAATTAACCATACATTTACAAATTATGGGATTAATTTATAAAAAGCAAATTCCCCTTTGAACTCAATTCTTTGACTCAGTATTTGTTAAAATTAACTTCACCTTTAATCAGATTTTCCTTTGTAACACTTAATTCCCATAGAGCATTTTAGGCTTTGAAAACACAAGACCAAGACCAAATAGTAAGCAGTCATGTAGCGGTCATTAACGTGTGCACAGCACCAAGCTGAGGAAGCACATGGCTCACATTCTCTGGTATCTTGGAGTCTACTGAGCTGCCCAAGTCAGTACCTAGCTGAGGACATTCTGCACGTCACACTCAGGAGTTTTATGTGTAGTCTTATGATGCTGTCCCCATCACAACCTCCCCATGGGCAGAACGAGATGCGTTTATTTTGTCTGGTAAAGTGGTAGGATCGGCCATTGGCCTCATTGTATCAGACACGAGACCACAAGCAGAGGTGCGAGAATGAGTAATAAATACGCCCATAGGCGTTAGGCTTCCATTAAGCCTATTCCGACGAGCTGCTTCAAGGCTAAACTGCCCTTTCCTTCTGCTTACTCTTCTGCCCTGGCCCATTGGGACAGATCCCATGGGCCCCCTTGAGCATCTGGTATTCCTCATTAGCTCATGTTTGAAATCTTCTTTATATAACACCCTCTCATGCTCTTCATCACTTCCCCCCCACCCAACCCCGCTTTTATGCCTCTAGTTTCTGCTGTTAGTCAAACATTCCCATGAAGATGAAGAAACTTAGAATGGCAGACTCAACTCACTGTAAGCGGAGGCTTGTTCACTGGTTAGATCACGTCTTTTGCTAGTGAGTGAATCCACACTCATCAACCTTTATTCTTCAATGCACGACGTTTGTTTCACATCTAGGTATAAAGTATACATAGCTACGCATTGTAAGGAACACAAACATGCACATATATGACCATGAATACATGGATGCGTGTATCTCTATCCATTTATCCATACACATAAATACTCAATGCCAACACATGGACAAACACAGATTATCAATATTGTATAGCACCCTATATTTGAAATAACACTTTAAGTTACTTTGCAAAAAAAATATTAAAATCTCAAATGGCCAGTTGTGTGGATTTCTTACGTTTGACATGAAAATTGCAGTGTGTGCGTATGTGTTTGGCGTGGGAATATGCCTGTAGTTCCAGTACTAAAGAGGCTGAGACAGGATCATGAATCAACACAGGGGTCGCTTGTGTTACATAGCCGAGATACTGTCTGGAAAAAAAAGTGCAGTTTTTCAAAGTATCATTATTTAGTGTTGGTTGGGTAAAATTGTGGGAAAACAGGACTGCATTACCAGGCCACCATTTTGACTTTGCCTTCTTATCTCCTTGGCCTTCCTGACCCACTTGAGGAGATTGCACAACTGACTCCTAGCTCTCCAGGAAGGCAAGGTCCTGAGACTGGACCCAGAACTGCACTTCATCCTGTGGCCTCAGTCTGCTTGCTGATGAAGGACCACTGGTGAAGTGCTCCCCACACTGACAGCCCTGCCTTCCCCCTTGCTGTTTTAATGAAAGTTAACTGTTATGCATCTCTCCTGATGCTTTTCCATAGGCATCCTGTCTCAAGTGGAAGAAAAGCCAACACTCTTTGAACATGCACACACACCCTCTGCACCCTCTTCTTCCACTGCTTGTAATGGAAGTTTTGGCTTCCTTGTAAACTCAGTTGTATTATGTAAATGTATTTTTGTTTTAATGACAAGTGTGGTAGTTCAGTTTGAACTTCAGTTTGTCTAAGCTGTTAATTGTCTCATGCCTTTCTTGTATGGCATGGAGAGGGGTGTGGTCTAAGGGCTCTGAGGAGGTAAATAAAAACCCAGAGAGATGGTAGTGTGGCATGGCATGCAGTGCTGGTCTGTGTCATGTAGTTTTGAAGAGATCCGAGACAGAGAGTGTGGTGGTTTGGAGAAGAAAGACACTTGGGGGCCTCAGCAGCTTGGAAGAGACTGCTGGCTTGTCTGCTATTGTTGGAGATTGGTATAGCCCCAAAGACCCTTTGACCCTAAACAGCTGAGAGAAGTAAAGGGCTCCCCTCTCCCCACTAACCTTCTCTCTATTACATATGGTTGGGCAGTTAGAAAGGAGGTTAAGGCCTAACACCCCAAATAAAGTAGAGTTAAAAAAAAAGAGCACTACAGCTGCTCTCCTCACTTCTGGTCTTATAACTAAGCAGCCCTTTTCAGCATTTCCAAAGTTGGAAGGCCTGATAACCCCAGGTCCCATTCTGGAATTCTTCTTGCTCCCAACCCCTTGTAAGACTTACTGAAAAGTCACCTTCTGTCTGGGGTCTCCTCTGACTGTGCTATTAGGTCAGCATTTCTGGCACATGCCGCTGTCTTGCGTCATCTCCTTTAGGGCTTTCACTTGCATAGGTCGTGTCGTCCCCATCTCTGCCTTGTGACGTAAGCTGGGTGAGGGTAGGGATTGTTGGCTTTTCTTTGAGGTGTTTCTTCCACACCTGGAACAGTGCTTGAATTAGCCACTGACTAAATAAATGAAGTCTCAAGGGAGAAAGTCCAGAGACTGCTGCTTCTTGGAGGCCATTGTTACGTGTAGAATCATCGTGAAACACTGTTTTTGAGAAACAGTTGTGTAGACAGACACCTGACATGAAAGTTTTGTAGCTAATGGCGAACACAAGGGAAGAAAAGGTGCTTCATGCTCTTCTTCTTTTATTGTTTCTTGTTTTGTTGGGGAAGAGCCAGGAGAAGGCAACTTATACGAGTCTCTATAAATACTTCAACCGATAAGCACACTGTGGTAGCATTTATTTTCAAATTCTGACCTGTGTGTTCAGCCAAGTGTCCTGGCTTTTACCCTTCCTTGTGTCTCTCTGGTGGACACAGCCCCATGGAGAGCCATTTTTAGTTCCCGTTTGTGAGACCACTCTCTGATCTCTAGGTTTAATTAGCAGTCCCTGCTCGCTTGTCGGTTCCTCTTCTTTCTTTTCCTCCTTGGCTTTCGTCTCTTTCTGAAACATTTGTTGAGCCACTCCCATGAGCCACTGCAGGTGCTGTGTAGCTGGATAGGATGCAAGTGGGTGGGAATGTGGAAAAGACAGCACTGACTAATGGTTCCATGGCTCCCTGGATATAGTAAACAAATACTGGGTGGTCGGCGCTTGAGTGGGTGTTGAGAGTGTACCACACCATTACAAAGGAAGAAATAGCTTCTAAAACACTGAGAACCATTTACAGAGACGACTGCACACTTTCCAAACAAGTCATTTGAGTAGGCAGGCCCAAACCAAACTATTCGTAGGTGTCTTGTGAATATGGCGAGGACGGCTGGATGCTAATCAGTTCCAAACTTACAGTTCCAGTATTCAGTATATTTTCTCTTTTTATGTCTCTCTCTGGAAGTCAGTACTTAAAACAAACAGCAGAAAGAATGAGCTACAGTGCCTTCTCGGAAGCTGCCATGAGAGATGGACGGATGTGACTGGTACGCTGGTCTCCCTGGAAGATCTCCCTGCTTTTTTTGTGATCATGGCCTTGTGATCTTTTCATACTTCCATTATTTTACTACCCGGTCTCTCAGTGTGCTCACCACCAGCTAAGCCGACCAGCTTCCTGGCACAGCCATAGCTAATGGGAACAGCGGAACTTGTAAAGCAGCACAGCTGCTTGTCAAAGACCCAGCAAAGCGGAGCCGTTACAACGCTGTCACCACCATGCCTTCTTCTACTTCTGGCCTTGATCGCCACGTGTTGCATGCCTCAGGGGCTTTTAATATTTGCACAACTTGGGGAGATTGGACTAATAGGGAAATTCTTTTTTTAAAAATATATTTTATTAATTTATGCATATGATGGGGAGATTCTTATGAATCACTTATGCCCTCTTAGAGGAGTACTTCTTTTAAGCTTCCCTAAGAAATTCCTGAGCACAATACTGCTCCCACTTTCAGGGAGATATACGTATCTGGCCCCACTTGAAGGTCTTCCTTGAACCCTGAGATTATGACTCAAATAAAGACATCAGAGACATCCTTATGAGCCTCGGACTCCAAGATATTCTTGGAACGTCTGCCCCTGCGCTTACTCAGGAACAAGATAATTGGAACAAAATAAACGTAAAAAGGCAAACAAGATGCGGTGGGCTAGAGGAGTTGACAGCAGATGAGATTAAAAGTCTCTTCCTATTATACGCTCAGGTGATCATGTGGCATATAAGATTCGGGGCCACATACAGTATGCCCCTTGAGGAAAAGGTGCAGCAGCAAAATTAGATTGGCTGGACAAAAAAATGCTATGGGTAAATGATAAAAGAACGAAGTATTAAGAGCTTTCTTTCTTGGAAAAGTTAGCTTGTGTAAGGCCATCACCGGTACTGGCCCCCGGCAGCTTCCCTTGGGCAGACTGAGATACTGAGACTGTGCCACAGGCCTGTGTTTCTTCAGACTTGTGCCTGACTCCTTCATGAATTCTGGGAGAGTGAGGTTAGAAGGCCAAGCTCACTCAGCATTTTCTCTGCAATAAAAATATAACCATTTATTGGATCATTTATTTGTGGCAATAGCTAAAGTAAAGGTCTTAAGACTTTTAGGAATTTATGGAGAATATTAAGGACTGTGTGGAGAGAAAATTAGATAGTCTTAAGCTGAAACTGATGAGTTTTCTAAATCTATTTGTTTTTATCAAGGGTTTTAATTCGAGCTCATCTGGTCAAACAAAATCTTCCAGTAGCCTCAAGAATAATAATACTTGACAGGACGGAGTTTCTAAATATGGATGTGACTCAGTGAAAAGGCCTCTATACACTCCACTAAGAGAACTTTCAACCCTACTCAGGATCCTCATTTGTAGCAAACTCATATATATATATATATATTTTTTTTTTTTATCAACTTCTGTGGTAATTTAACTGTTAACTTGAGGATTTTAGTTCTGAGTGCAAAATGCAGATTATATGGGCTATGGTCATGTGTTTCCATAGCTCCTTGATATTTGGGCTTTAAAATGACAAGAACATAATACTGTGAACATCCAGTCATTAACAAGACAAGTACTGAGCTGATGTTCCAAACCTCACTATACAATGAACAGGAGATAAACTTTGTAAGCTTTATCTGTGGTTGTTCCAGCCCCTAGGTCACTGTACTATTAGCCTTGTTAAAAAGAAGTCTATTCCTCTTACTTAGTTGTAAGTAAGTGCTGGCATTCAACCAAGGGTTTAGCCTTGCTGGGTAGGTTACATCTTAGTCCCCTCCCCTGACACCTTCTGCTTCTTCTAAGAGACAGAACCTCACTGTGTGGGTCAGGCTGATCTGGAAATCTTGGTCCTCTGGCCTCACCTTCTGACTGTTGGAATGACAGGATTGGGCCCTCACATAAGCATCTATCTACCTCTGGACAGAGCCCATCAAGGGTCAGTGTGAGAAGCTTTCTAATCCTGAGGTGTGGACTCCTTTATAAATATTTTCATAAGCATTTATCTGCTCGGCATCTGTCAGTGTGGCGCGGTGTAATTGCCTCCATATGCTTTGCTGTATGACGCAGAGGGGAAAACTTCTTACAGCCTGGGATCGCTGTTCCTTCACGGTCCCCCTACCCAGGGCAGCACAGGCTCCCAGACTTGCCATTTCATTGACAAGATGGGCCTTGAACTATATTTATAAAATTAAATATAATATTAAATTTCCTTTCTCTACTTTCTTTTCTTCTCCAGCAGTGGCAGTTTAAAAAGAAGTATTCATGGTGCTAATAGTAACTACTGTGAACTACTTATATGTACCAATTAGCCACACATGCTCACTGGGTCATTTGCTTTCTCCCCCCCCCCCCCCCACTACACGCAGTTACGTAGCTTCTGTTATTGTCATCATTTAACAGATGAAAGCAGAGAGGCTCAGAATAGTTAGGTCACCTCCTGAAGATCACACCGGGCACACAGGTAAAGCTTCAGGAACACAAACCACCCGATCTGCTTAGTACCTCCCCCTCTCCCATGCCTCTCAGGATGATTCTTTCTGAGAGCTGCACTGTGCATTACACACATTGCTACCAATTTCAGCAGCTTCTGGGGCCCTTGCCTATCCCAAGTGGGGTCTATAATTCCCCTGTTTCCTTTTCTGTTCATATGTAGGTGTGTATGAATGTATGCTTATATGAATATATGTCTATATGTATATTTATATATATATGTGTGTGACATACACACACACATATATATATGCACATAAACATACATACACATACATATCGGTTTTCTTCTTTCTTTTCAGGTCAAGTACAAACGAGATTTTGAAGAAAGCAAAGGGAGGGGGTTCAGCATTGTCACAGACACTCCTGAGCTGCAGAGGCTGAAGAGGACCCAGGAGCAAATCAGCAACGTAGGTGTTCTTTCCCTTGGTGATGAGGTGTCCCTGGTGTGCGTCTCTGGATAGGAATGTGAGAGTGAGTGAGTGTGAGGCATATCTGTTGCTGAATGGTATTTGGTCTGCTCATAAAAGATGCCAAGGTCACCTCTTAAATGCCTGCTCTCTGACGTCATCACCGTTATCTACAGCCTAGCAGTTATAATTCGGTATCCTCTTCATATACTTTGAATGTCCCCCAGTCTTCACATTTGGTCAAAATTAAATGTTTAACAAAAAATTCTAATAGTTCTTCCCATGTAGGAAACCATATAAAGTTAATATATAGTTTAAGTATAGTGAAAAAAAAATGTATGGGCTTTTCTAAGTATGTGCATACTTTAGATATCTGTTACATCTAATTTTAGAAATAAACATTTGTATGTGTAGTTACTTTCTACTTGGAAGCCACATCTTTTTCTAGAATAACAAAAATCAGGACTGGCAGAAGTCCAAGGCACATTAGAATTGAATTTACTACTTATTTAAGGTGGATAAACAGTTCATTCTTACTTTTTGTAATTCATATGTGTGACTGTATATTTTCCAATGTATTATATGAAATGTGTCAAAATGTATTTTTTTATTCAAAGGAGTGGTTTAATGTTAGATATCCAGAATGGAAATTAAAAGCTGCGTATTGTATAGTTGTGAGCAAATATTTGAAGCCCATACCACTACTTCATAGGATTGTAGATGTCATGAGTATGTGACAAGTGTGTCACAGGTATTACAAGTGTATATGTATGTATGTATGTAGATACTATAAGTAACGTAGCCTTAACTTCCAGGAAATGTTTATCATTAGCGGATGGGTTTAAATTTACTGATAAAGGACCATGGTCCTGAGATACATGCATATTTATGTATGTCTACATATACATACGTAGACATGTATTTGCAGACAGAGGTTAGCATGTAATTTGGGAAAATGTTATTTGTCAAAAATTCAAGAACATAACTATTTGGTCTTTAAAGTGTTATTTCAAGGCCTGGAAAGGCCTTTCCCTTTATCTAAGGTTCACCAGTTGTTTGTTCTTTATGTGGACATTTACATTAGAGTTGAGTTTTTCATTTAAAGAGACAGAGTTGACTCTGAAGAGCTGATGATATCCGTCCTGTGTTTTTTTTTTTTTTTTTATGACTTTTTGGACTGCCAGCAAGGAATGATAAAGATAATTACCTTCATTTTTCTCCTCATTCATTCTTCCCTTAAATCAAAAAATCTGTTCTTGCTTCAAAAATACAAGCCAGAGATGCATTTCAATGATAGTTCTTCCACTCAGTTTAAAAATGCTGTGCCGACTACAGTTCTGTTTCAAATGTTGAACTAGCATAGGAATGTATTTCTCAAAGAACTGAGCAACTCTACTTAAGACATCCACGTGACAGCTAACACAGGATTGCGGTTCAATCAAAGGTAGGCCTTTTCATTTGTGTTCAAATTAAGTCAAATTCATAAGTAATTAGAAAATAACTGATCACTTCATTGAACTTTATCATTAGCAGGGATATACTTTATATTCAATGCCAGAGGTCGTTGGCTGATCCATTCTTAACTATGCAAACCCCTTATAATGCAGGTATGTATTAATCTATATTTATCATATACCTAGTAGTCTGTACAAAACCACAATGAGATGTGGACTATGAGATAGAAAAGAGTCAGCTTGAAAAACACCTGGTTTAGACCACATCTTAAAACCATACCCCTTTCACATTCTCTTGGCCACAACAACTGTAGTAACTGCAGCAGTACTTTAGTTAGCCTCAAATGAGGCCTATCGATGCTTGGATTACAGTAAAGAAAAGATTTCACAATATTTCTGTTCAGTGTCTACTCCCAAAGAAGGGAAGCTGCAAGACATTCTGAGGTCTGCTGAATTTATTACTCATTTATAAAACCACAACCTCATGGAATTTTCCTATTCTGCACCAGGTTTTCCATATTACTTTGGGGGTCTCTTGCTGTTAAAAATCTGACTTGATTTGAAAAGTCCCATGTTGGGTTTTCTAGCTTTCCAGTCTGTTTTAATGTAAACCCACTGGACAATACTGGGCAAAAACCCATGCAGATATTTTTTGAGTGTGACCTGGATTGTTTATCATTTGAGAGGAAGAAGTGAGCAAGGGTCTAAACTGGGAAGACCCTAGAATCTTCCTGCTAGAGATGACAGAAGAGATCAGACTGAAGAGCTGCATCTTACTTTAGGCCCCAGGTGATGGGGGAAGCTGAGTGATCATTATAGTCTATATTTTTCCTTTTGATCTACTTTATAAAATATATTTCCAGCTCATTTTACCTTTGGATGTTTAGTGGCACTTTCTAAGCTGCTGTTAATCCCCTTTAGACTGAAAAAAATATATAAAGACATGAAGCTGTGAATTTAATAACTCCTAGGTGTTTGGGGTAATATGTTATGGATGAGTGGGCATTTTTGATTGCTTGTGTCTGTGTCTGTCACCGTTATGAAAAATTTTCAGACACTCTCCTGCTCATTTGTCAAGGAACTGAAGTCATTTGGAAGTAGCCGCTCAGCCTGCAAATGCTACAGGGGTGTGGATAAAGCAGAGCCCTAAATTTCAAATTTTGTGTAATAAAAGAGGTAAATGTGTGTTAGCGCTGCTTTCACTATTTTGGTACCCATGATGACAACAGAGTGAACACAGGAGATTTATGGAGCACTGGTGTTTAAAGTGCTTCTCCTACAGTATCCAGAGTAGCTGCAGAAAGAACAAGAAGAGGCAGGGTTTGGGATGTACTTATCCACAGCAAAGGAGCAGAACTCGGCTTTTAAAATAAAGTCCTAAATTTTCCCAGTGATGTTCCGGATGCTGTCTCCATTTGCTTCAAGATGGTCAGAGCAGAGGGAGTTTGATGGGTTATATATGTGTTGGGCTTAGAGATTGTTTTTAAATGGGAGGCCGAGATGAACATTTTCACGTAGGACAATGTTTACAAGTTCGGGTTTTGCTTCAAGTCTATTTGCAGCAGCTGAGGAGCTTTGTGGAAAGTACTGACTTAGGGTCCCTGGGTTCTATGGGCTTTCACAATTAAGTCATTCGGTTTTCATATGCCTCCTTTTACCCCCAAATCCTTATCATCTTTGTATGTTTATTAACCATATATATGTATATGTGTGCGCATGGATGCGCGCTCGTGTGTGCGAGCACACACACACACACACACACACACACACACACACACACACACACACGCGCGCGCGCGCACGCACGTGAATTGAGGAATACCGTGCCTATGGGGGACATTAAAACATCTTCAACCTCATGCATATAACTCTAGCTTGGTACAGCTCTAGTTTCAGGCTGTTCCCACCCCTCCAACCCCTGAACAGGGCGGGCACTCAGGATACCTGTAGCAGAGTGGCAGGGCAGGCAGGCAGCAGGCTCAGTACCTGCTGCAAGGACTCAGTGTGGCCTGCCGGAGATGACTGATGTATTTCCTTGTGCCTGCTTATGCACACATAGGGGCTGCACTTTCAATTAACTCACACAGTCTGGGGATGAACTGGAAAATAAAATGGTAAAAATCAAGCCCCAAGAGGGTTTTACAGCCTTTCACAATGTAGATTAAAAACTAGGTGTTTATTTTCTAATTCATCATAGGTGGAAGAAAAGTGTCATGTGAAGAGGAAAAGAAAAGAAACCGATGAGAGGATCCGAGGCTCTCTCAGACCGATGGAAATAGTGAGCGTACCCTTAGCAGATCTGCCTGAGTTTGTGTCCGTCCTTGTGGTACAGTGGGAAGAGTTTTGTGTGCCTACATATATGTTTTTTTTTTTTTTAACACCATTGCCTACCAGACTGTTTCTTTTACTCAGTGAATGCCTATAATTTTGATTATGTATCCTGTTTCCCAACTATACTTTTTTTTGCTACTCCTTGCAGTCTAGCCTACCCATTCATAAGAAAAGCTTGCTTGCTTTGCAAGGAAAGCTAAGATCAAAAGATGCCTGTAATTTGATACTGAAATGTAATTAATTCTAACTCTTTTGATATAGCCACATAAATTTTCATTGACTTAGAGCGTAAAATAAATTATACGCCCATTAATAAACTCACAAGGACACTGATGATTTAGTTCCCCGAGACTTTATGAGTTAGCTCCAGAAATATTGGATTATTGGGACTAAATAATTGAATACAATGTCTACGGACTATTAAGAGATTTGATTCAAAGTTAAGTTGAATGTAAGGGTGAGTGTGAGAGGCGTGGGGTGATTATCTAGGGATTTGGTCTCTGTTTGTAATTTAAATAAATCATTTTGACAGAGACTGACTGTAACCATGTTCGGCTGCTGACAGTGTGAAATTGAGTTGTATGCTGGACACAAGACAAGCAGTCAAGAGAAATCCCCAAAGGTAAAATTTGTTATGTAATTGGGTCAAGTCATGCATGAGAAATGCATGCTAATTGTAAACTGGTGGCAAAATGATCCTGTAGGAGGCAATTAGGTCTTATACAAAACCAAACAACTGACGTGGGGGAACTTGCTTGCTTTCTGTACACAGCAAACACAGAAGTAGTTTTTGAAAGCAGAGAAAGACGAAAATCGGAACGCCATGCAGCATACAAATGGATATGCGTTCGTTAATTTTCCTCCTCAAACAAGAAATATAACTTGCATCGTTAAGCAAAATATTAAATGGAAGCTCTTGGTTTTAAGTAGTTCGGTACACTATGTTAATAAGTAAGGAGAGTGGGATGGTATTTTATTACAACCCATCGCAGTTTTATTAACATCATCAATTAGTTATGAAGTTGATGGCTAAGATAAAAGCCCTTGAAGGCTTTTTTTTGGTGTGGGGTTTTTTTTTTCGTGTTTTTTCTTTTTTTAGCGTGACTCTCCATGCTGCTTTAAGAGCCTGCAGTTGTCCTCCAGCTCATCTGCCCTAGAGACTGATGTGACCCAGTGTAGCACTGGGTCAGTAGCGCGCCTTCTGAAGGCAGAGATCAAGTCTGTCAAAGAATGTGATGGGACGATGGCACCTGTTTTTCTTATAATGTCTAACACATGTTCATGAATACTTCCTAGGCTTTGGAACACTTTGACACACTGTTTAATTGGGCCCTCCGAACAACCTCTCTCCTTGGGGAAAAGATTTCTATAAGGAATACTTAGACTTTCCTGAGAAAAATATATGGAAAATTACCTTTTGGCCTTTTCTTTCCCATCCGCGGTTTCCCGCACACCTGGCTTTGCTTTATTTTTTTCATGTAGGGCAGAACTTCAAAGGCTGATCTCTGCTTTTTATCCCCAATTTTTTAGCCACAGTCACTTAGAGAAACAAATACGTCTGAGACCAGTAATTACTTGTGCGTGGCAAGAACAGGGCTTCTTGCTAAGTTAGCCCTGCCTTCAGAGGAGGTTTGAGAAGAGCCCCCTGCCCCACCCCCCTCCAGAACGTGAGAATTAGCACCTGTGACTTCCGCTTGCAGACAGGCATTATGGATGCCGGGAGGATTTCTTGAGGTCCTGCTTTTGCGAGAGTCTGGTCCCCCCATTTCTTTCTTTCTTTGTTTCTTTCTTTCTTTTTTTTCCAGGCCCACCATCTCTCTTCAGTTTCTAAGCCAGCTCCTTAATTGGTCTTTTTTTCCCCCCCTTTCAAAAACCTCTTGCTCTTTCCATTATCTTAAACACATTGCCGAGTCTTTCCAAAGTACTTGCTTCATCAGGAGCTTACTTGTGACCCATTTAAAACCCCCCTGTTGGACCTCCCCCTTTGAGCAGACGAAGCCTAATCTCCTGTGCCCTTATCGGACTCTAATGACCTTTCACAATTGCCCCGAACTATTTCCGGCCTTATCTTCCACGGCATGTCAACACTTTTTGCCTGTTTCTTTTAGGCCTGGACTTTTAATCCGCACCGGACTTTCCTGTGAGTCATTCCTCTTATTTAGGCCACTTTGACACCAGTGGAAAATGCAGCCCTGACCTCGTGATCCTAGGCTCTAGCTCACTCTGGAATGGCGACAGCGCTCGGAGGAGGGAATATAGTCACCTCACACGTCAGTGTCCACGTTTTCGTTGTAATTAATATTTTATGCATCTTATATTTTTACTTCTTTACCTTCAAGAAAATGAAGATTGTGTATTCTTTTATTTAATTATGTTTTAATCTCCAGAATGCACAGCTTAGCACGATGCCTCCTCAATCCAGGACATGTCCTTGTTATTTACCTGGGTTTCTGCAGTGGAGTCTTGATTAGTCTTGCCCTGCACCAGTTTGTTTATCACATGATCTCTTGCAAAAATTTTTTTTAAATGCACGTTTGATTGTGTCATGGTCTCTCTTAGAATCTATCTGTGGCTCCTTATTGCCTCTAAGATAAGATATAAAATACTTTGCGTGGAAAATAAGGCTATCCCTGGTTTACTGAGAGTGGAAACTTGGAGCTTTGGGGTCCCTCTTGTCTCTGAGCACCATGGGCTTATGCCTCAGGCTAGACTGCTTTTTGCCTCTCCTCTTGTGCACACTAGCTCAGCGGTTCCTTTTTCCTCCCTCCCTCCTTCCTTTCCTTCCTTCTTTCTTTTTTATTAACTAATTAACTTTACATCCCACCACAGTCTCCTTTCCTCTCCTCCTGGTCCTTTCCCTGCAATCTCCCTTTTTCCCAATCCACTCCTCTTTTTCTCTTCAGAAAGGGGAGGGGGAGGACTCCCATGGTTATCAACTAGGCTTGGCATGTCAAGTTGCAGGAAAGCTAGGTACGTTTTCTCCTCCTGAGGATAGAGTAGGCAGCCCAGTTAGGGGAAAGGGATCAAATGACAGGCAACAGAATCGCACTGTTGGGAGTCGCACCTGAAGACCAAGCTACACAACTATGCAAATACATGCAAAGGGCCTACGTCAGTCCCATACTTGCTCCCTGGTTGGCGGTTCAATCTCTGTGAGCCCCTATGGGCCCAGGCTAGTTTATTCTATAGGGTTTCTTGTGGCATCCTTGACTCCCTTGGCTCCCACAATCCCTTCCCCCCTCTTCCGCAGGATTCCCCAAGCTCCACCTAATAATGTTTGGCTGTGTCTGCATCTGTTTCCATCAGTTGCTGGGTGAAGCCTCTCTGATGACAGTTACTCTAGGGCAATGAAAACTTCCAGGAATCTATGAGGGTGACCCTAGCTAAGACTCCTAGCAATGGGGGGGGGGGGGAGGAGATATGGACCATGAACTGTCCATCTCCTATAACCAGTCAAGATTTTCAATGGAGGAATTGGGACACCAACCCAGCCACAAAACCCTCAACCTCTAATTTGTCATGCGTACAAGATGTGCAGGAATAAAGATGGAGTAGAAATTTGGGGAATGGCCTACCAATGACTGGTCCAGCTTGAGACTCATTGCCATGAGAGGGAGTCCACCCCTGACACTGTTAATTATATTCTGCTAAACTAGCAAACCGGTCCCTTTTCATTCCTGACCTTGCTCTCTACCTTGCTGCTCTTGACATCTGCTTCTATAAGTCACTGACGTTTTCTCCTTTGCCCCACATTGGACTTTAGAAAATAGATCCGGCACAGTGCTAAACTGGAGAAGAAAGGAATTGAACATCCACACCGCCTGCCCCCCATCTTCTTTGGACCAGTTTTGGCTTTCTCAGTCTTGCATCATAAAACTTTCCTAGGAGAAATGCCACAGTAAAGGAAGGGACTAATCTGTTCTTTCAATACAAGGTTGCCAGTAGCCCAACAAGTGCTTGGCATGCAGGCCGTGCCCAGTAAATGTGTACTGGATAGGCAAATGAGAGAATAATTTGTGAGTTGGTAATGTATTTTGTGTTTTCTTTCTTACCAAAACCCTTCTTTAGGAATTGCTTTGAATGTTCTCATTCTTGTTTATATTGCTTGATAACACCTACTTTTTGTTGTGTGCTGCCTAAATATATGGCAACTTCTCTAGTTTTATTAAGCAACTGTAGCAATACTTCCTAAGTAAAGTGTGGTCTGTGAATCCCTACTGTGTTACTTAAGAGTTTAACTATATTGAAAATGCTTCCATGAGTTTGTAGGTTTTCTCTTGCTTCTGTTGTTGTTTTAAATCCATCTTTAATCCCTGGGGGTCTGATAAGATACAAGGGGTTATTTCAGTTTTGTACCTCTTGAGGCTTGCTTTGTGACCAAGTGTATGGTCAGTTTTGGAGGAGGTTTTGTGAGGTGTTGAGAAGAGTATTCTTTTGTGTTTTGGTAAAATTTTCTGTAGATACCTTTAGGTCCATTTGATTCATGGTACCTGTTAGTTTAATTATTTCTCTGTTTAGTTTCTGTCTTGATGATCTGTCCATTGGTGGGAGTCGGGTGTTGAAGTCTCCCACTATTAATGTGTGGGGTTCGATGTGTGACTTAAGCTTTAGTAATGTTTCTTTTACAAATGATAGTGCCTTTGCATTTGGGGCATAGATGCTCAGAATTGAGACACTATCTTGGTGAAAAAAAATTTTTTTTGATGTGTATGAAATGCTTTCCTCCATCTCTTTTGATTCATTTTGGTTAAAAGTCTATTTTATTAGATACTAGAATGGTTACCCCAGCTTACTTCTTGGGTTCATTTGCTTGGAAAACCTTTTTTCCAGTCCTTTATTCTGAGATAACGTTGCTTAGGTGTGTTCCTTGTATGCAGCAGAATGATGGATCCTGTTTTCACATCCCTGCACATCAAGCCACCTTAGGACTGAGCACATCCTCTACCATGGTGCCCTCGCAAGGCAGCCCAATCAGAAGGAAGTGATCAAAAAGCATGCAAGAAAGTCCTTGTCAGAGACAGTCCCCACTCCCCTTACCAAGGGACCCATGTGAAGATCAAACTGCCCATTGGCTATATCCTGTATAGAGGGCGTAGGTCCATTCCATGCACAGTCCTCGGCTGGTGCTTCAGTCTCTGTAAGCCCCCCTGGGTCCTGGGTAGTTGGCTCTGTCTGTCTTTTTGTGGGGTTCTTGTCCTATCTAGGTCCTTCTGTCTTAATCCTCACTCTTCCACAAGGTTCCCTATGCCTTTCCCAATGTTTGGCTGTGGGTGTCAGCATCTGTTTCGGTCCATTGCTGGATGGAGCTGCTCTGAGGACAGCTATCTAAGCTCCTGTCTGCAGGCACAGCAGTCTTGTCAATAGTGTCAGGATTGGCTCTCTCCCATGGCGTGGGTAAATTTTATACTTAAATCTTTTAAAACAAGTGCTCTGTCTATAAAGAATAAAGTAGAGGTAAGGGTGGCCTTTCCAAGTGTCTTGCATGAGCACACATGTATGTTCAGTAAACACTGGCTGTGAACATATTACACCAGGCCTCATGTATTTTGAAGAGAGAAGCAGGTGCTAAAGGTTGGGACACTCAACATATACATGTGAGGGTTCAGGAGAGATCCTGTTGAGGCAGGATTGTTGAAGGAGCCACTATATTTTCAGGCACATCTATTTTGGGCATCTTTAAATGCAAAATGAAGACTCCAAAGAGAAAACCACTTTGAAAACGTATTTATTAACTTAAACATTTAAAAATATTTCCTGTGTATGGAAAATTAAGAGAAAAAGAATATGAAAAATAAAATAGGCAGGACCCTAGCCCTCAGGCAGCTTGAGTAGCCTCTGAAATGCTAGGAGGTAATTGTCATAATAACACTTACACTAAGTTAGATAACATATCTAGTTACCTAGTTGTGATTAATGCTGTATAGAAAGAGATACTATGTTAATATGAAACAAATAACTATTCTATGTTTGGGTGATAAAGAAGTCAATCTTTTGGAAATGCTATTTAAAGATGATTTTTAAAGGATTTTACTGAGGGGCTGGGGCGATGGCTCAGCAGGGTATTGCAGTACAAAAATGAGGACCTGAGTTCAAATCCTCAGAATCCTTATAAAATCTGAGAGTAGTCTCATATGCCTGTAACTCCAGTAACCTAGGCAGTGGAGAACAGGGGGACTGTTGGGGCTTGCTGGCTGCCAGCCTAGCTCCAGGTCTGGTGACAGACTCTGTCTCAAGGGGCTGCAGTGGGAACTGAGAGAGGAGGGGCCCAAAGTCCTCCTCTGCTCTCTGCTTGCACATGGGTTGCACACCCACAAACACATGTATATATGTCACCCACCCACCCCACCCCCAACACATGCAGGAATTTCACTGAGTAATTTACACTGTTGGTAAAGTAGCAGGTGCTGTTTATTCTGTTTTTGTTTTCTTATTTTTTCTGAATCTCTTTTCCCAATTCCCTGTTTACCTGTCAGCACGGGTTTCTGAAAATGCTCAAAATTAAATCAAACCACCTAAATTGCTTAGCAGAAGTATAAAATGGGAAATGCAGATTTCCTCAACAAAGCAGGATGCAGAATTTAATCAAATCATACTATTACCTATAAAATGGTACAAATGCCTAATTTTGAGAAACTATTGGCTGATTTGCTAATTTAACGAAGGCTAAAAGAATATAACAATATATATTTTCATAAGCATTCTGCATATGCTCTTGCTGCATTTGTGCCTGTGAAAAAGTTGAAAAGTCAAAGGTATAATTATGTAAATTTCTGTTTGTCTCCTTTTTCCTCCTGCCTGTAGTGCAGTACTTTTTAAGTTTTGAGTTTTTTCACAACAGGACTGAGAACGCTAAGGGACATTTTGCCCTTTAAGGACACATCTGTAACTGAAGTATGTGTAGTCCTCTCCATGCGTAGATGCTGTGTTTTCTCTGCATGCGTACAGTGTCCGTGTGCGTTTGAGTGGAGAGCTGGTGTGAGGGGTGTCAGCACTGGTTTGTGCAGTTTAGTTCCTACCTTCGGTGTTGTTGGCCCAGTCTGTGCTGACAACGAACCGCTGGGACATCCCCCCAGTGCTTTGGGGTCTTTTCCTGCCAAATACTGTTCGCTTGCAAGATTAAATGGCTGAATCAGTGTGGCCTGAATCTTGATCCTGCTGAGAATATTAAGGCTCCCGCGGGTTGTAATACAGATTGGCTGGCGAGAGCTCTGCTGGAGAAATAAACTGAGTTTCTCTAAATGAATCTAACAACCGCTGTGAACCTTTGTGTGTCCTGAGCATGAGTTGGCGTGCTGGCAGTTAACCATTTATTGCCCCCATTTTCTCCCAAAGTTGCACCAGTCCACCCCTGTGCACTGACTGTAAACACGGCCATAACTTGATTTCACATTCATTTTCTGCCAGATAGGCCATTTGAGATATTAGATTACTAAGTACTCTGAGGGGCAAGTCTCCTTTACTCTCTTTCATTAAGGAGGAAAAGCATATTTTTGTGAGCTTATAGACTAAAGGGCTGTGGTGTCACTGACAGGAGTCAGTGAGCCACCTCAGCCACTTATTTAGAGTGGATGGCCTAACATCTCACGTTCTGATCACAGGCTTGTTGCCAATGGTCAAAAGCATACGAAATACCAAGCAGGAGACAGGGCCCACGCTGAAGTTATTTACAGTATCCTTAAGCTTGAGTCCATTACTATTTGTGCTTTAAGGGCCAGAATGAAACTGATAAAAAATTCTAAGTTCTGCAGAGACGATGGTGTTTCGGCAGAGGAATAACTTTAAAAAGCCACTGAGGCTGGTGGCAAGCTCGAAAGCACGGAGCACACACACTGATGTGAAACCAAAGGTGTGCTAGGTCGTCTGTAATCTGTGCAGGCTTGGTGAACTCTTTCGGGGACCCCGTTCCTGACTTACATACGGAGCGCGTTCTCAGTCTGCCCTTGAAGCAGTCATCCCATCTGCTTCCCACATTATTCCATTTGTTTCCTGACACCTTGTGGATCTGTTCTGTGTGTGTATGGGTGTTGTGTGGGGGGTGGTTTAGTAAAATCATCTCCTGCTGTGATTTGCAAATGGCCAAGCACACCACCATCATAATAAACAACTATTAAATCCATCAGTGCTGTCTTAAATGTTTGCATATGGTGCTACAGATTACTATTACTGGGACTGTAAAGTATATTTTTAGTTTAACATTTTTCCAAGTGTGTTCGCGCGCATGTGTGTGAATGCACATGTGTGTGCACATATGCACACATTGTTGTGTGCATGTATCTGCATGTGCTGCTTCTATGCTACAGTATATAAGTGTAGATATCAGACAACCACTTGCAGGGGACAGTTCTCTCTTTCTACCATGTACATCTCAGGGAACAAACTTAGATTGCCAGGCTTGTGGCAAATCCACTCACCCACTGAGCTATTTTCCCAGCCAGGCAATAATATTCTTAAAACAAATATCAATTAGGATATATTAAAGACTAGGGAATAGCACTGACACATTCTGATGTCTAGCCTAATTTGCCATGTTTTGGATGCATGACTTCTGAATCTCGTGGGTAGGTTTTTACTGAAGTTTGTAGTTATTCAGAAATACACTCAGAGGGTACTGCACATTCTTTAGAATATCATCAATAACTCAGAAAAGTGCATCTCTTCTTGTGGACAAAAAAAACCAAATGTGTTAATCTCAGTTAAAGTTAAATGCAACCAAGAGCTCTGGGCCTAGAATACTTGGTTTCAGTCTCCTGGTATTAAGAATGTATATCTGTTTAAAATAGGAACTGTATGACACGTACAAAATGGTATATGGTATAAGGAGAAGTGGTCAAATGAAAAACTTTGTACTTACCACCCAGCTCAAGAACTAGTACATTTGAAAAGTCTTTTCTTGCGGAAAACATGAGGGCTCACCACTTGACTAGCTACTACCAACATAAGCTTCTTGCTTCTGTCCCTCCCTTCCTCCCTCCCTCCCTCCCTCCATCCATCCATCCATCCATCCATGCACCCATTTTCTAGAACATCTACCTATATAAAATAATCTCTCTTATATTTATGGTTGTGAGCCTAGCCTTTAACGGCTGAGCCATCTCTCCAGCCTGGCGTGGTGGCGCACGCCTTTAATCCCAGCACTCGGGAGACAGAGGCAGGCGGATCGCTGTGAGTTCGAGGCCAGCCTAGTCTACAAAGTGAGTCCAGGATGGCCAAGGCTACACAGAGAAACCCTGTCTCGAAAAAACCAAAAATAAAATAAAATAAAATAAAATAATCTCTCTGCATCTATCTATCTATCTATCTATCTATCTATCTATCTATCTATCTATCTTCTTGTTTTGAGATAGAGTCTTGCTATGTAATATATACCGGCCTCAAACTCACCATCTTTTTGTCTTAGCTTCTGAAGTCCAGTGATTAAAGGCCTGCACTAATATGTGTGTCTCCACAGCTTCTCAAAAGCAGAGATCTTCCTTTTGAGATAATGAAAATCCAATTCCCACATTTGGAACAATGTACGCTTTTTGGAGAAAACATGATTGGCTTCTTGTACCATCAAGGCATATATGATCAGCCTGGGTGTTTCAACATCGCCCTCTTCCTGCTCACGTGGCTGTGCAGCATTCAGGTATGAGCCTGTTAATCTCTGTGTCTTTATCCTCTCCCTGGGCTTTAGATAGATGGGAGGGAAGATTCCCGTGTTCTAGACAGCTTTTTTTGTTTGTTATTTCATTTATCTTCGTGCTGCATTTCTCTTGCAGGATTTTGAGACCATTGTTATATGTTTTACCTGGAGTCTTGTGCCATAGGGCAAACACCAAAGATGATGTCTTCTGCTGATGCAGAAATTAAATTATTCCTAAATGGCATTTCGGAGGCTGCATGGTGAACCTTAGGACCATATTTCAAAGTTTCAGATCTCTTAACAGTAGGGACTGGCTTTTATCATTCATTTTGACTTTCCTTGTGATATGCTCTTGCACGTGCTGTGATATGGGAAGGCTTTGCACTGCCTCAGGCATCTCTAGTGAGCTTTATCATGGGATGTGATGAAGAGGTTTAATCCTACCTCTCTCTGCCAGGATGATTACCTTTCCTGACCCATCTTATCACAAGGTTCCTGCTCTGGGCTTAGCACCATGTGAGGGGCTGTGGGTCTCTTCCCAGTCCATAGCCTAGATCACACAGAACACAGCCCAGGGCTATGGGCTAGGAGATGGATGGAGGAGGCTTTAAGGGTTCAGGGATGATGAAGAAGGTACCCATCTTTACCTGGAGTATGGTGATGGCTATAGTTCACTTACAGATGGCTTCTTGAGAGGGACTAAGCAGAAGCAGCATTGGGATGAGTGGAGGACAACAAAGGCCTGGCCACCAATAGGCGTCAAGAGTGAGACCATGTGGCATGCATATGTGCTGCAAGGTCTAATTTAATCCTGAGGAGCTAGAAGGATAACTGAACATAGTTTTATTAGGGGAACAATTTAGATTTTAGGATCACTATTTGTTTCAGTGTTGTGAGCCCACCACCTAGTACTCTTGTAACTTGACGCTTTATGGCTGGATTTGGCGGTAATTGTCACCACTGAATCTTGGCACTCGTTAGGTCTGGGTGTTGAGCATGGGGTGATTATTGCATCAGTATTTGTAAGTATACGCTTTGGGAACTACGAGGAAACTTCTCCTATTTTTCTTCACCTCAGTATGTTTAAGCCATGGGAAAAAAAATTTAAAAAGTGACGTGAACAATTTCATTGCACGGGTTTAGAAGTGAATGACAAACACTGAAGTAAGATGTCTGTATGGTGTGTAACTAGGGCGATGTGTTTACTCTCTGACTGTGGCACAAGCGAGAGTCTCAGGTTGGCAGGTCTGCGGGTGTAAACCCACATAAATATGTACGCGTTTAAACATCCCATGCAGGGGCTGCGTTCCTTCTCATCCAAATGTGGAGTGAAGTCTCGCTCACTAAAGTGTCTGAAATGTGGCCTGTTCTTGTGAGCCTATTATTATGCTGGTGTATAGATTAAGCTGAACGTTTGTTCTTATGGATGAGACTTCCAAATGCTGGATGACAAACTACAGTGCAGCTGGCTTCGACACAGACATTAAGCATCCCTTGCTTATCGCACAGACCACCTAGACAGTGGTCAGCAGAGGTTCGCACAGCGGAAAGAGATCCTCCAAGACGTGACCCCAGGTCCCTGTTGTTATGAGGATGCTAGAAATATCTTTTTGGGGACAGTTTATGAAGATAGCCTTTTACGACCATTATATTCTGGATTCCTAAAGTCAGAGTATAAATAATAAAACCCTGGTCATTGAACAATTCCGAACAACTTCATTTTGTGTGTGCAAGAAACTGTGCAGGAGTTAGGCCCTAATCCTAGTGAAAAAACAAGGGGAGTTAGTTTTTCCTTGTGGGAAAGACACAGAAATAATTTCCTACAATGTGCGGATTATGTGATAAGTTTGCAAGGCCACTCCAACTTTGAAATTGACCTATTTTAGCCAGGCATTACATCTCAATCACTATGCCTGTTCTTCCCCCACATCTCAAATGGGAATGATAATATTTGATGCCTATTTTAAGTTTGGAAGATCAATGAGAGCATGATGGAACAGCCCTTTGCGTGACTCAGATGCAAGGCTCTCTGCTGGAAAAATGAAATTGAGCTTGCTCTGTGGAGATAGCAGCGTGGAGGGATGATTGGCTCTCCTTTTCAGCCCTTTGTAATTGTATTAAAACATAATTGAGACACATGAGACACGCAATTTAGTCTGGTTGAAGGGAGTCAGGGAAGTGTCTGTGGCCCCGGTGGGGGAGGGGAGGCCGCGTGTATGTCATCAGTCTGCACTTAGCTGTTCTTTTGAATCCTTCCAGGTCATAAATGGAGAGCAAAGTGAGGATAATAATTCCCAGGCCTCCCGAAATGACATTTTAGAAATGGAGGATTAATAACATGGTTTTTAAAAAACAACCACCACGATGTTTTATGGAAGGTCCAGTTTTCTTCTCAATGTTTTGTTCTTGGGAAGACTATTTGAGATGACCTACAGTGCTGAAAAAGGGCCAAACTGTCCTTATTCATAAGGCAGGTGAATGCTCAAGTTTATTGGACAGCATTGAATTATAAGACCGTTTGGAAGGTCAGTTATAAAGGAATAAGTAGGAAGGGCAAAAATGAAGCCATGATGAGCAGTAATCCTGAAGAGAATTAAAACAGGAAGCCCCACATTATTTACTTGGATAGAATGGGAACTTGCCAAAAAGAGAGGCAGCTGGCTTTCTGCTGTTTGGAATGTTTGTAGACTAGAAAAGAAACTGTCCATCCGATTGAAGCTCACACTTAATTGCTGCTGTGAGGCCAGACGAAGAAATGTACAATGAAGTGGGAAGAGACAGAGGTAACTATGTGATTCTGGACAAGGAGACATGGGCCCTCATCACAAGTCATATAGAGCCTGCCCCAGCTGTGTCATCATGGCCTACCACTTGCTAGCTAGGGCAGCTTGGCATTGGCGCGGACTCTGGAGACTGACCAGACCTGAGTTCCATCTTTCTTCTTTTCCTCTCTGTGAGAGACTGAACCGCAGGCTCCTCACATATCTTAGGTAAAACCTCAATCACTTACCTAACCTTCCTAGCCTTTTAGAACTTCATTTTAAGGCAAGAGCATGCTGAGCTGCCCAGACCTGAGTTTCGGAATCACTTCCTCAGCCTCCCAGGGAGCTGGAATTGCAAGTGTGGACCACCACCCAAGCCTCCACCATCTCTGTTAAGTACGTCCATCACCCTAAAACAGCCAGCTCCGAACAAACCCCGTTTCACCTACTTCATCATGGCGGTTTCCACATCCATAAATAAAATGGAAATAAAATACTTACCTTGCAAGATTTTTATGGCAATTAAATAGTAACTCTTAGGAAATAAGTAAAAAGTTGGCATGGTAATGGTTGGTCTTGTTATTATGTAAGAAAGTAAAATTGAGGACTTTGGCATGCGAGCATTCTCAGGAGTCATTTCACTTTTATATTTTCAGAAATAGCAGCCGTGTTTCTGTTTTCTGCATTTATTACCATTTGCACCCATTTATTTTATTTGGATTTCCTAGGAGCAATGTTATTTTGATTATCATGGTTCTGTATCTAATATCTTCACTGAGCCATGCTGTAAAGTTTTCCTGGGGGCTAATATCCATTATAGACTTCTCACTGCCAAAGAAGTTGGTATTTTTTAATGAGAATAGCATGCTGACCCAATGCTTCTGGTGCCTTCTAAGTGAGAAAAACTTCCTGCTAGTTCAGTTTTGTACAATGTGTTTTATTTTAAATTCACAGGTCGATTGTTTCCGAGCTTGTGATCAGGATCCTAAGGTTGTCTTTAGATAATGCCCTGACAATGCTTTTGTATCCCTCCAAGCATTATAATAAATATCAGACTCATTCAAGATGTGAGCAAAGCGAATCTTCCTTTCTGCTTGAGTTTCTATTTTAATTTTTAAAAGGCAACTGATAGCATTTTAATTCTGGTTCTACTATCTTACAACACATAGATTTTATGTTACTCTTTGCCAAAATGTTGCCGAGTGGTAGAGTACTGTGCCTAGCATGCATGGGCTTGCTGCTTTGACCCCACCTCCCAGCAGCGCCCAGACAAATAAACACAATAAAAGACATAGGAGACACACTAGATTAGGCTCTGGGCAGCCAGCACAGTTATGAAAGAGGTTTGACAGAGTCCGTGTAAGGTAAATATGTTAGGCATCCACGAGGTGGGCTTGTTCTTCCTATGTGTGTCTCTTGGTGTCTGTCATGTGTTTTTCCATGCTGTGCTTAGCAACTTTGATACAGATCAATGTGCAGCATTAGTGAACGCTACTGTTAATGCATTGGCTCACAGGTGCTCTTTGTCATGCTTAGCACATTCTTGGGGATATTCAAATTTTCTATTGTTTTGTTCACCCAAAAATGAACTTGTTTTTTGATTTGTTACAGATTCCTGCATTGTATATTATATACCATATCTACATTTTATAGGAGATGGTAGGTGTTCCCATTAGGAGACTTTCAAAACACTCCCTCAGTGGTGAGCATTGCTTAGATCTTGAATGGTACTTTGAATTTAGGGGAAGTGGCTTGCTGTGCTTTTAGCATTAGCATCAGACAGGATACCTGGTGTGATTGGCAGTCAATAAGTGTCTTAAAAGATTAACAAAACTGTATGTACACTTTGCTTCATTGAATGCAACCTGTGAGTTTATTCCACATTCATTTCCAACCAGATTCTTGTGAGGCCCTGACCAACTTTCCATGACCCTGGAGCTCCTTGCCTTTCATTTTCCTCCTAAATGAGAAATTTTATAATGTCTTAAATATTTGTTTATATTATGGTCTGGATCTGAACTGTCCCCCATAGTTTACGATTGGACTATTTGTATCAGAAATGGTAGTTATTTTGAGATGAGGGTGTCAGGAAATGTAGGAGGTATGGCTAAGTTTGAGAAAGTGGTTGGCTGGGCTTGGCTTTAGGGTTTTGTTTGTTTGGTTGGTTTGTTTTGTTTTATCCCAGCTGCCTCTTGAGTCTCTCTACTTCCTATCTCCTATGCTGTGAACAGACACCATTCATCCTATGCTCCTGCTGCCATGATGCTGAGTGCAAGCATATGGGGGCAAACCACTACAGAACGAACCTTCTTCAGAAGCTGTGGGGTTCTTGCTTCTCCTTTAGGTTGTTGTGCTAGGTATTTTAGTCAGATCAATGCAAAAATATCTAATACAGTCTGGTAGTGAGACATCAGGTGTATTGTGCATGATAACAGTTGCCCTTTATGAACTAGGAGGGGACCTATTAAAACAGACGGTCCTGAGGTCTGAATACAATAAAGGTTTACTTCTTCTTCCCCAAAGGTGGATGAGTTGGTAGCAGGGAGGGAGGCTAAAGGGCTCTGCTGCATGTGGTCATTCAGGCCTTTTCAGTCTAGTGCCTCTGCTGTCCACTGGATGAACTGCATCCAGTATGCATTCAAGAAAAGACAAAGGACTGAAAACTATGAGGAATACAGTGATTGACCTGGCTAGCTGAATACTTCATGCCCATGCATGTTTCACTGATTAGAATTTAGTTATGTGGATTCACTCCCTCAGCAAACTAGAGATGTAGAGTAGGTGTGTGTGTGTGTGTGTGTGTGTGTGTGTGTGTGTGTGTGTGTGTGTACAAACAAGGCACACATGTTGCATCAACATCCTGGTGTGGAAAGTAGGGTAGATCTTTCTTGCCCAGGGAGAAATAGCACTAAGAGCATGCGTGTGCATTCTTAAAGGTGCTAAGATACCATCCAGGCTTTTCTCAGAGCTCAGTTTGACTTCTGAGGAGAACAAACAGGAACAACAGTTAAGGTGGAGAATTCTTGTTTCCTGTTGGTTTCAGTGGTAGTCCTACTGTTAAGCCTGGATCAGTCACAGATGAGACTAACATCCAGTGTATGGAGTCACAAATGAAACCGGTGTGCAGAATATAGCTAACAGTGAGATTTTGATACAAAATGTTCAAATCTGAAATGCAGACACTCTTTTTTCCCCCTGCCAAAATACTTTATAAGTCAAACTGTACTTAAACGAAAGACACAGAAGTAGAGATATTAAGACTTATGATATTTACTGAACTGAGAAACACCAAATGGTCACAGGAAATGACTACACAAACATTTCTTTTGCCTAGAGGAGATTACTAATATCTTCTTTATAACCTAATGCTTATGTTAACCCATCCCTTTTGAGAATGAGTCAGATATATAAGGGTGTACAGGTAACTTAAAAATATGACATATTTCTTAATTCTTTGAGAATTTCATATGCATATGCTGATTTTGATCATATTTATCTCCTATTCCTTCCTATAACTCCCCTTAGATTCAGTCCTCCCTTCCTAATTTTTTATTCTTTTGTGTTGTTTCCTTTTTATAACTCACCGAGTCCATTTTAGGCTGCCTGTCAACTCCATCCACTATGGGGTCAACCTAAGAGGAGCCATATTCATAGAGAAAATTTAATCTAGGGAAACCAAGAACTATAGATAATTCCTCAGCTAGGGGTGGGTATTGTGGGTGCCAGAGTCCTCTTATGTCCGGACAATTTTTTGTTGTTGTTGCAATCCCTCCCAATTCCTGGCTTTTGTGATTTTTATCATTTCTTTTGTAAATGTCCCTGAGCCTAGAGAGGACCTGTTTCACTTGTGGCTGTCCTATGTGGACACTTCTTCTCTCTGTACCTTTACCTATGAGCTTCTACATCAACTGTCATCCACTACATAAACTTGTTCTTGATGTGGTCTGAGATCTACACCATTCTATGGGTAGAGAAATACCAATTTTAGATGATAGTTTGATACCATGATCATTCGGCAAAATAATAGTAATAGGTTCATCCAGGGCCTATGAACTTCCCAACCCTGGACTCTCAGCCAGATTTTCAGGGCCAGGCATGTATTTCTTCATATAGAATGGGCTTTAAATCCAATCAGAGAACAGTAGGTTTCCCCCATAACATTTGTACCACTATTGCACTCACAAGACATACTTGTCAAGCTGGTCATTATCGTAGCTCACAGATCCACAGCTTTGTAAGAAAGCTGTTGACTTTTCTCCCCCAGCACTCTGCACCTCACCTTCCAGTATTGTGAAAACTGGTTGACAGGGAGGGAGCTTCCTGGTTAGTGCTGCTTTGATTTTTCCATGTCGTATAACCAGAGTGTGTGGTGTTTTCAGCAATTGGGTCTTAGCTTCAAGTTCGGGTGGGCAGCCAAGAGCATTGGCAACCAATAATTTGGGGGGGGGTGATATCTTCCACCCAACCCTAGGATTTCTATTTGGTAACTTTTCAGAGAATTTTGAAGATGATGGTGTATAGCAATTACTTTGGAGTCACATTCTTTATGAAAATGAATAGCTCCTGTGCATCATCAAGTGAGTCAAAAAATCAAAATTTTGTAGGGTTATAGGTAACAATTTACAAATTTACCCTTCAAAAATACTTATTTTTTTGTTTGTCTTTTATACGAGAGGGTCTGTATAGATGTTGATCTGTGAGTCATTGAAAGACTCCATATATTTCACAGAAAATCTAGTTGCTGCCTGTAACATGGCAGACATGTTGAGAGAAGGTTTCTTGCACTGGGTTGTACGTATTCTTTTTTTTGTGTGTGTCCTGAAAATTGCATGTATTTTATGTAGTGTTAATGCAGCAAGTATCTAATGCTCCTAATTTATGCAGTTGGATATTTCATAAATGGAGTTTCTGCATGCAGGCATTTATACACATTAATATTTATGCAAGTATTCAAATAAATGCAAAGGCATCTGTCTGCATATGTGATGAAAATATGCATATGCATGAACATTTGTGCCAGGGGATAAGTCCCCAAAGTTAGTGATTGCTGAGGTTACACTTTTCAACTTTTGTTCCTTTCAAAAAAAATTTCCTTGGCTAGAAAAGACATGTAGAAAAACAGCTAGCCATTAATATTGACAAATGAAATGATTTTATTTAACTGTGTCTAACAGGTGTAAAAGACAAGTCTACTGAAGATTCTCTTTATCAAAGACAGGATTTTTAGTAACATTACTATAAGTAAGTTTTCACTAAAATATTCATTCTAAGAAACTGCCATATAAATAACAAACTATTAGCTATGAAAGTTTTGTATGAATAATTCTATGTCCTGTAGTACAAGAATTTTATCCAAGATGAACAACCCTGCCTCCTAAGTCTTTGTCTTGGGCCCTCTTTCTAAGACACCTAGCCCCTTCCTAGAACTGTCACAGAAGACAAGGTTTGTCAGTCCATTGATCTGTAGCACTCTGGTCTATATCATTGGCAGTCTAAAGGGGGTTCTCTTTGATCTCTTACACTTGTAATTCTGCCTAGTCTATTTATTAGGTTCAATAAAAAAGCGTTTCTTTTCATTTATAAACTTGTTTATTTATATACTGATGCATCCCCAGCCTCCTGTGTTAGTAGTAGTTCATGGCAGACTAGAATAAACAAAATCAATTCTGAAATAGCACTTTTGCAGTTCAAAGATGTGTTGAAAAATCCCACCCCCTGCTCCCTCCTGCATCTGAGGCATTTAAAATCCACCAGCTGTTGGGAAGGGATTGAGAATCGTAGTGTGTTTGTCATACTTAAGTAGCATCTTTCCATGGGAATTTGGTGCATTCGTTTTGAACTGAGATGCTGGATGGCACATCTTTTCTTCTTCTTCAAGAAGATAGGTTGAGAGAGTTATAGATTATTTAGATGTGAATTTGAAAGCAATTGTTTGCTCAGAATTGTGCTTGTTTTTTCAAGATCCTAGTAGAACTTCTTTCCCATCATTTACCTGTGGGTGCAGATTTTAATTTCTGTGTTTCTGGATGTGACTGTCTTTGCAGCAGACATGGCTGACTTCCAATACTGCAGACATTGTTTGTTTGTTTGTGGGGTTTTTTTTTTGTATGTGTGTGCATGCTAGTTATACTAGATTTGCATATTTTTATTCTAGAGTTGCAGTTTCTAATTAGGGTCCTGGATTGACCACATGTGCTTGTGAGTGCCATTCAAGGCACACAGTCATTTGTAAGGACAGTTGTATGTCTTTTGTTGGTTTCCTTGATTTCCTTGATTCTATTGGTTGATTGATTGCAGGAGAGTCTCTTTTCTGAGGTGAGATCTCACCACAGTATTCCAGACTCTTCCTTGAATTTACAACCCCCTGTCTTAGGTTTTCCTTTATTAGGATTATAGGCGTGCATCACCATGCCCATCTCAATTCATTTCTAAGTGGAAGACATCCACTTGGCTCAAAGCAGGAGTAGCAAGTGTAGAAGCTCTGGTTCAAGAAGTCCTTGGGTTTGTTGAAGGCATGGATGGAAGTCAAAATGAGAGAGAGGGCAGTGGTATAGAATGTGAGAGGACACAAGACAGAGCTGAGGTAGAGTTGTGACTTTCCTGACAACAATAAAAGCCACGGGAAGTTTTCAAGTAGAAATGGGGAATAATTCGAGTTCCATTGTCAAAACTATTACTTGGGCTAATACTTAGGGGAAAATGGGTTGTGTGGAGTGAAAGAGACAAGGGTGACATGGTGGCTTACGTCAAGCACCACAACAGAACAACAATAGAGATGGAGAAAAGAAGAGTGAGGGTTGACTTTGTGAGTGAAGTCAACAAAACCATGCAGAAGGAAGACATGTGGGTAATGAAGGAGTTGGGGAGTTACTCCTAGAGTTTTGTTTTGAGTGAATGGGTAATTGGTTGGTCCATTTCCCATTACCCCACCAGGCAGGGCAAAAAAGAAGTGAGGAGAACATTGCATTTGGATACGTATGAACATCCAAGTAGAGACAGCCACTAAGCTCTTTTATCTAGTAGTCTGAAAGTCACGGGGCAAGGCAAAAATGGTGGTATAGAATTGGACGTCATCAATGTCTAGATATTTAAACCCCTGGAAGGAGATGAACTCACCTAGTGACAGTGTAAACAGAGAGGTGATCCAGAGCCAGGGCGCAAAGGGCTCTTCTAGCCTGAGGAGGTCTGGGAAGAGACCACATAGAGCTGAGTCTTGTGAGATGACCAAGAGTTAAGATTGCTAAGAGAGAAGCTGCTGGGGTGCTGGGTGGGAAGCAATGAATAGGGGCAACCTGTTAGAGAGATTTTGCTGCAAAGGACATCACTTGTCTATAAGACTGGCATAGAGTAATTCTCAGAAAATGTCTCTCTCTCCTTTGGTATGTACAGTATGTGCATTCTCTCTCTCTCTCTCTCTCTCTCTCTCTCTCTCTCTCTCTCTCTCTCTGTGTCTGTCTGTCTGTCTATGAGTATCAATGCATGCAAATAGACTAGAGGAGACCATTGTGTGTTCTGTTTAATTACCTTATGCTTTATTTCCTTGAGAAAGGGTCTCTTAAAGAACCTGGCACATATCTAGCAAGCTCCAGCAATCCTGCTGTCCCTGTTTCCCATGGCATTGGGCTTACAGATGCACTTGGCTTTTTACATGGGTGCTTTAGATTTGAACTCAGGTCTTTATGCTTGTATAACAAGTATCAGTTCCTCTCAGAGTTTCTCCTTTCTTTAAAACAATTTTTTTTTGGTACTGAGGTAGAGCTCAAGAGTTGGACCTTCTAAGTAAGATGTGTGCCATGGAGGACCATCTCCAGCCCCTTCACTTTTCTGTGTTTCAATACTGAGCACTAAGCTGTTCAGATTTGTTGTTGCCAGCCATGGTGTGTTGCTTGATATGTGGCTACTGAAACTAAAGAATTGACTATTTACTTTTACTGAATTTAAACTAAAGACTGATACTCAAGTCAGATATTAGACGAATATTGTTATGGATCACTTAAGTATACATTTTGTATCCTCCCCAAGTATTGCTGATAACATTTTATTTCTGTGATGGGATGTATTGCACAGTGATTTTCCAGAGTTATCTTTAAAACATGAAAGCCACTCGGTTAATGATTTAATATCGATCACACACTGAAGGATATTAATTTGGACAGATTGAATTTAAACTTATTGCTAAGTTTACTGGACTTAAATTTTTTGCTCTCTAAGAGTAGCATCTAGCATGGTTAAATTTAACATGCAGATCACATTATCCTTCTTTTCTCTATCTTTTTATTTTCCCTTTCTTCTTTCTTTGTTTTTTAATATAGTATCTCTGTAGGTAGCCCAGGCTGGCCTCAAGCTTGCTATGTAGCCAGGGATGAATTTGAGCTTTTGATCTTTTTGTCTTTATTTCTCAAGTACTGTAATTATACGTGTGAGTCATTTTGCTCAGCTTATTTCATGCTACAGGCCGAACATAGGCTCTTATGCATGCTAGGCAGGCACTTCATTAACTACATTACACTCCTAGCCCTCATGTTCTATTTTTATTGACAAGATGAAAAGCTTGCATTTTACACACACACACACACACACACACACACACACACACACACAGAGAGAGACATACCCATCTCAGAATGACCATACCTGCCAAGGAGGAGCTGGGAGAGTTTGGGAAACATAGCCTCTGAGAGTTTGTATTATTTATACAAGGTCCCAAGGCGTAGGACTGGGACTCGGGTTCCAGCTCTGTGACTGGCTAGGCTGAGCTATGGCTCCGGCACCACACTGAAGCCATCTGTGCCTTCTTTCACTAGAGATACTGTATGTTTACATGAGCAGAGGGCATTTACATGGATGTGCTTGAGCCTTGAAGTCAGGCAGTTGAGATTATGACTGTTGGGATATTTGATGAGCTGGTTGTGAGCCTAGCCTTTCATAGCTGAACCGTCTGTCTGGCCCTTGTGGTACAGCTTTGGTGTGGTGCTACTGATTTTGCATTGTTTGAATGGTGGATGCATCAGTTTTAGTTAGGCTAAAAGGCTCCCCTCTTCCACGGAACCAAAGGACTATCAATTCTCCCATGTTTCTTGTTTATCAGCAATTGATGATCACTGCTGTCTCTGTGTCATGATCTAATAACATTGTCGGCTGCTGTGAGCTTTCTCCCTGTTTGATTATATTCTCCCTTACTCTCAGCATTGTCAAGCTTTCAGTAGAATCCTTACAAGAACACATCTATTTGCTCTTATAGAAATAACTGAAAGTTCAATATTAAATTTGAAAGGCTAAAGTTTGAAATCAACTTCCATGTCCTATGAGTACCTGAAGGACAGCGTATTTGAAACTTGAATGCGTTTTCCAATCCTCTTACTCGTCTTCATTGCTTATCACATTGTCTACACTAGACAACCAGGTGCCAAAGGAGAAAACACGGTCCTGACCTCTACTCCTCCACCCCAGCTGTGGTAGGTCATCAGTCATGTTGAAGCAATTTTCTGAATCTCTAACGTGTTTCTGCCACTGCTAGAGCCCCCTTTCGCCTTACATCATTTCCAGTTTCCCTCTTTGCTCCTTGGCAGTGATGCTTTTCACCCATGTTTTTCACTCACTGTGGGCTTGCTCACTAGAGGAGGCTGTGTGTCCCAATGGTCACTGGGAGCTTGCACTGGGTGGACAGAAAAATCATAGGTGGTGTATCTGTTTTACTCACAAATTGAAGGTGATCTGCACTTATTCTTCATTTGAATTCTTCCATCCTGGAGACAGTTCACAGGGCGCTCAGCATTGCTTTTCAACTGAATGGTGCCCAGTTGGCAGCAATGCTTCAGTCTCTTGAAAATGCAAGACCTTGTGCTACCCCCATGTACCTGCTCAGCTCTCCTGCTTCTACCCACAATTCTCTTCCAGGTTACCTTAGCCAAAGAAACACAGATTGCTTTCTTTGAGCTAAGTCCTATAGTAATATGCCTCTTAGGAATAGGATGTGACAGAAATCTGTAGGATATAATATGCGATACCGTATTGCCTTGGGACCAACTGACGATCATTTTCATGCAGGGCTATAGGCAGAGCATCTGGCACACTCTTTTTGTGCTGGAACTTACTGTAGACAATCAAAACCAAGGGGGGCGGGGAGGGGGAGGGGCTGTGAAAGACAGAATTGTATCTAATCAAATCAGAACTTTGTTTAAGCCTGTTTAGGAAAATTAATCAAGTTTCCTAGAGGATTGCAAGTGCTCCTCCTCACTTGGAAAGTCTTGCCTAGAGCTCTGTGTTTCCATAAGATTCTAGCGTTTTCTTCAGCTCTGCCTGCAAGCTGGCTATAATTTCAGAGTAAGCCTGAGTCAGTCCTGCCCCTGGTAGAAGAGGAATAGTCACTTGTGCCTGTAATGTAGCAAATGATGCCAGTGGCCACTCAGGCAGTTTTTTATGCATCTGATGAGGAGATCCTGGTATTTAATATGGTACTTAGGATTTCATAGGAGGAATAATGAAGAATTTAGTTAAACAAAAATGTTCTTTTCTGATCTCTCTCAATTTTTCTACTAACAGGTCTCAGAATGGGGAGGCTGTGTTTTATAAAAAAAACTTGTTTATGAATAACCCACATGGATAGACAGCAGGCTTACTCTTCCCAGACTCCCAACAGAATAAGAGGATTGTGAATAACCTTAGAGCTTTTAAAAGACTAATTGGGCTTTTAGCTACAGGAGAAGAAAAAAATGCTAAAAATATCATCAGTTCAAAGAAGCTTTCTGGGTGTGGATTTTCACACATGAGCCATAAGACCAAGATGGCTGACGGCAGACTCAGAGCGCTGTGGTCTCAACAGCCTCTACAATACTCTGTAAATCGCTTCTGTGATTGCTGTCCCTGGAATTCTAGTAATAGGTTCAACATAGTTCGTAAAACCCTCTTTCCAAGCCATTGCTAGTATGTACAAGGTACTTAGCATGAAGTAGATTGTGTTCTGCGAACGGAGGAAAGCCAGATCAGGCCCTCTGGAAGAAGGCCACCTTGCTAGATTACAGATGTGCAGGGGTGGACAGAGGAGCGCTGGTCCAGGGGAAGGCTCTCGGTGGACAGGGCTCCAGCTACTGCGAGAGAGGAAAATAAACATTTGCTTTGCGTAGTTCTCCTAGGAGCCATGTGGACATTGATACAAAGGGTCTGTAGTACATGCCTAAGCCACAAAAAGAGATAAAGGCAGTTGATCAGTAAAACGAAAGCAGACAGCAGCCTGCATAGTATGTTTCCATTTCTGCCTGGGATTTGAAAGCTTACATATGCATGTATGTGTTTGAGTAGCTGCAGAAAGCATGTGATACATAGTGATATTGTCTGCCTCTGCAAAAGGACCCTGGGGACCAGGCCTGGGATAGTATTTTAAGGTTTTATGTACGTTACTTAAATTTTATTATTATTTTTTTTAAAAAAAGAAGCAGATAGAAGGTTTCTAGGCCCTAGAATCGGTGGCACAGGTGGGGAAGGAAGCTAGGAAAAGAAGGGAGGAGTCAGGGGAACTCTGTGACACCCTTTTTTTTTTTAAGTCATAAAGTTTAGGACTCTCACACCTCCAGTTTCATTACGTCAGCTGGATCGCAGTTCCCTTAGCTCTTCTTGGCTGGCCTAGAACTGAACTAACTCTTATAATATCTCCTGTAAGAGAAATGCTGCCGTGTTCCAGAAAGGATACAAACCAAGTCGCCCCCACCCAATCCTTTTCAGTTGCACATGTCCCGCTGTATCGCATTCCTTTAAAAACAGCTTACTTAATAAAGATTTCAGGTTTATCCCAGGAGGCTCTG
The DNA here is from genome assembly GCF_964271855.1 of Acomys minous. Taxonomy (NCBI): domain Eukaryota; kingdom Metazoa; phylum Chordata; class Mammalia; order Rodentia; family Muridae; genus Acomys; species Acomys minous. The sequence goes on along the minus strand of NC_140494.1, from coordinate 19,971,251 downwards.
TGCATTCTCGGTCTGAGCAGTTTAATCAGAAATGTCTAAAAAAAAAAAAAAACTGTCCTGTGGAGACGGTTGAGTTGGTAAAGGGCTTGGTATAAAGGGCTTGAGTTCGGGTCCCCAGAGCCTTGTAAAAAGCTGGACATGGTGGTGCACACATATAAGCTCCGTGCTGGAAAAATGGATACAAGAGGTCCCTGGGGTTTCCCAGCCAGCTTGTCTAGGTGGATTGGTCTGCTGCAGTTCAGTGAGAGAGCCTGTCTTGAAGGATAAGGGGGAGAGTGCTTGTGACAACCGAGCTCGACCTCTGGTTTCTGCACACCCCACCCCATCCCCCCTTACACACGCAGACAGATGTGAACACCTCTCCTCTGCAAGAAGTGTCTAAGAATTATAGGTCTGGTTATGTGCTTGGTACTAGTTGTTGTTGTTGTTGTTGTTGTTGTTGATGGTGTTGTTGTTGGTGGTGGTGTGGGAACTGTGATACCTTTCAACAAGATACCCTTAGTTTCATACCTTTTTGTACAACTGGTTTATATGTCTTTATAAGGAGCATCATTGTTTTTTCTTTATTTAATGTGCCAAGTAAAGGGCTATTGGCATTTAGTAAATATTTGATGAGTTAGAAGTCAAGGTGAGGACAGACGGAAAATGGTTATCTTTCTTCTAAAAATTTAATGTGTAAAACTTTCATGGTCTCACAAAGTATTAGAGAAAGGATTCAAATCTAAGGCTTCTTGACATTGAAGTCAGTGGCATCTGTGGCCAAATAATTCTTTATTTTAAGGGCTACTGTTCTGCGTGCTATGGGATGGCTTACAGGGCCTCTCCTCCGCCCAGTGGCATGCGGATTCCTGGCTGGGGTCATCAGAAATACCTGTAGGTATTGCTAAATGTCTCCTGGGAGCACAGTCGCCTGGGTTAAAAAAAAAAAAGTGATTTAAACTAATAAGAACAGATACTACACTTGGTCTTAGCCAAAAGGCCAAGAAGCAATTTGGAGTCTCAGTGAGGCGCCAGAGTTGGCAGTGTAGCAGATGCCAGAGGCCTTGAACCAGACCAATGAGTCATCGCGATGAACATCTGCAAGGAAAGATGTGTGGGACACACTGCAGCTTCCAAGATGAGACGTTTTCTACATTTTTGTTTGTTTAATTTAAAAAAGCTTGTTTGCTATTTTCTCTTGGGGTCTTACAAGGGTAAGGAGGGGCTATGAAGGGAGAGAGAGATGAGTGGGATTGGGTGGATAATGTGAAACAATGAATTAATAAAAAGTAAAAAAAATAATTAATTTAAGGTTTGCAGGTAGTGCGTGTCCAAGGATTGATCCATGTGAAGGAATTACTCTTCAAATGCTAAAGACTGAGTTGATGGAGCCAAGTAAATCCCCCTGTAAGCTTACATATTGTCTTCATACGGCTGCAAACATATCCCAGTACACTAGAGAGGAGCGGCATTGGTCTCCTTGTTTTATTTCTGCTTGGTTCCTGGATAGGGTAAGGTCTTGGGTCTAGCATGAAGTCAGAGTCCACCTATGCAGCTCAAGGTTGGGTTCATAACAGCTGTCAACAGGTATGAGAATTGAGGACCAATTTGATGGCTTCACTATCAGCTGTGTTCTGGCCACTTCAAACAGCCAGGCTACACACACACACACACACACACACACACACACACACACACACACACAATATTGGCAAGTCAGCCGCTGAGTGCGTCTGTAGAATCTCCTTCCTCAGAGGTCTTTAAAAATACAACAAACCATCTACCTGTCCACAATGGTTATTATGTAGTTCCAGTGATTAGAAGGAATGGACCCAATTTTTCTGTCAAGGTTCATTTCTGTCCTGAGTGCTCTTAAGTGGATGCCTTTGCTTTTTGGTGCAGAGGGGATCATGGAGTGAAGTGCCACTGTACAGATTGATGATATATTGCTGCACACACCCTTCTTAACTAGAATGGCCCTCTCCTGCTTTTAATGCTCCGGAAGCACTTACTGTGTCTGGAACCTCACGTTGTCTGAGGTAGGCAGAGCCTTTCTGGTGTTAGGGCCCAGGAAGGTGTCCCCCACTCCCTCCATCCTGTGTCCTGATTTACATATTTATTTCCTTTCTATGCATGTGTGCACGCACATGCCTGTGGAGATCAGGTGGTTGTTTGCAGAAATCATTCTGTCTTTTATTCAGGTGAGTTCTGGGGATCAAGCTTAGGTGCTTGGTGCTAAGCACCTTTACTCCCTGAGAGCACAGAGAGTCTTGGGATGCGAGGCCACTGAGTGCTTGACTCAGGTCACGCCTTCCTCTAGTGGAGAAGAGAAGCCTGTAGAAGATGGTGGCCTTCTGATACATGCTTTTTTTTTCTCCTGACCCTGTGGCTTCTTTGTGGGTTTTGGTCTTTTACTGTGTCTAGACATTTGATTTGTAGCCATAAAATTTTAGAGTCATAACAATTTTGGGAACCTGCTTAAGGGAACTATTACCTACTTTATATTCGGGAAAGGTACAGCTTCTAATTAAATTGTAGTCAGATTTATTTCCAGCCCTCCCCCCCATGCTCATGTACATTTTTATATAGTCATGTATATTTATATTATTGTATTTATGTGTATTTATATAAATATGAAAAAGTAAGTCTGCATCTATGTGTGTCTAAGCTATGTGTGCATATGTTTTTGCATGTACATGTATCTGTGTATATGCTGATGTGTGCTTGTTTGTGCACATGTGTATAGGTATGTGTGCTTTTTTGATTACATATATGCACAGGTGTATGTGTTTCCGTGTTGTCCAGAGTACAGCTGGAAGCTGCGTAGCCTCGCCTAAGGGGAAGCGTCAGATCGTTGCACAGTTGTGCCAGTAGGTTCAGGGCCGCGTGATCCCACAGCATGAGCTGTGGCTGAATCCTGTGCGGGACTGGGTTCCCGGGGAACGGATCACTCAGGACAGTCACTTCTCTGAGGATATAGCTGCTTCAGGACAGACACTAAAGCGGGTGGAGGGTGGGGAGGAAATACGCCTGCGCTGGCCTTTTCCTCATCTCCTGTTCTTCTGTGGGCCAGACTTCAGAGAAAGTGACCAAAGCTGCTACAGGAGTCAGGGCGTCTCCTGGGACATGGGGCAGAGTAGTCAAAGTAGACGGGGAACTGGGCTGGAGGCAAATAGAAAATTACAGGGTTTATTCCTGTGTGTGTGTGTGTGTGTGTGTAGTTTTTCTCATTTTTCTAAATCTACCTTGGAAAATTTAGAAAAATTTCACTTGGGAACAGAATTACTCCGGATTTCCTTACCGATTTGATAAATCCAGGTTCCTGTATTACAAAAAGTCACTCACCTTCTCAGTGATCATCTCAGGGTGTTTACAGACGAGGCTAAAGAGTAGTGTGCTGGCCGTGGTGGCGTGTGTCTGTAATCCCAGCACGCAGGAAGATTGTTTTGTGAGGGTAACTTTGGCTCCATAGTGAGACCCCCATCTCAGATAAGGACTGTCTATTATTTAGATTAGGAACCACTGCTAGAAAGATGCCATTCCTTCTGTACACACCAGTGAGCAGTGTATTCATGCAATTTTCTAGGGGGAAAAGGCAATATTTTGAAAAAGGCCGACCAGTGCCTCACATGCTGCCTGTAGGACAACGGGTGCTGTGAAGCACTGCCTCGGTGTAGCCATGCTACTTGCTTTGGGTCATTTTAAATGTTGATTTATTGTTATTTTATTTGGGTGTGTTATGTATATTGTTTAATCTATAAAATGTTTACATGATTTCCAGAATCAAAATTTTGACATGAACTACATTGGGAGAGGCAGTTCTTGACTTTGTTACTTTGTTTCTTCTTTCCCAGTTGGCTCCCTTCTTGAGATTTTCTTTGTTTTCTTTTTTATTGGCTTTGGGTCATGTGCTTTTTTTTTTTTTTTTTTTTTTTTTTTTGGTGTTTGATGTGTAGGCCTGTGTGTTTCTATAGTATGTGTTCTCCTTGGGCTGTGAGACTGGTGGAGGTTGCAGTCTTCTGTAGATGGCTCTCCTCCTTCCTGCCTCCCGATGCCGGAGAGCACTCCTGAGGCATGTGGCCGTCTGCCTTGTGCCTTTGACAGCTCCATTATGTGGCTGGGCTGCAGTTTTTCCAACCAGTCCCTTGCTGATGGGCATTTGGGCCATTTCCAGTCCTTTGCTATTACTAGTGTTGCAATGAATAATAATGTACATTTATCATCCCATGTTTTTACCACGATGGTACCCTTGGGGGTTGGTTTTTACGAGAGAGACTGATGGGTTAAAAAGTAAATGCATATGCAATGTTGGTAGATATTGCCAAATCTCCCCTCTGCTGGCTTGAGCTGTTTGTGTTCCCAACATTAATATACGACTTAGCCTGCTCCTCTACAGTCTCACCAACAGAATATGTCATTGAAGTTGTAGAGTTTCTGCTATTTTAAAAGGTGTAAAATGGGACCTTATGCTTCAGTTTTCATTGCTCTTATGATTGAAAAGGTAAAATCACATTTTTTTTTTGAGAAGACCATTTGCAAAGTTTGCTCCCATGGACTCTCCAGCTTTTTTCCAGCCAAGATGATATTAAGACCCCCCCCCCTTTGGCTTTGGTTTTGATCCATGGATACTGTCTCACTCTCAAGCCATAAAGGAATGCCCCCAGGTTTCCTTCCACCATTTCATATTTTACATTTAGAGTTGACGTGGACATAAAGAAGTCTGTCCCTATTATTCCTTTTCCTTTAGGATGGTTTTCCAGAATAATATTTTAAGGAATCTGCCTGCTCCTCCTCAGCTTTCAATGCACACACTCTGGCCTGTTTCTAACTGTCCATCCATTCTGTCTGAGAATGCTTCAGTGTCATACGGCACTGATAACAGAGACACCGTGTGTGGCAAAGTTGTTTTTTTTTTTTTTAAATAAGAGTAATGACCCAATTCTCATGATTACAGGATTTAATTTAAATGGGCATTTTTAGAGGTGTCGTATGAACAGGCCATCTTTGAGTCTATTGTGCAAGGCATGAACAAAGGCTCAGGGAGCTTGTACAAACTGATCTAAGATTCCCCAGCTTGTGTGCAGTGGGACCAAAGCCTGTCTTCTTACTTGTGTTGCATGATTTTCTAAAGATGCTAAGATTTTCTCAGAAACCACCAGCAACCAGGCTCCCAGCAAGGAACTGGCCCAAGCTATATAATTTCTTTTGCTGTACAATATTTGGTTAGTTTTGACTAGTTAGAATGATACACAATTTAACTTATTTTAAATGATGACAACATCTGACTGAGTCTTGGAACTTTTGAACTGGATCATAATAATATAAGGGAAGACCCAGAATCGTGTAGTTTAATGCCGGAAATATGCTGATTTTGTTTCTTGTCTCCAGAGCTTTCCTTTTTCTTTGCATTTCTCTTCACTTCTCTTCCCTGTCTCCTTTCCTTGGTGCTCTGCTTTCGAGATAGGGTCTTGCCGTGTAGCCCAGGCTGGCCTCTGACTCCCAATAGTCCTGCTTCAGCCACTACTGTTCTTGAATTTTTTTATTATGTTCAATTTGCATTATAATGCTGCTGCCTTTGTTATAGCATAGTTAAGTTACTCATCAGATTTCAAGAAGTTAGGAATATATGCTTCTCAGCTATTAATAGGATCTTTGCTTCTCTCCAAAGACAATTCTTGAAAATGAAATAAAATTGAACAACTTGGAGGAAGCCACTGTAAGAGAAGTAGACATAATTACATAAAGTGTTGCATGCTCCCTCCATTTCCCACTGAGCTTTTCTCAGGTCACCTCTGTCCTAGATTCCGTGTTGCCAACAAGATGCCTGACATACATCGTAGTGAGTGGCAGATGTGTAACTGGTGTGGACCTGTGTGCAGCCCAAAGTAAATAAAACCCTTGCTGCTGGAGTTCCTGCAACCTGTAGCCTTGCTCAGCCATGCACGGCACATGTGCTACCGTGTGACCTCAGTAGGCGTATGAGGAAGCACGGAGTCTTCGCTGCTGCCATGGGCTTGCTCCTATAGAGGAATAGTGCAGAGCGCTTTGAAGAAAGAAATCAATTGAATGTGGCAGCTAGTATGACATTCCATTATTACAGAGGACAGTGTTTTGCCAGCATTTAATTTTTTTAAAACTATGGATTTTTCACTTTATTGGTATATTTTTATCACATACAGTACTAGGTATAATGTAGACAGTTTCAAATGTGTCATGTGTCTGATCACATCCAATTTTCCTCTTCCCTCTTTGTCCATCCTCCTCTTCTTTTCTCCTCTCCATAGTTTTCTTTCTTCTCCAGGCTCCCTTTTGTTCTATTGTTATTCATATATATATATATGTATATATATATGTGTGTGCGTAAAGTGTATTTATGCTTTTATGACTATAAAGAATTCTAGAGCCCACAATGAGAGAAGATATGAGACACTCATCTTTCTGCATTTGACTTATTTCACATCATAAGATCGCCAGTTGTGGCGCTTTCTCAGAAAACTAGGAATAGGGCTTCCGCAAGACCCAGCTATTTAACTCCTTGGAATATACCCAGAAAATGCTCCACCACACAAAAAGGACATATGTTCAGCCATGTTCAGAGCAGCCTTTTCATAATAGCCAGAACTTGGAAACAGCCTAAGTGTCCCTCTGCTGAAGAATGGATAAAGAAACTGTGGTACATATACACTATGGAATACTACTCAGCCATTAAAAACAAGGAAATCCCGAAATTTGTGGACAAATGGATGGGACTAGAAATGATCATACTGAGTGAGTTAACCCAGAAGCAGAAAGACTAACAGGGCATATATTCACTTATAATTGGGCACTAGGCCAAAAGGCATGTCCCATGAAAATCTTCTCTTACCAGGAGATTGGGATAGATGTGAGGACATCCCCCTGGGACTCTAGGTAAGAGAAATAGAGGAGAAGGGAAAATAGAAGGATCCAGAGGTCCTAGAAACCTACAAGAGAAACATCATGACGGGTAGATCAGGGCCTAAGGGAGTCTGCTCAAACTATTATACTAACCAAGGACAATACAAGTAGTAAACATCAAACCCCTACTCTGATCTAGCCAATGGACAGGACATTCTCCACAGTTAGGTGGAGAGTGGGGACTGACTGACATGAACACTGGTGCCCCATATTTGACCACCTCCCCTTGGTAAGGAGGCCTGGTGGCACTCAAAGAAAGAATAAGCAGGCTACCAAGATGAGACTTGACAGCCTATGACCATAAAGAGGGGCAGGAGGTCCCCCTTGGTCATAGACCTAGGGAGGGGAATAGGGTGAAAGAGGGAGGGAAAAACGAGAAGATACAAGTGGTGGATAACAAATGAGTTGTACTAGTTGTATTTATTTTCTTGCAAATAACATAATTTAATTTTTCTATGGCTGTTCCTCTAGTCTCATGTCTTCAAAGTTTTAGAGTTTCTGCTATTTCAAAAGTTGTAAAACAGGACCTCATTATAATGTAAATTTCTCAGTACATTCATCAGTAGCAAGGCCAAATATCCTTATTTCTATGCAGAGAAGTCTCTTTTTTATACCCAAAGTGGTATATTTGGCCATCTTTAGTTTTTTGAGGAGCTCCTATATTGTGGGTCTGCCATCCACGGCCTTTGTTATGCTGAGGTATATCTCTTTGACTCCTAGTTTCTTTAGAGCTTGCTCTATGAAGAGATGGCAGATTTGTGAGACCCCTTCCTGCAGCTGTTCAGATGATTGGTGTCATCTGTAAGTCAATTAATGTGACATGTTACGTTTATTGATTTGCTTGTGTTGAAACACTCTTGCATTCAGATTCATTCAGGAAAAAAAAACCTACCATACATAAGCAGCATTTAGCCCAAGAATGCAAGGGCAGTTTAATAGAAGGAAGTGTTTAATACCATAAAGTTGATATGCTATTGATAGTGATCAAAAAATCATAGAATATACCGTATGACCCTGGGAAGGCATTTGACAAAGTTCAGAAATCTCTAAAATATTTTGTAACACTTGAGTTTGATGCATTTTCACTACTTCCTAGTAAATTATGAACATTAATCAGTTTTATAACCAGTCAGGGATATAGGAAATGTTTTAAGAGCCCTTTGTGCTCATAATATGCTTTTTTATTTTCTAAGCTAGTAATTTATATAATAGTCTTCCAAGAAATATTTTAAGCAACCGTTCTGTTAAAAAAAAAATGGAAGTGATTAAGAAACAGACGAGTCAGAGGATGTCTGTCTTAGGAGAAATCTTGTCTTAGGCACCCCTTGTTTTACATTTGGTGTGAAGGGGCCTCACTTCCTTTTGAGCATGGATTGCTTTTCTTGAGGAAATGCTACTGAAAATGGTTGTGCGTGCCTGCTTCAAGACTTGACAGTGGTTCTCCCGGCCACTTCCATGCTGTGATGACATCCTCTTTGTATGTCTACTTGGTGACTAGTGCTCCAGGAAAGTCCATCCCTGCCTTGGCATACCTGTGCCTGCGCCCATTTCCCCTTCCACCAAGAGCAGCTCTTAGTACCTTAGCCCTTACTTACATCTCAAACATCCTTAAAGTATCTTACATCTTCGTCTTCAACAGCCTTCATGCCCATCCATGCCTTAAGTCTCCATCCTTTACCTGCATCACTTGTCAGGGACCCGCTGATTTCCTCCTACTTCAACACATCCTTTCTACCCTGGTGGCTAGATTAGTTTTTCTGTATTGAACTTGGGTGCTGCTCCCTGTGTAAAATGTCATGAGTCAAGGTTTCTGATGGAATGATTTATAAAAATGGCTGCTTGACATTTAAAGCTGTCTTGCCTGCTTTTCAAGAGTTCTTTCCACCTATATTTCCATCATGTCATGCTAAACTTGCTCCTTATGGGGCCACAGTGTGTAATGTCATTGGGTCTGCATGGTGTCTTCCTGAGCTGTTTTCTTTCTTTAGAAAAACTGAGTCATCATCAAAATGTGTGTGTGAAATGTCATAGTTTTACTAATAGTTTTCTCTCCATTCTCTGAGCCCTCACGTCACTCTGTGCTTGCATGACATCTTTATATTTTCTCACTGCATGGCAGTTAGAACAATTCCAACTGAAGAATATGAAGAAGTCATCAACTGATAAAGCCTTTGGTGGAAAGCTCAATTTCATTCAGTTTTTCTATTTTTGCAACTGTTTAACATAATGTATTTATATTACATAGTTTACACATTGATATTTTGAATCAAAATTTGATCATAACATATACATAATGAATACCAATATACCTTTTTAATTTCAGACCTATAAATGTCATTGATGTTGTAATCTGGAGTTTTTAAACATTCCTTTGCAGGACACTAATACCACTGAAAACATCAAACTGAGCTCATATAAAAGATAGTTGTGTGCGTTATCTTATTTGTTTTTATGAAGTAATTTTTGGTTTTTACATCTATACTAACATAAATCATTTAACTAAAATACCACATGAAGGATAATAAAATTATTATTATGCTAGCCTTGAGAGACAATGTTAATTAAATTGGAAGATGACATTAATGCCTAACAGAATAACTATCTCCTTATTTTTGAAGACACAAAAACTTTATTGTCTTCTATTGAGTCAAAGTGCCAGGATTTTTTTTTTTTGCAACAGATTGAATGCTATGATAAATATCAGCTCTTTATAACTTTGGACAGCGTCTTTTTCTGAAAATCAAGCTTGAACTCCCCATGCAGTCTCTGTGGAGATAAACGCTTAGAAGCTTTTCAAGGCAGTGCTTTTGATTCTACCGGACTTTAATCTCCTGTGGATTATATTTATATTGATTTGGAATACAGAGGCAGGAACACACCAAGCCCAGTTACATCCGTGATCATGGCCATGTCTTGAGGACACATCTCTCTGTTAACTGCGTGTGAAATCCACTTACACTCTTCCGTGTGCTTGAGTTCAGTGTGCTCCTCTAAAACTATACTCTGGTGGTGTCTTGGTAGTGGTGTTTCCACCGCAGCTGGACTCTTTTTGATATATGTGGATGTTTGTTTTGTTTAGCTTTGTTTTGTTTTTGAGGCAGCTCTCATGTAACCCTGGCAGTCCTCAAAATCACTGTGCAGCTTAGGATGCCATTGAACTCTGTCCTCCTGCCTCACTGTCCTGAACGCTGGGATCACAGATGTGTGAGATTACAGATCAAAAACACCTGGTTTGGTAAAAAGGGTCTATGATTGTTTTAGTCCACAATCCATTTAACCACACATGCCACATGTGGATTTTTCTTTGTGTTTTGATTGTTTGTTTGGTTTGCTTTTGGCTGGGTGTCTTGAGGCCAAGTGCCACTAAGTAGCCTAGGTAGCCTGAAACTCACCATTGTTTTGCCCCTGCTTCTGCAGCGCTGCGATTACAGGTATGAACAATCTTGGCCATGCACAAACCTTAGGGTTTGGTTTACAGTCAAATTCTACAAAGTCCATAGTGTAAGTTCTCAGTGTTGATACATAATCATAGTGAAGTGATACATCATCGTATAGGAGATGCTGGCTTGAGGCTCCTTTTGGACTTCACTCCTCATGGTATGAATTTCTAGGATTTATGAGTATTGCATGAACTGAATGTAGCGGAGCAAGCCACGGGAGCAAGCCACGGGAGCAAGCCACGGGAGCAAGCCACGGGAGGAAGCCACGGGAGCAAGCCATGGGAGGAAGCCACGGAAGCAAGCCACGGGAGCAAGCCACGGGAGGAAGCCACGGGAGCAAGCCATGGGAGCAAGCCACGGAAGCAAGCCACGGGAGCAAGCCATGGGAGGAAGCCACGGGAGCAAGCCCGTAAGCAGTGTTCTTCATTATTTCTCCTCCAATTCTGCCTCCAGGTCCTACCTTGAGTTCATTGCTCTGACTTGCTTCAGGGATGAAATGTGAGAGTCGTAAGCTAAATAAGTTCTTTCCTTCCCAAGTTGCTGTTGATCACAGCTTTTCATCACAGCAACAGAGACTAAACCAGAATAGAAATTGATACCAAAAGTGGAGTATTGATGTGACCAACCTGACCCGACTGTGCTGTTTTTTGGAGGATTATGGAAGTGTCTGGAATTTGGGATGGAAAAGCCCTTGAGTTCTCAGAGGCTAAGAGGACATTGCTTCAGGTTTGGTGGAGGTCCCAGAATTTAAAGGAGTCATGGAGAGAAGCTGAGGCTTGGCCCCGCGAGACAGGGTCAGGGTCATTGAAGAAAGGCTATTGGTGTAGGAGCAGCGGAGACCTAGGTGTGTTGGGGATGCCAGGAATCTGCGATGGGAAATCATGTTTCCCAAATACAATCACGTCTCTTCTCTTTCTGGAATACAGTCACCGCAGAGCATTTGGTGCTTATAAACATACAAATCTATGAATATTTAAGCTAAAAAATTTTACTTAAACAGGACTTTTGCCATTATCATGGTCTTATAAAGTAAGAAATGCTTAATGTGTAAAGAAATACATAAAGAACTAGTTAAAAGAGAATAGTATGCCTTTGGAAAAGCCCATGAGACCTTCTGATTTTTCCGCCTCTGCTTGCAGGTCTGGGTCACACCTGCCTTTCTTGTCAGAAAATCTGTAAAAAAAAAAAAAAAAAAAAAAAAAAAAAAAGTAAAAATTTAAAAGAAATAAACATTGTTATAAATTTCGGAAAGCCCCAACTTTCTGGGTGTGCTGGTGCCCTTCTGTAACCCCAGTTGGCACTCAAGAGGCTGGAGCAGAATGCTCCCGCGATCCAGGGATGCAGCTGACATCAGCCTAGCCTTGCGCAGTGAGACTCTTGACCTCTGTTTCCTAGAACCTCTCCCAAATAAGCCAAGCCAGAACAAACCAGCAAGTCTACGCACTAAAGAATACGCTGGGGAAGAGGATGCACTCAGTCCTGAGGCGACTTGATGTGCTAGGCTGGGTTGACGGGGGGGGGGGTCTCCCCTTTCCTGAGGAGTAGGGGAGGGGAATAGGGGGAAGTGGGAGGGAGGGGGCTATGACTGGGGTGTAAAGTGAATGAATGAAAAACAGAACAGAACAGAACAGAACACAACACAACACAACACAACACTCTGGGGTAGCTGGCCATGGAGACACATGTCTTTAATCCCAGCACTTGGAGGCAAAGGCAGGCAGATCACTGGTCTACAAAGTGAGTCCAGGATAACCAAGGATACACAAATAAACCTTGTCTCAAAAAAACAAACAAACAGACAGACAGACAGACAGACAGACACACACACACACACACACACACACACACACACACACACACAGGGGTAATACAGTTCAGCTCTTCAGCTCTTCAGCTGCATCCTGTGCTTCCTCTAAAGACTTCCAAAGAAAGATCATGCACAATGCTTTTTAAGTGCTAAAATAGGTATCTAGTTCCATCTTGCTCCTTGCTCCAAGGCCCATGTAGTTTTTAATATGTCTACAGGCAAGATGTTGCATAGAATTATAATACCCGCCTAGCATCAAAGTTTACTATATAGAACCACAAAATCCTTTTTGATTCACTGTGTGCCAAGGAAAAGAACTTTGCAGCTGACCTTACACCTATATAAAGATTAATCTCGGAGCTTCTTGGACTACAGTTGTGCTCTAAGAAGCAATAACCGTTTTGGATAATTTGCCACAGAAACCCTAAAAGTGGTTTCTGTCTGCCTTTAAAATGGTTAGATTTATTAAAAGTAGAAGGCAACATTTAAAAATGATTTATACAGCTAAATAAACTTTTCATTTTTATGTTGGCATATAAAAAAAAGCAGCAAGTGAAAGTAGAATTTGTTTAACATAGCTTTCACGGCTCAGCTATGCTGGAGTGAGTCCCTGCTAGCAGTGTAGCCTCCTTCCATCAGTGGGCTGGTCCAGCTTTATTGTCCATTCTATTCATTAGTTTGGGTAAATTGGAGAGTACAGTAAAAGTCACTGCTACGACATTGCTGGGGACAAACATGTTCTTTATCCCTCATTTTTATGTACTGCAACCCATTTAAAGAAAATTCAATAAGATTCTGTGCAAAGGGAAGACACTATTCAGATACAGGGGAACCCACCTTTCAATTAGTTTCTGCTTGATTGGTTTGTGTGCGCAAACTCTCGCATGCTTGTAAATGTGTTGGCAAGAGTACCAGACACAAGCTTGCTGATCTTAGTTTATCAATAGCTAAAGCGCCATCCCAGCTAGTTTGAAATCTTGCCCTTCAGACTGATTTCATCAACGGAGGAGAAGACCAGCTATGGGCTATAATTGTATACCTTCAGATGCCCATTGTTGCCTCTGGAAGACTGAGCCAGGTGCTCTGGCTCACATCTATACCCCTATCACATCTGTAACCCTAGCTAATCAATCCTAGCTAAAGACAAGAGAGTCACAAGTTTGAAGCTGATGAGAGCCATATAGAAAGTTGAAGGCTACTCTGTGTAACTGTGTGAGGTCCTGTCTTAAAAAAAAAATCAAAATAGGCTGTGGATGCAACTCAGTGGTAGCGGTAGGTGCTTGCTTAGGTCAGTCAGTCCCCAGCACTGCAAGGAAAAAAAAACATAACCCCAAAACTATAAAACATAAACTTTGGAAGAATGGCCTCTGGTTGATTGGCATCTCTTGGTCCATGTAATGCTAGATATTGGCTTTCGTTGTTAGTTGCTGTGATGTGTGCTTGTGAGCTTGGCATGCACACCTCATTCCTGTTCTGCCGTTATGCTAATGAACTGGACATCTTTTTTTTTTTTTAAATTAAAAATGTGCTTTCATTTTGAAACAAATTTAAAGCCTAGGAGAGATGAATGTTAAACATTTACCAGTCCACTACTGTCTGGAAGTGTATTTATCATTAAGCATGAAAGTTTCTCAAATTAGGCTCTCTCCAGATCAAGGGTCTTTGTAATGGTTGCCTACTTTTGCCATTGCTCTTAATTCCTACAGTCTTGTTCTCGCAGATCACAGGGACCAAATTGTCTCCATACCACAAAGGGTATGCTCCTTAAAATAACCTATCAGTAATGACAATTCTTTGAAGTTGGGAAATTGAAAGAGAGGATAGAAAATAATACTATCACTACCAGAAAGAAATAAAAAGTCACCGAATGTTCACTGCTGTCCGGTCTAGTAGGTTTTACACACATTGAAACAGTTAAGACCTGGGTTTGCATCTTTTATTGTGAGAATTTGGGTGAATTACCACTGCAGTTTCCAGTGTCCTCAGCTGTGAAATGAGTGCTGGGAGGATTAAATGGGATTTTATATACACTGCGAGGAAGAGGGTGCCTGAGAAACTCTCCGATGCCCAATTCCATTTTCACATAGAACTCATGTTTTCCAAGAACCTCAGCAGAGCTGGGGTGAGGGGCTGACACAAAGCGTTGGAGGATGCTGGGTGTGATTTTCTGTGATGCTATTTTTAGAGTCAATGTTCTTCGTTGTTTAAAAAATATTATTCCTGATTACAGCCGCTTTCAAGCGTCCATTTGCTTGGCTTCATTGAGAGAAGCTGGGTACATTGTGAAGCAATGATGCTCATGGTCCAAGACCTTCTCTGTCAAGCATTTGAGAACTAAGCTTTTGAAAGGAAGGTCTTGTTTCTATGAGATGCTTCTGTTCTTTTTTTATATTTTATTAATTTATTCATATTACATCTCAATTGTTATCCCATCCCTTGTGTCCTCCCATTCTTCCCTCCCTCCTACTTCTGTTCTTTAAATGGTGATCATCATCTCTCAGAGTCTCATATTTTTATCGTGACTTTGCTTTACAGTGTGGCTTTAAAAAGGTTTATATAGATGTTTATTATTTGAGGAATAAATTGTTCATGTATTTTCAATGAAACTTATGAATTAAAAGTTGAGGCATCAGTGAAGAGTCGGTATTTGACCATTTGAATTTTTTGCTATTTAGGTAGAGATTAAAGAGTCAATATCTTGAAATTTTCTATTTTAAATGCCATTCTCACCAAGAATAAGAAATTATGCAACCATACCTTTGTCGAACTTAATTAAAATGTCATATAAATTTTGATTCATTATAATAAAACTTGATAAAAATATATTTCTTTACAGAGGATTCTGATTTAGATAGTTCTGAAAGCTAACATAAATTGGATATTTTATTGCCTGCCTTTTAGAGTGCCAAAATTATTAAAAAGCTTAATATTAAATGTATTTTTCTAGATTAAGGCATACATAATCAAACTGAAAAATTGTTAAGAATTCTAGTCTTATAGTGATACACAGAACTACATCACCCAGTATGGCTGCCATGAGTTAATGTGATCTCTGAGTACTTCAGTGTGGCTAGTCTGCATTAAGATGAGGCTAGATTTTGTCAGTTTTCTTCATTGATTGAAGAGATTAAGGTAACACCTGGCTTATAAGTACACAGGAAATACTTCCACATAACACTTTGTGTAAGGAAATCTAAGGAATCTTTTCCTTACACATAAACACTGGAGACAAACAACAGGAGAGAGAGAGAGAGAGAGAGAGAGAGAGAGAGAGAGAGAGAGAGAGAGAGAGAGAGAGCAGAGGCAGAGGCAGAGGCAGAGGCAGAGGCAGAGGCAGAGGCAGAGGCAGAGGCAGAGGCAGAGGCAGAGGCAGAGGCAGAGGCAGAGGCAGAGGCAGAGGCAGAGGCAGAGGCAGAGGCAGAGGCAGAGGCAGAGGCAGAGGCAGAGGCAGAGGCAGAGGCAGAGGCAGAGGCAGAGGCAGAGGCAGAGGCAGAGGCAGAGACAGAGACAGAGACACAGAGAGAAAGATCACCACCAGTGTAAGTTAAACTAGCTCTTGCTCTTCTAGGTTTTGATTATTTTGTTTGTTTACATCTTGGCAAGTGGTTTTGTTTTTGTTTTTTGGGTGTTTTGCTTGTTTGTTTGTTTTCAGACAGAGTTTCTTTGTGTAGTCTTGGCTGTTCTGTAGACCAGGCTGGCCTTGAACTCAAAGACCCACCTGTCTCTGCCTCCAAGTGCTGGGATTAATGGCATGTGGCACTAATGCCAGCCTTGGTAAGTGTTTGAATGAGAGAATTACTTTAAGATTTTGTTTGTTTTTGAAGCCAGGCCATGGTGGCACACACTTTTAATCCCAGCACTTGGGAGACAGAGGCAGCTGGATCTCTAAGTTGGAGGACAACCTGGTCTACAGAATGAGTTCCATGACAGCCAGGCTGTACAGGGAAACTCTGCCTTGACAGAACCAGAAAACACAAACAAACAAAAGAAGATTTTGATTTTGATATTGTCTTCTGTTTTAAGTTACAAAATGAGGTCACTGCATGGAGATTGACACAAAACTTGAGAGTTGATATTGCGGACATTATGAATACATGATAATAGTTGTCCAATTATTTTCTTGGTTTGGGGTATGAAAAAATCATTACTTCAAGACAGAAGAAATCCTTCATGAGCATGGTTATGATGACTCGATGCTTAAGGTTTAAAGTACAAGCCTAAAGATCACTTTTAGCAGAGTAGGTGGCATTGTCCATTTCAGCCACAACACAAAATTGCAGATGTCCGAAGTTTTTGTAATAAACACTCTCAAATTTACTTCTATTCACACAAATTCTCCGTGAATATTTCCTCTTACAGACAAATAAGATTGAAAGTACTTATTAACACTAAGAAGTTTGTACACTCCCTACAGAGAGAGTAATTTCACTTGGCTAATGATACCAAGACAGGATAGAAGTTAAGTTCAAGGCACATAGGGAGAACAGAGTTTCTGAAGAGCTGCTGCTCCCACGGTTAACTGATAGGAACTGTATCATGTATACAAGGTTCGTGACTCACAGTAGCATATATAAAGTGATTTCCGTACAGTGACCTCATGGAACTCGCCTGAGGTCTGTGGCTGCTGCTCTTTTCCTGCCCTCATTCCTGCTGTAGGCAACAGAGCCATTGACCTCTGTGGCCCTTCAATGCTTGCCTGTGGGTCTTTGCAAGTGCTCTATGGAGGCATCCCCTCTATTGCACCACTTTGCTGAGGTCCAGCTTATACGCCTATTCTGGGATGGACCTGGTATTTCCCCCTTGTTTCTGCAAAACCGCCTTGCTCTGCATTCACAGAGCTTTCCCACTTCCATTTTCTGCACTACACTTTCCCCAGAAAGTGCCACCTCATGTGCTTTTCAAGTGTTTATGTCACCTATTGTTCTAATGGCTGGTCTCAAATGTTTCACACCACCCTCAAAGCCACCCCTTTGTTTGCTTGAATAGGAGGACTTCATCAGATTTACCCAGTTTGATATACAACAGCCCCCAAGACCAAACATGACAAAACAGTTTCTTTTACATGAGTTACTTCCATAAAATTCAGAAATCATGTAAACAAACTGTGTTATGAATTAACTGGTAGAGCATCTATTTCTGAGTGGGCTAAGGAATTGCCAAGAGTGATGAAGCCTGTTCTGGCTCTGAATGGGGTGTTGACAGCCAGCGAAGAGCTTCTTCAGTAAACCCATTCTCATGTTCAAGTTCTTCCAGATGTGAGAAATAATTAAGTCTTTGCACTTATTGGAGCCTTTTATGCTTTTCAGGCAGGAACTGGCAGCTGTGATGAATTAACTCGGCCTAAGTGTATATATGTTGTTTGGGGTATGTGTGAATACACATACATGTATGCATGCAGGCACATAGCACTTGCCAATAGTAAATCAAGGTCAGGCTTGAAAACAAAACAAAATGAGAGGCTGGTTACAATGCATGCTAAACATTTTCACAGCTTCCCTTCCAGAGCACTTTCTCTAATGAGTCCCCTTTTCTTTAATTTTTTATAAATGTTAAAGGAATGAGGATAGAAGATTCATAACTGTTAAGTGATATGTTGCTAAATATGGGGACTTATAAAACACAAAATAAGCACATTTCAAATATTCTAATGTATTAATAAATGAGGGGACTAGTAAGATGTTGCAGTTGGTTCAAGGTGAATATGAGGAACCATGGATACATAAATAACAAGGAATGCTGAAATAAATTTATAAACAGATTCAAAGCCAATAATCAGTTGCGTTCTCTAAGACAAAATGTACATTTCTGTAGATAAGGATCCTTTGCATTATTATAAATTTTTAGCAGCTTGCAGAATTACAAAATAGCTTAAAGACAGTCAAAGGACAATATTGTTATGATGAAGCACTTGGTAAAGTACTCAACATTTTTTTATGTCAGTCTTTCACACTGTGTGTTTGTATACATATATATACATGTGTACCTACATAAACATACACACATGCATACATATGTCTTCTTTTTGTGTGTGATAATAAAGCTTCCTGACTCTGCTTCTGGCTAAATGCCATATTCAAATAATTGAAGCCATTGACCTCTTTTGTTGAAGATTATAGGACAATGAAGACCCAATGAACAAATGGGCTTTAGAGGCTTATGTACCCTTTCCTAGGGGAGAAAGCAGCAAGGCATGATGTAGGGAATTTTAGGGACGAATACATGACTTTGTAGGGGAGATAACTGAATTCAGAAATATAATAGGCTCAGACAAGGTTTGTTTAGGCTTTGGGTGTTTGGTTTCTTCTTCTTTGGCTGACGAAATAACATGGCGGACACAACTATGTCCCCTTTTTGGTACAGCCAATTCTTGTGTAAATAAAGGATTTTCAAAGAAAAGCCATTTCTAGCTGCTGCTGATTCACCCCCAAGCACAGGCCATCTAAAACATCCTGTGGTTTGAGGCACCCACCATATTTTCAGGTGTCTTCAGTCTCAACTCAGAACTGAACCATAATTTATTGTAATATTTTATTAGGGATTTTTATATGTAAGTAATTTGTCTCCATGCTGAAGAAAAGAACACATTCTATTAGGAGGAAAAGAAAGGAGAGCTGAATAGAATAAGTGTGGGACATTTGTGAATAAACAAGACCTTTGTTACTTGTGACACTGGGGAAACTCAGGACTGGAAAGTGCTGTGTGACTCACCAGGGTGGTACAGACGTGTTTTCTTGGCCAGAGGCTGTGTCTCTTCGTATTGTCATTACTTGCTTGGCAGCTGCTATAGAAATGTACCTGCGTATAGGTACACATCATAATAGTAAAAGTTCAGGGAGTCTTAAGAATTATAATTAGAGAAATCAATTCTTATCTTCCCACTGTGAGGCTGCTGGGGGGATGCCCTTCGTCACCATTTGAAAGAATAAGACCTCTTGATAACTACTGCTTTTCCTGTAACTATTAGCCTGTACAAAGTAGTTGGAGGTTCAAGTGATTTCCTTTTATTAAAGCTCCATTCTGACTCATGCCAGATCAGAGGCAGGGAAAGGTTAAATGAACGGTATGCTGTAGAAGGTGTGGCCCAACCAGGTTTGGAATTCCATGGTTTCACCAGGAGGAATGTGATCTCCTATGTTGTTCTCTCTCTCTCTCTCTCTCTCTCTCTCTCTCTCTCTCTCTCTCTCTCTCTCTCTGTCTCTCTCTCTCTGTCTCTCTCTCTCTCTTTCTCTCTCTCTCTGTCTCTCTCTCTCTCTTTCTCTCTCTCTCTGTCTCTCTCTCTCTCTTTCTCTCTGACTCTCTCTTTGTCTCTCTCTCTCTTTGTCTCTCTTTGTCTCTGTCTCTTCTGTCTCTCTCTATCTCTTCTGTCTCTCTCTGTCTTTCTCTGTCTCTCTGTCTCTCTGTCTGTCTCTGTCTCTCTCTCTTCCCCCGCCTCTCTCTCTTGGTTTTCTGAGACAGAGTTTCTCTGTGTAGCTTTGGCTGTCTTGGACTTGCTTTGTAGACCAGGCTGGCCTTGAACTCACAGCGATCCACATACCTCTGCCTCCCAAGTGCTGGGATTAAAGGCATGCACCACCCTGCCCAGCTCCCTCTGTATCTCTTAAAGAGAGAGGAGATGTAGACAGTGTACATGAAGAGTATATAAGTAGGCAAGAGTTAGAACCTGGAGAGATACTTCCTTTTGGGACACTCTAAGGTAAAAGTATGTCTTAGTATACATTAAACTAGAATTTAAAAAAAAAAAAAGAAAGGATAGGTAATTTTGAAACATTATAACTACCTGTAAGAATACTTTCTTTTCATCTCCCCAGTCAGATTTTAGACCTATTGACCAAAAAGCATGGCTGAAACAAAATCAGGGCTTAAAATTCTTAGAGGAAACTTGACATGAAATTTTTTTTTATTATACTCCTGTGTAAATGAAAAGAAGGTGCATTAAATAAAAAGTATTGGTGTATGTGGCTTGCCAGAAAGTCCATTAAAGAGTTCACTCAGCTAGTTTTGAGGTTTTCTTTTTTTCCTTCACGGATATGTGTTATTTACCATTGTGTCTCTTTCACCAAGCAAAGAACCAGCAGGCTGGTATCACTGTGCACTAAGCAGGGCCCCAGTTATGTCTGATACGAGTGCTCTGTCACAGTAATTATCGCATCGCTTGGCAAATGAAGCAGATAGCCTCTGTTCTTGGCCGTTAGCTTGTCCTCTCTGAAGGAAGGCACTCTAAGTGGGGGCTTGTGTTGGTTTTTCAGCCCTGGCGTCTGACTGAAGGCTTTGCATAGCTGTATGTCTGCTTGTAGAAATCAAGCAAATTTGATAATGACCCACCTATGTTCTTAGCCATGTTCTTACTTTTTATGTTTATTTTAAGACATGGTCTCACTCCATTGTCCAGGCTGGCTTGAAACTCACTCTGTAACTTGAGCTGGCCTTGACCTCCTGATTCTTTTGTTCCCATCTACTGAACTAGCTGGAGATGGAAGCTTCTGTGATAAGGCCTGGCTCCTAAAGATTTACTAAGGATCCACATGACTTTAAAATTTTGGTTCCAACCTCTCAAAAGAAAAAACATGTGCTCATATTAGGTCTGGTCTTTGGTTCTATCTCTGAGGCTTTTGTGCACTAAGGCTTGAGTGATTGTCTTCTTGCAGCCCAGTGAGGAGCCAATAAGAACTCAGAGCCTGGCTGGAAATGAGAAGAGACACCGCCCAAGCCTCATGCAGGTCATTCACCATGGAAACGGGCATCACGGAAGCAACACGAGCACTATCATCTGAAGTGGAAGCTAAGAGGTGCATCTTGGACAGGGTTGGCTGTATTTTTTTTCTATATACTTCTAGAGGTTTACAAGAAAAGTTCATAGAAATTAGCCATTCATAGAACACATTTCCTTCTAGAAAGTAGTATAGTGGATATTCTAAGGAATAGCAGAATAGCCCTTGGGAGAGGACACGAGAGAAACTATTACTGATCACACATTCTTCTCCTTATAGCACAAGTTTAACATACAAAAAAAAAATGTCCAGAGGGCTGTTGTGACATGGTTGTTATCTCAGGGTTTCCCAATTTAGCCCTCTGGGGAGAGTTTCCTATTGCAATTTTTTTTTTCTAGTTAAGTGGGGTCTGCCACGCCTTTCATTTGACCTCTATCCAGAACCGTTGCACTAGAAAGCCAACAACTCTTGTAGAAGACATTTAGTCAGATGTAACAATGTTGCTCTCCGTCACATTTCACAGGAGGAATGGGGTGTCACTAAGAGACAGTGGTAGACAGAATAGTAGCTGGGATGAGATGAGGGGGAGAGGATTCCTGTTTGGGAAGTGAAAGATTTTGTAAGCTGAGTAGGCTTTTGAATGATGGGCATCATAGATTCCTGCATGTGCTACTGACAGGTCACTGTGGCATGTGGCACTCGCCCTGGCAGGTGTAGAAATTCTTTTACAGGTTGCTTAAAGTTTGTTTTAGAGTATGTCTTTTTTCTCTTACCAGCCATTTTGGGAACAGTTTGGAAAAGAATTTAAGATATAGTATGTTTATAATGGTTGTGCAGAATTTTAATGTCTTATTCATTAGAATTTTTAGTTTAGGTAAGACTGAGACATTTTTCTTAAAAAATTTGATGAGGATAAGTACATAAATATATGTTCTGTAGTTAGAGTGTAAAATGTAATGTGATGCGCCACAGCTTCAGAACAGGTGTTCTACCTCCATAGATGTTCAGTTGGATATATAAACTTTAGGTCTCCTCAAGGTTTTTTAATTTGAAAAAAATTTTTTTGTAATTGATTATTAAAATAAATTGAAAAGGAGATATGATATAAAAATATTCGTCTATTTGGAATGATGTATTTTTTTAGATAAAGATATATTTTATGTAATTAGTTTAATTAGTCACTATAGGATATTTTTCTTATACTGATAACTGATATGCTATAATTTTGTAGAAAGCAAATTTGCCCTAAAATTTAATCAGCTAAATTAACACATTGTGAGTGATAGAGTCTTAAAATTGCTTAAATTGACAATAAAGTATTTGTTGTGAGAAGTGCTTTTTAAATTATAGAACTAGTAAGATAGTCCACATAGAATATATGATAACTTAAACTCTTAATTTTCCAAATGTGGATTACAGTAAGACTATAAAAAATGACTAGTGAATTTGTGAAATTCACACAATGAGAAAAATGCAAAGAGGATCATTAGTTTTGAAGCAGTGATGTTTCTAGAAGTCTTAAATAATATATCAACATATATTAACTTCATCTTCTCATGTTTAATGATGTTTACAATTAATGTGATACAGTATTCCCTAATTTGAGATTAACAGTCATAATTAACTCAGAATAGATTCTTTGAAGTGGTTCAAAGGGCTTTTTGTAATAAATTATTAGCCTCTAATCAGCTAATATGAAGTGAGTAGTTTTGGGGGATGTGAGAAGTTTGTTAAAATCTCATAAAACATTTAATTTAAGTTAATGAAATGAATTTGTATGGTACAGAGTCTCTATATGGGAACAGAGCCACATCTGACATTCCAGAGAAAGCTTTATTTAGACCAAGTTGAGAAATCTTTGGGATAGCTGGCTTTACACTGTGCTATCTTGGGTGTTATAGCTGAGTAGGTTTGTAGGATCTTCAAGTCCCCTTTAAACCATTTTCTGGGGTGTGGAGGAGCAGTGAATTGAGTTATTAAAAGATAAAAAACATTTTCTGTTTTGGCTTTCCTAAGCTTTCCACAGCATGTTGACTTTAGGTTTGTAAAACTGAACTTTGCCTCAGAAGACGTTGCTTTTTCTCTTGTGCGGCTGGACCTGGCAGACCCCAAGGATCCTGGTGTCCCTGACACACAATTGAGATAAGGAAGGTGACAGGAGCCAGGGATCAAGTCTGGCACGCCTGTTGCTTCCAGTGCCCCAGCGACGTCGGAGCTCAAGGCTGCGGCTGGCCACGGAAAGACACAAGGTTTAAAGCGTTTATATTTTGATAGGGTAAAAATGAAGGCACCTGTGCTCAAGGCTGTGAAAGATGAAACTGCAGAGGAGAGTATGGAGGAGGAAGAAAAACAGGAGCATGAGGTGAGCAAGAAGGACCTCCCACAGAACAAAATTCAATCGGGTAACAGCCAAAGGGGAAAATGGACTTTCTCTCTCTCTCTCTCTCTCTTTTTATATTTTTTACATAGGTGTTTCCCAAACCTGTTATTGAAGATCTAAGCATGGAACTGGCCAGAAAGTGCACTGAACTCATCAGTGATGTAAGTAGCTTTAAAGCCTTCTGTCTTACTTGCTTTGTTCACACTGAGGCTGTGTTGTAGGGTCACGGGGCTGGAGAGAAAACCCTGAGGTCATCAGTTAGGGCACAGCCATTTTCTACATCACAGAATCAGGTCCAGACATGTTAGGTGATTTCCCCAAGGTCATATAGGCAGGGAACTTCTGCTGGAGTGAGTCTCCTCGTTCCTAATCCTGGTACCATCTCTTCCAAGTTGTGCCATCATCTGAAACTGCATGGTGCTGCATTATCAAGCATGTCCTGTTGTTTGAGAAGCCCTGAGACTTTAAAATTAGCAGAATGATGTAATTCGTCTATCTAAATGAACGATTCTCAACATGGAAGACCTTTATTTAAATGAATGGTTGGTGCTTAATATTCTGAAGTTTCTGTCCAGTGCCATAATTTTACAAATCATGAAACTTCACGTACTGTTAACTGCATCCAACATTTCTTTGCAATATAAGGTGTGTGTGTGTGAGTGTGTGTGTGTGTGTGTGTGTGTGTGTGTGTGTGTGTGTTGATAGAACTATACGTTAAAAGCCCTGGTTCACATGATAATATCATTAAAAAGGAACATTTTTAGTTTTAGGAATTACAGCTAGTTTATATGCTATTCCCAGGAAATTTAGAAGTATTTAATGTAAACACGTACACATACATGATAAACAAATAAACTAGAATTCTACATGCATAAGGAAGATTGTTTCTCACTTAGGGTGAGAACCCACCAGATCCCCATAAACCATGTAAGAGAACTGATGACAAGAACCGTGGAACCAGGCACGATGCTGCATGGCTTTACTCCCAGTGCTTGGGGAGGCAGAGGCAGGAGGATCTTTGTAAGTTCGAGGCCAGCCTGGTCTACAAAGCGAGTCCAGGACAGCCAAGGCTACACAAAGAAACCCTGTCTCGAAAAAACAAACAAGCAACAAACAAAAACAGAAAACCATGGAGCTTTATGACGTGAACTGTGTCTGTGCCTGCATTCAGGGAGCTGAGCACAACACTAGTGGCAACTGGTGTTTGTAACATGCAAAGTTTGTTTCCAGGGCAGTCGGGTTGTTTATTGTCCAGTTCTCCAAGATCAACTTACTTAAGACAACTAAACAGTGTTATTGATGCTGGTGGCTGGTGGGTTTAGTTTATAATTACAATTATATGTGATGTAGTTAAATTTTAAATTAATATGTCCTTGTGTTATTACTTAGTCATAAGCATAAGTTACTTAACATACGTGAGTTAATTTTGGAAACTGCGATAATAAGAAAGCAACAATGATAGCAATGATGCTGACACCAGTGGCAGTTAAGATGTATTGAGGACCGTGGGCCAGGTGTTGTGAGGTTGGGTCTCCTATTTCCCCCCCTCCCCTCCCATTTTAGAAGCAAGAAGATGGAGGCAGGCAGAGATTAAAACAGGGAGGTGAACACAAAGCCCTTTCTCTTTACTCGGCTGTTATTTCTCACAGTGGCTATCCACGTAACGCTTATTACTGCCTCTGGACTAACGTCAGGAGCAGCTATGCCATCGTTTAAAGCCAGCTCTGGAGGCAGTGCCTCTTCAAGCTTTGATATGTTTTTATTGAAGTGTAATTATTGCTGGGCTGTAGCTTTAATTAGGCAGGTGATTTATTGGAGTGTTTTGGGGAGGACTGCTTACTGGCGACTTAAGAGCCTTCCTGTAGGGAGGCACAATGGCTTTTATTACTTTGTGGATGCAAGGATCATGCCGTTTCTCTCCCTTTTAGGTGAAATCAAACACATGGGAGAAATTTCTGTTTATTATAGATTTATTTTCCTGGCGGAATGTCTGTACTACTTAAATATTTAGAACATGATTATTGTTCCTTACTTTATGCCTGGGTGTATGCTTACACCTTATCTCATCATAGAATTCTGTACTTACTAAGATAATCATTTAGCTCCTAGAATTTTTACATGGATCAATAAAAATTATGAAAAAACCCACTGATTTCTCAAATAAAAATTAAAGAAAGGGTTTACACAATCATTTAAAACCAAACGTTAAGGTTGAGGATAAAATGAGCACCACATTTCTATCAAGCATATACAAGGCCTTCAACCACAAAATAAATAAGTAAACAAACAAACAAAACTGAGCTAAATTAAGTGTTTATGCTCCTAAACGTTCCAGTCAAATGTGACTAAGTAAAAGTTAATTGTTCTTCTTCAGTGACATCAGTAGTTTTATGGGGAGCAAGCAACCAACTCCATAAATCTGAAACTCCTTTTTCTTCAAATCAATAAAATTTCTAAATTTGAAATTTTCTTCTCTGCTGTATAGTTGCGTAGCTAGCTGGTTGTCTAAAGTGCATCAGTCACAGAGGGGAAATGAGAAATATAAAATGGATGTTTTGTCACATTGAATTAGACCCGTGTTCTGGCTAAGCCTGTCCTGTATGGTGTTTCTAATGTGCAGGGCTGGATTGGTGGCCCACATCTAACCTACAACACCAGTCCTCATGCCGAAATCAAACAGGAACCTTTAAAAGCTTTGGTGAGGTTCAGTCACTCATCCTTTCCTGGAGGGGCATCTGTGCTTCCTTGCTGCTTTTTGGTGTTTTGAGGGCAGTTTTGTTTCACATTACTGAGTTTAGAGATATTGCTGAGTGACATGGGAGGGGCTGCTGACTTAGCAGAGCCCTGTGCCCTAAAGCTTGAGGAAATCCTCCTATGCTGGACACCAACTCACTGAGCTAGCAAGTTCCCTGCCATTGAAACAAGGTCAGTGTGACCCTCAAGCCTCAGCCATCCTGATAGCCCTTCCTCTTTGCTGCTTGCGCGCCAGGCACC
The DNA here is from genome assembly GCF_964271855.1 of Acomys minous. Classification (NCBI taxonomy): domain Eukaryota; kingdom Metazoa; phylum Chordata; class Mammalia; order Rodentia; family Muridae; genus Acomys; species Acomys minous. Next base: position 19,945,007 of record NC_140494.1, on the reverse strand, counting down.
GCGACACACATCCAGCAAGCCTCTGTGTAGGATCCATGCGTTCCAACTCAAAGGTGTGCCAACCAGAAGTTGAGAGAGTGTCCGAGACCACCCTCCAAGCATTGGTGGGGACAAAGTTCACGTGCCAGAGCCTAGCTATCAGTCAGCTTCTACTCTGCTTCATCTCTAACACAGGTGTCGGGGGTGATGGGTTTCTTTACACCGGGTACCTCTCTATGCCCTCCATCGGTCCAATTACTCTTCGGATCCCCTCTAGCCTCATCTGTGTCCAGAGCAGGATCATAATCAGAACTGTGCTTAGCAGTCCAGCTGTGGGCCGCTTGGGACTGTGAGTGAGATAAGACTCACGTTTGTTTCCAGCGCTCCTCATAACGCTGTTTGGAGCTCTACAGACTTGAGGACAAGAGTCATTTTCAGTCCGAATTTCCTACCTGTGGCTGATAGCTTGGACCTGTTGTCTTTTATTGTAGCAGGGTGAATGACTGTAAGTTTGTGAGGGATGGATTGAATAACCCCTTTCCTGAATTCTCCCCTCACCTTTGAGAGTATCCCGGGCTCATCTCTTTGAACTTGCCATTTCACTCGGGGTGGGGGGAGGGGAGGGAGAGAAGGATGGAGAGAAGGAGGGAGAGAGGGAACCGGGTCATTGGAAGCCCAGAGGCACTGCTATATTCAGGCCCAGCCCAGTCAGTATGTACAATGTCAAATTAGACTGGCTTGGGGTCGGTCCTGGAAGGCTTCACTGCGTGGAACTCTCTACCGAGAGAAATGTCAGTTTTTCCGGTAGAGTGGCTTCTCTTTGGGAATCAGGATAAAGCATTTTTTCCTTGTCTCCTTACCTCTTCCGCCCCCCCTCCCAACACCCCTGCCCCCCCCAGGTTTCTGTTTCTTCTTTTTTCCATGTATTTTCCATTCAGTTTCTGCTTTGTGTTTGAGCTGCCCACATTATGGTGTTTCCTCTACAAAACTCACGTCCCTGCCCTAAAGGACAGCTAGCCTCCAGGCAGCCTTTTAGTTTTCCTTTCGAGCACGTAACACTTTATTTCCCTAACTAAGTGCTCTGGTACTTCAATATGGTTGTCAAACACCTCATCAATTTCTTGTATCAACTAGGCTTGTCTACTGGATTGAGCATCCTAAAATCACAGATCTAGTGACATTCTAGCAGGTAGTCATAAAAAGTGCTTAGTGAACTGGGTGGTGGTGGCAGTGGTGCCCGCCTTTAATCTCAGCACTCAGGAGGGAGAGACTGGCAGATCTCTGTGAGTTCAAAGCCAACCTGGTTGACAGAGTGAGTTCCAGATTAGCCATGGCTACACAGAGAAACCCTGTCTTGAAAAACAAAACAAAACAACAACAAAAGTAGGTGAAAAGGAATCTTTGGTATGTTTCCTGTAAACGCAGCTGAATGAGCCTTGTGTAGGACTAATGAGGCATCATCAGTGGGCTGTCTGATTCACTATTTTATTTCAGAGCTTTGCAGGGTGTTCACTTGCATGCAGGTTGGGACAATTTTTTTCCAGGCAAATGAACTTGTTTTCTGTGGAAAAATTCTTCCAATGATGAAAACATTAGATTTCGTGTTACTCCTCCAGAGAAAGCCCAGACTGGATTAGAAAACCTGGGAGAGTGACCTTGGTCCTGACCTGCTCATTCATAAACTGTGATCAAACTGTAGCCCTTGCTCTCAAGGTTTACTGAGTTCAGCGGATATGATTTCATTAGGGCAAACACTTTCTAGATAAGCACGCGTGTAAGAAGAAATATTCACAAACATTTCCACGTCTGTCATCCACCCTGAGCCATTAGCTAATCTCGCTGAAAGAGCCATGGGCAGGAGCAGGAAGAAACTGTGCACTAATTTTCCTCTAATTTTAGTGGTGACATTGTGGGATTAGGGAGAGAAGCCAAAGGGTTAAAGTAAATGTTTGGGACCTCTTATTGACCACAAAGCCATCAGCATTGCCCCACTTTTGTCTTTAATTTGAAAATGTGTTGGATTGTGTGTTTTGTGCGAGACAGATGGTTGCAAGTAACAGCAGGCTCTTACTTGGTGCAACAGAGAATATTTTCTCTCTACATGTAAAGCCTGGAGGTAGGTGGTTCCGTCTCCACACAGTAGCCATTTTCATCCTCTCTGGATCCCTTTCTTCTGCCTGCTCTTCATCAGTGTCCTAGTTATCACCTCATGACATCCCTGCTGCTGCCCCCGTGACTGGAGGATAGAAGCTTGCCATGGCAGATGGCTGTGCAAAGCTTCTCCCCTTAACCCAGAAACATTAGGAACTCTGCTAGGCAGGTTGCATGAAGTCTCTTGTGGTGGACCTTTTGCCTCCTTGCCCCTATACCCTCCCAGGCTAATGGGGGGGCTGGGGTCAAAGAAAATGGTGCAGTGGGGCCTGGCTTAGACCAGTTCATCCCTTGGGATTGAGGTTGATTCTCATCTAGGCTTGTGTATTTGGAGTGAAGGGCTGTCCTTAGAAATCTCGCCAATACATGGAGCCAACCTTGGACCATCACATGGAGACAAGGTTATAAGTAGCCGTCTATTTGGTGATTTGTATCTGAATAAAACTTTGATTGATGTTGTTCTCATTCATTTGTCATTTGCTATCACACTGGCACAGGAATCCTACAAATATGTAATAGAATTAATTATGTAAAATCTTACTAATGTTTACCTACTGTCATGCATATTGTGGAATTAATTAGGAATTGTGTACAAATTCACTGCAAGCCATACACACAAACTTGTTAGAAACCCAGCACCAATCTTGTGTGTGTGTGTGTGTGTGTGTGTGTGTGTGTGTGTGTGAGTGATTTGTGTCAAATTTTATAAGATGAATACCAATAAGCAAGTGACCTTAAATCTTTTTTAAATTAATTAATTATTTTTTTGTGACCCTAAATCTTAAAATGCATCTTAAATCTAAAGATACGAACGCATCCGCCTTTTTAATAAAGATCAAAGAAGGTCACGGAGCCCAGCGAGCAAGGCTGAACTATTTGCCTGCAGAACAAAGGAAGTAAATAGTTCACTCTTATCCCCAGCTCCTGTCCTCAGCGTTTAGCCCCTGTCAGGCATTATCAGAAGGGCTCTAGCCAGGAACACATACCACTGCAGTGAAGAATGTGGTCCTGATGGGAGAGATGGTGGCAGAAGATAAAAATAATGAGCCAAACTTAAGCCTAATGATAGGCTATTTTTTTCTCACACTTAATTATATAACAGGGATACTTTTTCCCCCTATGATCAAAATAGCCTGGTATTTCTCATCCTGCCATTAACGATTTAATTACTAGTGACTGAGGAGAGAGATTTGCAGGAACCTTAAATTACAGCTAATCTTTAAGAAGGAAAAAATGTAATTTAGTGTTCAGATAAGATAAATATGTTCTCCTGTTGATTTCATGAATAAAGCAAGGGGTAGGGATTAATATCTATGAGACACAGCAGCGAAAAATATAGAATTTTGAAATTACTTACTGTATTTGTATCTGTTTACACCTCAGGTCAGGTTAGGCCCCTCCAACAAGATTTGCATATGGGAAAATCTCCATGGAATGTTATTCCATTACATCAATATTAATCATGCCCTCTTAAGAGCTGGGTGGTGGGTACAAGTAAACATCACATTTGAATTATAATTAGGAAGACCATGTAATTTATCATGTGAATTGAGACATTTTTCCAGCTTAAGTATTTATAGTCTTGTGTGGATAAACATGACTTTATTACAGAACGACATAAATTTCAGCAAATTGTTGCCATCCTCTTGCCGTCTGTGGTCTGCCCTGCCCAGTTCTCAGACTGTCCAGGAACAGTGAGACATTTTTGGCCCTTCTTCATACTTCCTGATACTTTTTGAGCTCATGTGTCATGTGCAATCTTCCCTCGGAAGGAGAATAATTCTGGCCTCTCTCCAAGTAGTGTCTGCTAATGATTCATTTGGCCAATGAGTTTGAGAAAACTGAGTGTGTTCAGTTAAGCCTCCACAAGGCTTGCTCTAAGGAATCTGCCCACTCACAGCGCAGTGGGGTTCTGGAATGATCTGTACCAGCTGGGGACCATCCTGGGCAGATTCTGGGCAGGGGGCTGGGTGGGAGGGAGGCCATGGGTGCTGATAAATTTAATAGGCCGGCTCTGACCACAGTTTAAGCCCCTTTCTCTAATCCAGTCTCTAAAGGCAACAATGCTAAGAGTGATATATTTGTGTAGTTTCTGCCCCTTCATCTCAATATTTAGAATCTCTTCTGAGGACTTCTTGGTTCCTACCTTGAGTTAAGCAGCTGTCTCAAGCCACAAATCGTATGGCTAATAGGCCAAGGTTTGGTGTGTGTTTGTGTGTGTGTGTGTTATATCTATATATCTATATCTACATGGAGAGAGAGAGAGAGAGAGAGAGAGAGAGAGAGAGAGAGAGAGAGAGAGAGAGAGAGAGAGAGGAGGGAGTTAGGGGGTGGAGAACATATTATCTGTGAATGTTATGTATGTGTGCATATCTGTTAGTGAGAGTGTAGGCAGGTATATGCAATTGCACATGTGTGGAGGTCAGAGGTCAACCTTGATTGTAGGCTCTTCTACCTTGTTTTTAGACAGGGTCTCTCCCAGCCCACCCCAGGCCCATGAGCTTCTCCAGATTTCTCACCTCTCCTTGCAGGGGTGCTGGAATGTGGGATGCTTGAGCTAGTCATCTGGCTTTTCTGTAGGTTCCAAAGGCTTGAGCTCTGGTCCTCATGCCTGTAGAGCCTTCACCCACCAAGCTGTTGCCCTAGGCCCCCAGCATTGAGCCCTAATGAAGACTGATACTTGACACATTGAATACATGGTTGCCCCCTACAGTGTCTCCTCTGTCTTGTGCTGCCCAGGGAGGTGAAGGTTGTAGGATGGGGGTGGTAAGGCAGATCTCTGACTTGGCTGTTTTGAGGGGCATCCTGTATTTCAATCTTTACTTCAGCAAATGGAATTGAGTAGCTTAGCTTTCTGTTAAGAAAAAGTGCACTACAGCTGGGTCCCCCCCCCCATGTTAATTATTTTCTTTTTCAGATCCATTATAAAGAAGACTATAAAAAGTCTAAGGACAAGTGTACATTCGTGACTGATACTCCTATGCTGAACCATGTAAAAAATATTGGTTCTTTTATTTCTGAGGTAAGGTCTGAACAGCTGTAAAATGGACTGCTGGTTCTTTCTTGTGTTTATGTAGCTAAAACTGTACATTAAAGTTGGAGAATAGTTTTGAAAGTAACACTCAATATTTGTCATATTTAAATTATCTAATGATGAGCCAAGTTAATACATGTAAACTGATTTGACTATATTTCATTGGTGTTATATACTGTATATGTGTATTTTGATTGTATATGTTATACTCTATATGTGTATGTATAATTATCCCTTCTTTATGTACAATTACTCTTGAAAAATAAACATTTTCATCAATGTAGGAGAAAGTTCTGGCAGCATAATTTTAGAAGTTTCAAGTTATTCATCTCCTAATGGATGCATTTTAGAGGTAGATAATGAAGTGCCATATTGGAAATAAGTGAAGTTTGTCAGCTAAATTCATCAAATATACCATCATTGATAAATAACTTTAGTTTTTATTTTTTATATATTTTATTCATATTACATCTAAATTGTTATTCCATCCCTTGTATCCTCCCATTCCTCCCTTCCTCCCATTTTCCCCTCCTCCCCTCCTCTATGACTGTGACTGAGGGGGACTTCCTCCCCCTGTATATGCTCATGGGGTATCAAGCCTCTTCTTGGTAGCCTGCTATCCTTCCTCTGAGTGCTACCAGGCCTCCCCATCCAGGGGATGTGGTCAAATATGGGGCACCAGAGTTTGTGGTAAATAATTTTTAATCAACTCTTTTTGAGTGGGATTAAGACTCAGCTGGAGGGAGGCTCTGCTTCGGAAGCCAGAGCAAGGGAAACACTCTCTTTCTGGTTGCAAAGCCACATGGTGCTCAGGGCCAAAGTCCACAGTGGCTCCTGTAGCACTGCGTGCTGAAGGTTTGGAAAATGGAACGAATAAAGCAGCGTTGTAAATGACTGACCTCTGGTGCTTTGTAACCTATGTTGGAAAGAGATAAATGCGACACGCTCAGGTTTATCTAGTAATGTGAAACAATTTTGAGAAAGCAGTCCATTTTCTGTTATTATTAGCAGCATCTTTAGCTGTCAGGACAAAAGGCCTTTGGAGGATATGCTCCATCAGTCAACACCCAAATCAGCTCTGAGCAGGGAGGGTTACAGAAGCCTTATCCACAGAGCATGAAAAACATGATTTTTTTTCTTGTGTTACCTACATTATTTGTCCTGTGTAGAGAAATTCTTTGTGTTCTCAGTTTGTGATTGATTAATTTTCCTGAAGGAGTTAACTGGAGAGCAAAAATTACAAGTGGTGCCCTATTGTGTTCCCGAGAACCTAATTTTCCCAAGAGGAAACTGTGACTGAGTGTTTGTCTTTTTAAGTAATGATAGAGCTTGTTCATAGTCAGTGCAGGCTGAGGACACACACACATGCAACACACACACACACACACACACATACACTCGGAGTAAGTGAGCCTCAACATTCTACTGTGACCAAAGGAAGCCAAGAAAGCTTTAATAAAGAAACACTCTTCTTTTTCCTCCTCCTCCTGTTTATTATTATTATTATTATTATTATTATTATTATTATTATTAATTATTATATTATATTATACATGTTTAGAGGATTTCATATGACAATTCTATATGTGTATACAGTGTATTCTTATTTAACAGGTAGTTAACATTTTTATCTTCTAAAACAACTTTTCACTAGCAGATAAAAATTGTCCATACATCTGGGGGTGAGTATGATGTTTCAGAACACACGTGACAGGCACTGAGCAAATGCAGGGAGGTAATGTTTCTTTCTCCTTGTCCTTATTTTGGGTCTGCAGCCTTTGACTCCTCTTTTTAGGTTTTCATAAAATAAACAATACTCTCTTGTGAACTATGGCCATCCCCTCAGCTCTGCAGAACACTGGAACATATTTATTGTACCTAATTGTCTGGATTCCTATTATCCAACGTCACAGACCATCAGTGTCTACTTATCACTATTGTTTGCCTTGAGACTCTAGACAGTAAATTCTAATGACTTATGTTATGTGGCTCAAAAGGTCTCATTGTTCTCAGACCATTTGTTCACTGGCCAAATGCATGAAACCCTCAACACACAGACTTCCGCAATGCACAGATCGAAACAGAAACTGTCTCCTGTCCTTCCATATTGCCTTTAAAACTCTCCCATTAATAAGTTAGATTTATTTCTGTCTTTCAGAATATGCTCATCAGACTTATTGACATAAATTTAAATAGCCTGAAGGTTTTTTTAAAAACCAATTATGTCTCTAAAGCAAGCTTTCTTTTATAGTCACAATAGCAAAAAAGGATGCTTATATTTTTTCCCTCTTTTTCTCTTAGGCAAAATACAAAGGCACTATTAAAGCTGATCTTTCCAACTGTCTGTATAAGCACATGCCGGCCACCATTGACAGTGTCTTTGCAAGAGAGGTGTCCCAGCTTCAGAGTGAGGTACAGCTCAAATTTGTAACCGTGTGGAAGTTATTTGTCATTTTGTGAGCATTGTTTATCCTGGTTATCATTTACTAAGCCAAAGTTGGAAGAAACTGGGCTGTACTGCCAATTACCAGAGATGAAACGGCAAAAAATGAAAATAACCTCCAGGTGTCGAGACTATGTCAGTCACCAGTCCGTTTATCCATGTCCCGTTTGTTGTTCTTTAGTGACCCGATTCCAATATCATCCAGACAGTCTCATAGGTGGACTTTAGATGGCTACTCTCAAGTGAGTCTCTGATTGCATGTATGGTCCAAAAGCCAAGAACATTTCAGTAGAATTTACAAAGTTAGGGAAGCAGGTGACAGTCAGATTTGGGACATGCACAGGCCCATGTTCCTTCTGCTCAGCCAGTGCTCCAGGAGCGCCCTCTTCTGTGGCATGTGTTTTCCGTTAGGTGAGCTACAGCCCCGCTACCCAGGGGTTCCAGCAGGTGAAGGTTGTTATGATAGTGACTCTAAACTGCAGACAAGTGGGTGAGCTGTCATCATGAAAACTCATTTTGAGCCCAGGAGTGTAGGGGGCTGATTTTTTTCCTTAAAGAGGATTGACAGGCAAGGCTTTCTGAATTTCTTCCATCTCCTGAATTTCTAGCTACAGAACTTCAAACTAGAATATTTTGATGCTTTCTGGCTCACTGCTTTCTTCACAACACAATATGATGTTGTTGTTGTTGTTGTTGATGATGATAATGATGATGATGATGGTGATGGTGGTGGTGATGATGATGATGGTGATGGTGGTGGTGATGGTGGTGGTGGTGGTGGTGGTGATGATGGTGGTGGTAGTGATGATGATGAAGATGATACTGATGCTGGTGGTAGTCTGTACTCTGTTATTTACCCCTCGTACTTCGTGAAAGAGTCTCATCTGACTCATTCCCTACTCTGTACTAGGAGCAATCCTCATCACATATGGACTATAAGTTCAGTTGAATATGTTGATTTCCTTCCTGAGGATAAACTTCCTTCTACACAGTTCATGTTCTTCATATGTAATGTAGGTCTCTGATAACACACATGCAGCAGCTGGGTCAGGGGCTGTCCTGTGGACTTCGCACTTTTATACATTTGATCCTCTCAACAACTCCACAAGGCATCCCCATTGTAGGAGTGTAGAAATAGGAGTGGAGTGAGTAAGGGCTTTCTCAAGGCTACATATCCAGGAAAAACCAGAGCCAGAACACAAACATAGCTAGCTAATCTGTCCTGAGGAGGACTCCAAATCACAGTTCTCAGCACACACTGCACCTCATCTCTCCTGCCGTTTCTACTCCTTGCTTTCTTATTAATCAAATTCATTTCGGTTTTAAAATACATTTTCAAATTTTCTTTTGAGGCAGCCTCAAATGTAGCCCAGGCTGGCCTCACGCTCACTATATAGCTTGAGTAGAACTTGAACTCGTAACCCTCCCACTGTAGCCTCCCAAGTGCTGGCATTACAAAGCCATGTGTCACCTGCCTTGTTGAAGCAAATTTTCTTTCTTCTTTAGATTCCTTTTTTTAAATTTTCAATAGAGGCTGCCTCGGATTTCAAATAATTCCCAAATGAATTACTCTGGAAAAATACTAAGCATAGAACCCTTCTTAGAACATCTTTAACTAATTAATTATTATAAATTTAAGCATCCACCATGTCCTCAGCTTGGCAGTGACTTTATCTCAACTATGCAAGGCGAGTCTAAAAATATACGATGGCGAGGCTCTGCATGGCTGACTGTGATGTGTATGTCCTCTACTTGCCCTGCCAACATCTGGTCACTTAGCTGTTTGTTGATCATATGGGCTACTTAACAAAGCACTTAATTACAGCACAACATTTGATGTGGGACAAGTAACAATTATGCAAGAGAGAAAAAGGATGCATTCTTATGTTTGTGTGTGGTGAGGTGATAGTTTGGGATATGTGCTGGCTAGTTTTATGTCAACTACACACAAACTAAAGTTATCTGAAAAAAGGAGTCTCAGTTGAGAAAATCCTTCCATAAGTTGGGGCTGTAAGCAAAGCCACAGGGAGCTTTCTTAATTAGTGATTGATGAGGGAGGACCGAGCTCTTTGTGGGTGGGGCCATCCCTGCACTGATAGTCCTGGCTTCTATGAAAAAGCAGTCTGAGCAAGCCATGATGAGCAAGCATCACCCTCTATGGCCTCTGAATCACCTCCTGTCTCCATGCTCCTGTCCTGTTTGAGTTCCTGTCTTGATTTCCTTTGATGATAAACGGTACTGTGGAAGTATATCCCAGATAAACCTTTTCCTCCTCAAGTTGCTTTGATCATGGTGTTTTAAAGGAGGCATAGAAACTCAAACTAAGACAGGATGCTTGAATTCTAAGATTTTTTTTTTAAGTATAGAGACTTTCTCACCTTCTTAGCAAACGTAGTAAGTATAGTTCATCAAACCTTGCAGTGCAGCACTTGAAAAATAACATGAAAAATAATTCATGGTAGGTATATTAGAATCTGTCATGTTTTTGTCAGAATAAGTTACCATGTACATTATTACCATGTTCTCCTATGATAGACACCATGGGCGGACCTGTATGCACCACAAGATATGAACACTTCCCCTGTGACTAACTTGTGACTTTCTCTATGACAGAACATCTGATTCTCCATAAGGTGTCTGTTTCAAAGGCTGACACAACTGTTACAATGTTTCTTTAGAGTTATATGAGCCAATTACTGTTATTACTGTTTATATAGCGACACTGAGTTTACCTAGAAGTAAATGGCAAGAAAGCAGATGTATTACCTGCAAGTGTCTGTGTGTAATAATTACATTTGGCTATGTAGGATCAAAATCGTGATATCCTCAGATTTGAATAGTCAGTGTCTCACTTGTTACTTTTATAGCCCACTGTCTCCTAACCCTTCATAAACTCTTCTTTGAACTCAAGTTGCATATACTTTAAAAAAGATTTATTTATTATACATAGCGTTCTGCCTGCATATATGCCTGTAAGCCAGAAGAGAGCAGCAAATCTCATTATAGATAGTTGTAAGCCACCCTGTGGTTTCTGGGATTTGAACTCAGGACCTCTGGAAGAACAGCCAATGCTCTTAACCCCTGAGACATCTCTCTAGCCCCTGCATATTCTCTTGAATGCTTAACCCAAGTTTGTCAGTTTTTCATCTGCGTTATGAAAAAAACAAAGTGCCCAGTCAAAAAGCAGCAGTGTGTTCTAGTTTGGAATCTGCTATAAGGAGTCTGGGAGAAGGAGCCGATTCAGAATGCCTCACAAGTTGGCTCACTTTAAGGGAGAAGTTTCCCCAACACTTCTGAAGTGAAGGCAAGTTCTTCTGATGATGATGCTTCTGCATGTTTGTAACTCAGAATCACTAGAGCAGCCATTTCCATGGCAACTAGCTTGAAAGGGAAGCTGAGCTAGGTTTGTGCTTCCTTGTAGAAGGTGGTCGGTAGGGAGAAATGCGAGAAAGAGGGTCGTGATGCTTATGGGAGACCAATTTATGAGCTATATAAAAATAGAGATTATAAGGAAACCCAAGAATGGAATGGAGTGTTTCTTACAGTGCTGGGGTTCCTGCTTACATGGCTGTTTCCAGGCAAGGACTGTATACTCTTGTGCCACAGCAGGGATAACAGGTCACTCTGTTCTGGAGCTGTGTACACGTATGAGAGTCTGTCTTTGTGTCAGTGGTGGCCATAGGCTTCTGTGTCTGCAGTTCATACACATCATGTGTGTGTGTGTGTGTGTGTGTGTGTGTGTGTGTGTGTGTGTGTGTGTGTTTGTATGTGATGCAAAAAAATCTATTAGAAGTAAAACCCTAGCACTCAGGAAAGAAACAGGAGGACCAAAGTTCACCATCATGTTAGCAATATGTGGTAAGTTCTACCTTAGCCTTGGATACATAGAGCCCTGTCTCAAAAAAAAAATCTATTAAAAGACAAAATACATGAGATAAATGTAAAAATATTACCCAAACAAACATGTTTATTTAGAGCCCATGAAACTGTTGGCAGTGTACTCTGATTTGGCTGGGCAGCTCCACAACGCTGTGAGTGGCCTCAAAGTGTGAGGGAAATAGTTTGAAGTTAGGGAAATATTACAAAATGACAAACCCTTTAAAAATTAAGTTTACCAGAAAACATATCGGTGTGATGTCATTTCCATTAGCTATTTAGAGGAAGAAAATTGCTATGATAAATTAAAGCTCAGCTGCCTACAACTTGGTACAGACTCAGTTTTAAAGTAGTGCTTAGCCGCAGCTATAAATGAAATGACTATTTTAAAGCTGAGAATAGAAAATTATGTATCCTCTTTAAGAAAGAGTGCTTTTTTTTTTCAAATTGTTTCTGGATGAGTCACAATTTCAATGATAACTGACAAAATGATGGGCTGTGTTAGTTATGTTTATGAAGTCACAAGTGTGGCATTCAGCCTAAAATGCAGAATATAGCAAGCATTCATCAAAGGAGGAGATAGACACATGCTGGCTCTTTTTATTTAAGAGGAAAGAACAAATCTCATAGAAGTTTTTCATGGTTTTATTGACTTGGCCACCCATTAAACTTCTCCATTTCCTCAGAGGCACAATATAAAACATGGCAACTGTGATAATGAACTGTCACCCTGTGGGGAGGTTTCTTGCTTAAGTAATTGCTGAGAACGTAAAGATGTTCATCATAATTATGCATATCTTTAGAATTAACGGAGGGACACACCATAGCAAGATGAATTATACCTGGAATATATGAAGTGCTGCCTTGAGTCTTGGTAATCAACCAAATGTACAGCATTGGATACAGGAACTTGACTAGATAGGACTGAATCAGACTTAAGTATGTTAATTACCAGGAACTCCCACACAGCCAGCAAAAGGAAAATGACCCAGAGATGTGTTAGTATCATCTGGCTGCTCGAAGATTATAACCAGGATTTAATGACATAATTCTCATGAGATAAAGTCAGATCAATACCAGTACTTTAGGAAAGAGGTGAGCCAATTGGCACTCGGATTTTGCAAGCACCCTGCGGAGTGCACACGTTCAGCCATTGAGTCTGTTTGGACAGTCTGGAGGCTTGGAAGCCAGTGGAGGTTGCATCCCCACATTGGAAGCTCTAGTTTCTCTCCCTGAGTCTATACAGATCCACCTCTGGGGACACGGGCTTGGGGTTTGATTAAAGGATGAACATTGAACAGAGCTTACAATATTCAGAGCATGTGGCGTCCCAGGGCGAGCACTCTTTTTAGTAGTAGAAGTTTTCAAGAACACTTAAATGTGGAGCCAGAGAGGCCATGGAGGTGCTGTACTCATAGCTCTTAAAGATGGTAGGATTCAATGACTTTATGAAAAATAGCCCTATTCTTACCACTTTAATCTATTGGCTGCTGTATTAATGTTAAATGGGTAGCCAGTTATGTTTACAAAGTTCTATGAGGAGTGTAACTTTATGAGGCTACTGAATAAACTCACTTATTCATTCATTTACTAAAGTTTATTGCACTTCTACTCTGTGTTATTTACTCTGATAAGCACAGGATATTAAAAGATGTGTAAGATATCAAAGTTGGCTTCCAAAGGGGCTCCATATAGGTGACAAATTCTTCCGTAAGTTTAGCTATATTCTTTTCACTGAGCATAGACTCTGTTTTGTTCTTGCTGAATACTATCCTGGTATTTATTTTTGTTTGCTTTTATTTCCTCGTACCAAGCAATTTTAGGTTCACTTAACACACTTGTCATAGTTGGACTCTTAGTGTATATCAAAATGGATTTTTGCTTTTCTTTATCCAGCTATCATTATTCTCATTTATTCCTGTATTCATGTATTCATTTGTTAATTTGTTGGCCAGATATTTGTTGATGTGGATTTTTGTTCCAGATGCTATTGTGGGTTCATTTAGGGAGCTGAACAGCTGTGGGCTTCAGTAAGAGAAGACAAATAATAGGTGATTACATGAAAATTAAATACCAAATAATAATTGTGGAGGAAATAAATAAGGTAATGGTCAAAGCTGAGAGCAAGGGAAGATTTCCTGTATGACTTTCTTCCATTCCTAGTTTGGTTGTCAGGTTTGTGTGTGTCATCCCTTGAGGCATCTTTATCACATCCCCTCTTTAGCCCAGTGAAGAGCAAACTAGAATGGTGGCAGTGACAGTATTGGGATGATGGCATCCCTTATAGAGGACAGGGCTGGCAGTGACAGTATTGGGATGATGGGGTTCCTTATAGAGGACAAGGCTGGCAATGACAGTATTGGGATGATGGCATCCCTTATAGAGGACAAGGCTGGCAGTGACAGTATTGGGATGATTGCATCCCTTATAGAGGACAAGGCTTGGCCTATCTGAGAACTTGGCTTGTGTGTTAAATGCTCTCCCTAACTGCGGAATTTAATGTGGATTACCAGATCATCTGCCATATCATACCAGCCAATCATCTGTGTATATATAAAATCAGAACCTTTCATTTAAAAGTAAATAATCCATGGCACTGAAGAGACGGCTCAGTGGCTAAGAGTGCATATGGGGTTTGATTCCCAGCACCCACAACCACTTGTAACTCTAGCTCCAGAGGTGTCTGATGCTTCCGGCCTCCTTGGGCATCTGCACTCACACAGGCACACATACACATAGGTAAAAATAATTAAAATATATTCAAAAGTAAATAATTCATATTGACACGTTTTTATTGCCCCCCCTTCCCCACTTGGTCAGTTGTTCCCTCAAATTTTAAACCTTGGTCGTTTGTAACCTTGCAAGCTCTCAATTGTTGGGGATTTCCCCAAACTGCAGCCAGGATTTAAGACAGGTGAATACGATTGAAGTTTGTAATCTTTTGTTCAAGGGATCTTTTTTTTTAAGTAAGCTGCAAGTTTTGAGTTGTGAATCTAAACTGCAGTGAGGAGATGAGAGCACTATGGGTGTTATCTTGCTACAGACTCTCAGGCAAATTTAACTGTCAGCCAGCAAAATATAGGAATTTAAAGCAGGGGAGTGTAACACACTTCTAAGTGGGTCTGCTCTGTATGTGTGTTTGAAGGTTGCCTACAAACAGAAGCATGATGCTGAGAAAGGCTTCTCCGATTACGCCCACATGAAGGAACCACCGGAGGTCAGACATGCCATGGAGGTCAACAGACACCAGAGTAATGTAAGCAAGTCTTTCTTTACAATTTTTTTTTTCTGGAAAAAAAAAAACGAACGGGTTTAGTATTATTTTGTTGAGATTAAAATACTACGACACTCGATTCACGAGGACTTTCACGTTTTTATTTGGATCACTATGCGAACCGTCATTGACTCTGTGGAACACAGTTCAATGGTGAGGTGTTCTGGCACTGTAAAATTTGCTCTGAATTAAGACGTATGTGGATTCTGTGACCAGTTTGGTTATCAGCATTTTACTGAACTTCCTTGATATTATGTAGACGCTGTGCTCTCTACTCCAGAGTGCAGGGTCACTGGAAAAGAGCCCAGCTGCCATCAGTGGTCTCAGAGGAATTACAAATTCTAGTTTTGGGTGTAGCCAAACGTTCATCTACTTTATTGGATTCTTTTTCCCTCCTCCCTACACCACCTCTGTCCCTTCCAACCCCCAACACTAAGCAGAAGAGGAAGAAGGTCAGAGGGGAAAGGAGGCATCCATATCATTAGACAGCTGATTTGGGGCATTGAGGTCCTTGGGGGCTAGTTTGATCTTCATTGTCTGGGTATCTCCAACCAGCAACCAGTAATCCAGCAACCAGTAACATCAGGAAACAGCAACAAGGGCCGCAGGGGCCGCAGGGGCAGCAGCAGCAGCAGCAGCAGCAGCAGCAGCAGCAGCAGCAGCAGCAAGGGGAGCAGCAACCACAGCCTTTTTGGGGGGGGCTCTGGCATTTCTATAACCTCTGAAGAGTCCCCAGAACTTCAAATGTAACTATCTGCAGCTGGAAAAAAAATCACACCCCAGCCAGAGCGTAAGACAAATCACAGTTACCCGCTGTGGACAATCCGAAGCAGCCCCGTACCCCACGCCTGGGCTTAAAACAAAAGCACATTCACATAACATTTCTATGTTTTTTTAAAGAAGCCAAAATTCTCACTGCATTTGGGGTCCCCTACTGTGCTTTCTTTTGGAATGTTGGTAGGGTTCAAATTGCTACATGTTAGCCCCCACAGATACGAACTACTCCTGTAGGTACCTCATGGCTTAGAAGCAGGAGCCAAGGGGGAAGAAGCTAATTAAAGACACCACTTTCCTTCTTTAGTTTTCAAGGGCCCAGTCCTTTAAAGCTTCCATGCATTTTTACCAATTATCATTATTATTGTGGCCTAGACACATATTTTCTCCTGAAATTATGGCAGAATTGTAAATTTTCTGGTCTCCATAAAGAGTATGAACTGTTGGTTAGGTTCTTGATGCCTTACTATCAGTACTGATACATCTGTCCTGGGTGAGTTATGAAGTCCCCCACCCCTTCTTAGAAGCATTCTTGGTGCTTTTTTTTTTTTTTTGTCATCTGATATAGAATCTGCCCTACTGTATGGCCTTCTTTGTGAGGTCTATATAAATCCAGAAATTCCTTTTTAAAATAAACAGTGTTTTCCTGCTGTCTGCATTCAGGACCTAGTCTGATAGAGAATCTATGTTTTAGTTGTCATTCTCATCACTGTGGCTAGTCGACAGAAGCAGCTTTTGGGAGTAAAGAGGTATTTGGATCATGGTTGTAGAGGAGTTGCGGCCACGCTGGAACGGTTCAGAAGTGCCAGGAGCATAAGGTGTAACTGTTTACATGGTCTCAGACTAAGAGGCAGAGAAATCTAGACTGTATTCAGGGACAGAAATAGCATCCAAAATCCTACGCCAAGCCATCTACTTCTGTTGGCCAGGCCCCATTTCCTAAACACCCCATAGCCCTGGAAATCATGCCCCACACTGGTCACTGAGCATCCAAGACAGAATCTGTGGGGACATTTCAGGCTTGAAAACTGTGGCAATTTCTGTGTGGGGTATACATGGCTACTGAATATTAAATTGCATCAGGTCAGTGTTTAAGCGAGAATCAGAGTGAGGCTTGCCATTATGATCCAAACACGGAAGCCACTCATTCCAAAACATTCTCATGGATGCCTTAGTGATGGTGGGAGCTAAAGAAGCTAAGTGTCTGAAACTGTCCACAGGGCTATTATTTTAAGGGAACGGTTTGCAGGTATTGTTTGCTTATAGAAGGACTATAATATTCATAGCTATCACTTACCCGGCTCAGCCACATACCGGGCACCCTGCCAAGAATGGCCATTTCCAGTTCTTAGAGGGATGCCGTGGTGAGTCCCATCTGACAAATGAAATCAGACCAAAGGAATCGAACTCTTCATTCTTTTTCCATTACACCACTCCTTGGCTCCCTCTGAAAGGCCACTGACAATGAGTCAAGGCTTTTAAATGGGAATTAACAGGGTGGGAGCAATATAAGGTACTGTCTAAGTTCAGGTACTGTGCAGGAAAAAGTAATTCAGACCTTGGTGTTCTCACTGTTGGGCGCTGAAGAGACCATGGCTTCAAACGCAAGACTGGGAATCCAAAGGTGGGCTGGTAGGCTCGGGCTGGGGCTAGCGTTCTTTGGATCTGCAGAAGCCTGGCCTAACTCTGTAGCTTACTGAAACTCAAATACTGATGTTCCTTATCACAAGACCCAGGCTTATTATTTTAACTCTGTCCTTTCCTTTTAAAGGTCTGTCATTGAGAGACTAAGGGACTAGAGCATAAAGCCTCTTTCTCCTCCACTCAATACTGTGTACTTATGGGAAAAGGATGTATTTACTTACGTTCCGCTGCCGACTTGGCTCAACCTTTACATGCAAAGTTTGTACATATAATAGGATTTAGAAACTGTTTAAGATTATTTACTCAGATTTAAAGTGAAAGTGATATTTGAATTCTACCTTGAGGTAGAGTTTATATTCTTCCCAAGCCAAACTTCATAGGATAATGCATTCACTGTCCTTATAGTGTGAAGTTTAACACAGGCCTTGGAAGCTGTGGCGTACACTTCCTGCTTTTGTACCAGTTATAAAACACAAAACATTATTCTCAGGGAAACTTCATCCCAAATCACTGTGATACAGAATTTCTCAGTAGAACTTAGTAGAATTACTCTTTTGCAATGGAGAATGCCACTTTAATGTTTGGGCATAAATGCCTTAATATGGAATAAAAGCTGGGTGCTAGGAAGATGGCATTATGGCTAAAGATACTTATTGTCAAGCTTGATAACTTGAGTTATATCCCTGGGACCCATGTGGTGGAAAGGAGAGAACTGTCTGTTATCCCCACAGGTGTGCTATGGCATAGGTACGTGTATGCATGTATGTGTGTGCCCACACACGCTGTAATAATAAATGAGTATAGTGAATTGGAGCATCCTATAAACAGTGAAAATCAACTTGCTAGCTTTTGGTACATCCATAAAAATCAAATCAGTTGTCTAAAATCTTTTAGCAAAGAGGCTGGGCAGTTGTGTTCTGGAACCTTCTTGCTCCTGCTTTTCTGTCCTCGTCTCTCACTAGGATGCTCTTCAGTGGGCCAAAGAGTATCATTTCTTTTTTACAGTTTTCCTTTTCTTTTTTCTAAATATTTATGAGGAAAAAAATTATTCTGGTGGCCTAACAAGATTCTCACCTTCAGAGAACTTGAAGCTCTCAGGCAAACAGTATTTGGGGAGGGGTTGGTGGCAGTGACCTCTTGCATAACCCAAAAATTCAATGAGAGATTACAGGAGGGGACAAGTGGCCATTCACATGATGGGCTCTACTAGGATACACATTAGAAAAATAATTTGGCATTAGACTGCAAATGAAAAATGCTTGCTTTGTCAAATAGCATGGGTGATGGTGCACAAGTTGCCCGTGCAAAGAACACAGCTTCCATATCTCTCAAGTGGGAGCAGCAGAGGTACTTAGCTCCAGGGGGTCACTCAAGTTTTAAATGAGGCTACAGCCGCGAAGAGCTCCACAGAAGTTCTCCTTTCTTCATGAAATCGTAGGCCTATCTGGCCTTCCTCCAGCTATGAGAAATGATTTGAAAGTTTAGGATGACATGACAGTTAGCTAGGGCCAATAAAAAGAAATTCAATTGTTCAGAGGGTCAAATTGCTATGAAATAAATAGGAAGATGGCATTAGGTCAGAAAGGCAAATTTAAAAATGTCCCCAAACCTCTCTCTTGTTGATATTATCATAAAAAAAATTGTTCAAGTCAGCCGATCTAAATCCTTTCATATTTTAAGGGATGTGCCCCTGGCACATTTTTCTAACATAATTAGAGAAACTGGAAGTATTTTTCTCCTGTGATTTCCCCCAAAAGATGGGCTTGTAATGAAAACCTCAGTTCCATTATTACTTCTCATCCATCTTGCATAGACAGAGAGCAGCCAGTCAGCCTGCGGTAAGTCACGTGGAACTCAAGGAGCCAGTTTTAGTTTTATAGGTTATAGTAGGACTGGCGTGGTCAGCTTTTCTAAGTTTGCATTGCTAGTACATTCAGCGTGCATTACAATGCTCAGCGTGGGAAGCCAGAGACTTGATGCTTTTCCCACGCATGATGTATGCACGCTCCCAAGATTAATAAAAATGTGTCAGCGGCTAAGTTTCTGTCCCGTCAGGAATTCCTGCTTGCTTGCATAGCACTTGGCATCATCTGCCTGAGCCTTTCTCAGCTCTCCAAATGCAGCACTTTCCCTTCTGGAACCATCTATGCAAGCAACATTACTTTCCCTTCAAGGACCATCTATACAGGCCTTACTTTTGACCAGTTTATGAATTCCCCAAACAATGAGTCTCACGTGACTATTATATAACCCAGAAGAGCTTGCAGTGAACCCCTGCATCTGTGTCTGCCTCTAGTCAGTGAGCAAAATGTCCATTTTCCTTCTACTTTTCAAATCCTGTGAGCATTGCAATTATCAACCCTTTCTCTCCCATAACTAGAAGAGGAGAGGGATGTAGTTCCAGTTGAGTCTAGACAATCCTCAGCAGGGATGGGGTAGGGATTTAAAGAGTTAATGCCCAGTACTCGACACACTGACATGGATAAAGAAAGCCACAAAGGATATGGTCTGTATGCAGCAGAGGCAGAAATACCAGATGGAAACAGTACATGGAGACTTGGAGACAATTGATGAACCTAAAAGTACGAGGCCAGGGTAGAGCTGAACATGGTGCGATAGGGGCAAAATCCAGAGCCAAACTCTTGGTGGAATCCGCCTCTTTCCTGGCAGTCATAAAGGATGGATGTGACTCTGCAGAAAACCGTGAATGGGTGTCCCTAACGCCAGTGACAGAGATCCATCTCTGTGTGCCTTGCGTAAAAATGGAGAGTTCATTGGCTCATTATGGTCTTGCATTAGTATCCACGGGGGAGTGGGCTTAGGATTTTTGTACATATAAAAATTCGTGGTTACTCAGACGTTTTATATAATATCTGCTCCCCTATTTTAAGCCACCTCCGGATTATTCAGAGCACTTAATTCTGAGTTTAAATGGCTGGGCTAATAATGGTTGTGTTAATCAGGGAGTAGCAATGCAGTTTTCTTTTGCAAATATTCTAGCCTACAGCCAAATCCAAGGTGCAGAGCGCATGGTTCCAATTACAGTTGGAGGCCCCCCTGGAATAGAAAGCTCAGGTTTCCTCCAGGTGAGCTGGATGGACACAGACCCCTTCAGATTCCCACCAGAAGCCCTCTTCTGTCCCATAGTTTGGCTCTGTTCAGTCCTGTCCAGTGTCAGTTCTGACTCACGGGGTGTCTGTGAGGACTCAGAATCAGCTGTTGTCTCCAACTTAAGCCGTGTTTATAGTAGCGGACCCTAGAAGAAAGAAAGAGGATACTTTATCCCTCTTCTTTGGGTCCTTTGGATGAGTCTCATCCTGGTTAGGCCCTAATCATGCTTTCTAAATGGGCATGCTACTTGATTGGATAGCCCGGACATCAGAAAGACAAACACTAGCGGCTGTGGCCATGACATATTCAGTAAAGCACTTGCCTCTCATTAATAAAGACCAGAGTTTAGATACCCAGAACCCCCCCCCCCACACACACACGCACAAAGCCAGCATAGTGGCTCACACCTACAGTCCTAAAAGTGGAGAGCTGAGAGGTGGAAACAGATGCCTAGAGGTTCACAAGCCAGTTAGTCTGGCCTATGTGGTGAACTTTTATGCCAACGTGTCTAGAGTAAAAGACAGAAGGTACCTGAGGACCAACACTTGAGGTTGTTCTCCTTGTAAGCCTACACACACACACACACACACACACACACACACACAGAGAGAGAGAGAGAGAGAGAGAGAGAGAGAGAGAGAGAGAGAGAGAGGGAGAGAGAGAGAGAGAGAGAAGTAATCCATTCAGGAGGTTATGCTGCCACCCTACAGTTATCCTAACAGAGGGTGTCATGGGGAGCTTGCTACCTGAGAGTGGCCTGGATGGCAGCCTTCCTTTCCTGTGGCATTTCCCCTTCAGTGCTGCTATAGAAGATGAGGAGCCAGCTCCTGCACTTTTCTCCTGCGTGGCTCTGTGGTGTCCTCCTGTTTGAATGTACAGCTCACGTCAATCTTAATATTTGTTTTGAGTTGCATATGATGGCCTCTAATTTGCAATTTACATGGATGATGGGGCCCTATTCAAAATCCTGCTCCTGCGCTTTTGTGCTGTTCACCTCTCTTCACACAGTCATTAGGCGGAACAGCATATAATTAGGTAACCCGTGTAAAGCTGAGGATTCTGAAAGGTTGTGGTTCTTTTCAAAAAGTGTGGGTTTCCATCTTTCCCCCCCCCCCATTCTTCTCTAGACAAAAAGCCATTCTCTCTCCCCCCTCCCGCCTTGGTTGCTTTCACATGAATGTAATCTCAGAGGTGGGTAATAATTTTGGTTTGTTTTCACCTGAGAACTGGTTTTTGTTTACACAGCTTGTGTTTAACTCAGTGAGGACTGGAACCGAGTTGCTTTCGTTGGGAGAAGAGTGTGTTGCTCTTTGTAGCTGATGGAATTGCCTTCTTTAAAGAGTCCCACACATTTAAAATCTACCGCACAAATCAACTCAGTTAATTTTTGTATTTCTTTTACTGCTTGTATGCACAAAACCTACCTAAAGTTTTGTGGTTAAGGCACAGCTTATGGTGATCTAAGGGCCAAAGAAAACAGATGTTCTTGATGAAATTATACTAATTGTCTCTAAGCTGCCTTCACTTGTCAGACCAGTTCATGATTATAAATGTAGTTTAAAAAAAAATAGTCTTGGCACGAAGGCAAATGCAAGCTCAAGAAGGATGCGGCAGAAGCTCTCTCTGCATTTCCCTGAAATAAAGTCACACAAGGTCTTGGAGACCTACTGAAGCAGTAATGTCCTATTGTTCTTACTCCCAGTTATTGACATTGAAAAGAGTGGGAAATATAGTGGGGACTTTTTTAAACTCTGGAAAATGAAAGGAAAATAACAAGTAGGTCAATGCTACCAAGACTGGGTCATAGTGATTGGTTTTGAACTCATTAGAATCAGATTCTTAGAGCTCACTTACCAAGATTCTGCTACTGAGGACTCTAAGTGGAGCCCAGATAGATGTACATTTTTAACCAATAGACCATATGGTGCCATTGCAGAAAGTTTGTGGGCAGCATTATGAGTATGGTGTGTCCTTTGTGCAGGTGTCCAGTGGTTTGTGGGTCTGCACTCTATCTTAAATTAAAGATATATTTTTAAAATGACCATATACTTTGCACTATAACTTTAGCAGAATATATTCCAATAGAGAAGTCAGACTGCTTCTGGTAACACTACCAGATAGAACTGTGCCTGACAGCTATGACTGCAGCTGATGACACATTTCATGACACCGAGAAGCAGATGGATGAGGGGCTGTTGGCCATCGTGACTGTATTAGTTCTGTTCTGATCTTTCCACTCATTTGTCAGTCAAGGTAATGGAAACATGCCACATTCTCAAAAGTACTTCGCGTTTTGTTAGCACTTGTCTGTTTTTTTTTTCTCTCTCTCTCTAAATCTGTACTTCTCATCCTGTGACTGGTTTAGAACTAATATCCATTCAGAGGGTCAAGACTCCTTAGCATAGCTCTTTTTCTTTGGTAGAATTAGATCATAGTAATGACCTAATCTATTAGGAGACAAGTGTCCCCTCGGCATGAACATCTGAGGAGTTCAGTTGGGAAGGAAGAGAAAGGTATAGTTGCTGGGGATAGAGGATACAGTTACCATCTAAACCCTCTGCCTTCCCCAGGAGAGGAATACTATGTATTTGTATGTCAGGGGGTTGCCATGCATTCCCTGGATGGATGGATGGATGTGCGGTGGATGGGACCAAGGACGCTGTGTGTATCAGAGACAATAGGCAGACACATTTAGACTATATAGAGTGCTTTATACAAATATCCTTTCAGATTGTTTTGTGCCATGTTGTTGCTCTTGTATTTAATAGTATATATCTATTTTAGATACATTGATGAGACATGGAATAATATGAAGAGTTAATATATCAATGGAAATGAATAATCTGCCCAAAACCCATGGAAAAAAAAGCCAAGTTCAGTGTATTCTTAAAGCTATCATGGCAAGGATAAAAACTTCTATAGGAGTGAAGGTATCTAAATGAAATGGTTGATTTATTCTATTTTCTTATAATAATTGTCTCTTTAATCAGATTTCTTACAGAAAAGATGCGCAGGACACTCACATGTACACAGCGGAGCTTGACAGACCGGATATCAAGAAGGCAACTCAGATCTCCAAGATCATAAGCAATGTAACCTATCTCTCTTAATCTTGTGCAGATGTGATTTCTTTTTATTTTGGAGGGAGATGGAGCAACCGTTGGTGGTTGGATGGCTAACCCAACTAACATAATCAATTCATTTGAATTAATAACATCTCAATTTTGTCCTGAATTATCCATTTGATTATGGTCAATTATTGAGGATGTGCATGTTCAGCTTGACTATACCTAATATTAGCATAATTTACAAGGAATACCCACTGTTGGGTACATAATCACATTCAGATGACTCAGCTTGGCAGCCAGATTGTCAGTCTTCTTATCTCGGTTCATCTCTCCTCTTATTCCCACCCAGGCAGCTCCGCTTGGCTTCTTCCTGTCTGTTGCTGGGGCTTTGCCTCTTCTTTCCTACCAGCACTGACTTCTGCATGCCATGGCTGTGTCTTCCCTTTTCTGGGATACGCATGGACAAAATAATAAATGTTATCTATATAGAGAATGCACTCTCAATTATGCAGAAAATCTACTAGTTTTTTAGAAATCACTATAAAGATGATAACGACTGGCTACTTAGATTAAAATAAGTTATTGTTTTACTGTTAAAACTTGGATTTATTTAAGTATCTATAAAATACATTTCTGCTTTAGCAGTCACTATTTTAGTACTTGGTATGTAGTATGAAGTATTTTTAATGAGCTAAGGGACTATTATATTTTATTTTGATTAATGTTAATGTAATGTAAAGTAGGAATATTAAAATTTTCTCATTATTCACTTCAGGCAGAATACAAGAAAGGGCAAGGCACAGTGAATAAAGAGCCTTCTGTAATTGGAAGACCAGATTTTGAACACGCTGTGGAAGCTTCTAAACTTTCTAGTCAGGTGAGACGCAAGCACAATGACTCTTCAATGGCTTTATTCAGAGGTTTTATTTCAAGGAGCACAGAAAATATTTCATCTTAGATACTATCTTTAATTGCAAGAATAAACCGAGGTAACGTTTCAGAAGCTACTTCAGCTAGGATTGCAATAATTACAAATTTCAGCAAAGGAAAAAAAAAAGGCCAATTCTCAGAACAAAGCATAGCCTTCTTTCCTCCAGGCTCAGTCCAAACCTGCTTCAGTGAGTTCGGCCATGTTGTATTTCCAGAGATCAGTAAAAGCCAATACCAAAGGTCATATGTTTATGCACGTATACACAAGGTAGGCACACATACAATTTTAACTTAATAATGAAATATCTTCTCAATTTAAAATCATTTTTTTCTTAATTAGACAATATAGCAGACAAGATAAAATGCAGAACACTTTGAAATCTGATTTCAGAATATAAGACCCCAGGAGTCTACAAACCTGGAAAGTAAATAGATTGAGAGTTGACTGGTTAAATTTTCAATTTTTTCCAGAATTATCATATAAATGTCATCCAATTTCAATGATATCCAAAAGGATTTTTAAGAATATGGCTGAAATAATTTTAAAGTTTCTATGGACAGACGTTGCCTTGAAAGCGCCTTTAACAGTGTGAGAACGGAGACTGGTGAAGGGGAAGTAATAGGAAACCAATGGAATAAGTCAGTATATAGTGAGAGGTAAAGCCATCAACGGGATAGAACAGGCATTCCTGAAATAGACTCTAGTATGTCTGAGAATTTAACATATGGCAAAAGTATTGATTCAAGCCAGGGGGGAAAGTTAGGCTAGTTAATACATTGTGCCAATGGTACGGGTCACCCATTGTGGCGGAAGAAAAGTGGGTCTGCATCTTTAACCCTATACAAAAATGAATCTTGGCTAGATTAATAATATGATCGCAAGCCAAGTGTGATGCTACCTTCCTGTAAGCCCAGCACTCAGGAGGCTGAGGCAGAAGGTTAGAGGTCAGCTTGTACTACAGATGAGACCCCATTCTCAAAACAAAGCAAAGCCAAAGCCAAATAAACCAATGCCACTGAACAACCCAAAAATATCAATATAATAACTAAAATATTAAAAATAACACTTAGGAGTCATTATATAGCACACAAGGCTTAAACTTTAACAAGGCCAAAGGTTCAGAGGCTCTTACGGGAGGTAAAACACAACGACTACACAACAATTAAAATCACTGCTGCACGTCATGCGCCGTGCTTGTCATTTCAACAAATGAGGAAGGAGAAGCGTGACTCAAAAGCCATGTACTGGGCTATATACTGAGATCCTGTCTCAAAAACCTGAGGTAAGGAAATAAGTATACAAGGAAGCTTGTTCAGAAGGAACAATAATTTTTTTCTATCTATCTATCTATCTATCTATCTATCTATCTATCTATCATCTATCTATCATCTATCTATCATCTATCTATCTTTCTGTCTATCTATTCATTCACTTTACATCCTGATTGTAGCTCTCTCCCTCCTTTCCTCCTGGTGTCATCCATTTTCCCCCTCCCTTCTCCCCTGCTCCTCAGAAAATGGGAACCCCCAGTTCACCCCACTGCATCAAAGTCACATGAGGACTGAGTGCATCCTCTTCTCCTGTGGCTGAGGCAGGCCCACCAGGGAGAGGCGATCAAAAAGCAGGCAACAGAATCCATGCCAGAGACAGTTCTTGCTCCCCTTACCAGGGGACCCACATAAAGCCTGAGCTGCACATTGGCTGCATCTGTGTAGGGGGCCTAGGTCCAGTCCATGCATGGTCCTTGATGTTTCAGTCTCCACAAGCCCCCTGGGCCCTGACTTGTTGTCTCTGTTGGTCTTCTTTTGGAGCTCCTGTCACCTCCATGGCAATCTATCCATCTGCCCACTTTCCCACAAGACTCCTTGTGCTTCACCCAATGTATGGCTGTGAGTCTCAGCATCTGTTTAGATCTGTTGATGGGTGGAGCCTCTCAGAGGACAGCTATGCTAGGCTCCCGTCTGCAAGCACAGCAGACTGTTGTTAACAGTGTCAGAAGCTGGGTCACTTCCATGGGGTGGCTCAGGGAGTCAACAATAAAATTAACAAAGTGTTGTGTTTTTCAAAATGCGTCTATAGTTTTCAATTGTGGAAAAATCCATTTTCTGTGTTATATTTCAAGATGGAGCAACGTAAATAGATACAAGTCTAAACTAGGACTGAGGAATATAGAATAAATCCTGAGCCTAGAAAGACATGCTAGAGTCTTGGCTTGAGATCCTTGATATTCTGCACCACCATAATGCTACTTCTTCCAAAATTAATTTGAAAGTCTCTTTGTAATTCTGATTCAAATCCAAAGTCCTTTCACAAATGAGGATCAAATTAAATAATGGAATAAATTACGCAATTTTGGATTTTGTACAGACAGATAAAAAACGAAAATAGTTTTTCAAGTAGTAAAAGGAAGAGCAGTTATCTCAAAATATTTGAACAAAAAATCTATAAAACACGTGATAAAATATATTAATGTGTATTTTTGCCCTAAGATCTTTTTTAGAAATCTATTTTTGTTGTGTATGTGTGTGTGTGTGTGTGTGTGTGTGTGTGTGTGTGTGTGTGTGTGTGTGTGCGTGCCTAGTGTGCATCCACATAAAAAAGCCCATGCAGGTCAGAGGATCATGTTGGATGACTTGGCCGTGGAGTGGTTGGGTTCTGCCATGTGAAGAATCAAATATGAGTCCTCTTCAAGAGCAGCAAGTGGTCTTAACTCCTGAGCTATCTCTCCAGTACCCTCATATGTTCTTTAAGGTAGTAGTAAAAATGACCAACAGCTCAGCAGGAAAGGTGATGAGTGAAGTAAATAGGATTCTACAGAGATGAAATATAAATGAGCAACAAATATGCTCAGATTTATTAGTAGAAAAAGAAGTACCAGCAGAACTAAAGTGACATGTCATTTGTACCCATCAGCACTCTGTCTCTTGCTAGTGTGGGGGAGAAGGACACTCCATTAGGAAGGTTTTGTGTAGGAGGTAGTTTTTGAGCTAGGCTGGGCTTAAAGGGAGAGAAATCTGCATAAGAGGAAAGTCCCAAAGGAATGCAGGAAGGTGACTGAGGACAGCCGTGCGACTTCCGAGTCAAGGGGTTTTTGGTTATGTCCACAAAAAAGAATTTGAGAGACTTTTTAATGAGATAAGGGTCAGTGTTGTATTAATTTTGACTATCTGGCACTACTTACAGAGAAGAATAGAAACAACGTGCTACTTTTATATGATATAATAACACATAATCTTATATTTCATGTATTAATAGACTTTCTCAGATGGACAGAAATGTAGATGTGTCTGGGAAGAAGGACTCTCAACAGAGGACTCGCCTCAACAGAGGATTGGCCTGTGGGCATGTCTGTGGGGGCATTTTCCCCAAGTCCTGTGGGCATGACCTGTCCCTGGGCAGGTTGTTCTGGGCTGTATAGGAAAGGCAGTGAAACAAGTTAGAAGAGACACAGCGCATCGTCTCTTCCACTTCAGTTTATTACCCGGCTTCCCTGAGTGATGGAGCTGTAGGACGTTTAAGTAAACCCCGTTCCTTCCCGGGTTACATTTAGTCTCGGTGTTTTTCACAGCAACCGTTCTGTTTGCTGTCTTAAGCATTTGAAGGTCACCGGTATCAAATGAATTCATAATGTACAGACCCTCACCACCCGTCCAACTCTTCATTCTGTAAAATTCAACTTTGTGGCTGTTGAATCCTGACTCCCAACCCAACTGTTACAGGAATGATGTGCTCTGTCATGAAAGTAGTGAAAAGAGAAAGTAATTCTTACACGTAGCTACAGTGTGTGTGTGTGTGTGTGTGTGTGTGTGTGTGTGTGTGTGTACATGTCTTTGAGTTAAATTAAAAAAAGAACAAATCAGTTAACTTCCACTTTCAGGTGAGAAATAAGTAATCACAGAAAAATTTCATGTGAGATGGCTTATGTAGCCATTACTCCGGGCAGATTAAGATGTCAACACTCTACATGAAAGGTTGGCCTTTGTGAGAGACGAAAATCCCATGGGCCAGCTGAGAATGATTGCAGGCATCACACAGGAAATGGTCCACCCCTTAGAGGTCGCCATGGTTATAGTGGAAGAGGGAGACAGAGGGAAGGGATGTGTAGGAGAGGTGCAGGAACGCACTTGTGACTTGTGTTAATTGTTTTACAGTTTACCAGACACTTTCACTTAGAAAACAACTGTGGCCTAGAAGGCTTCTAAGGCTTGCCAGACTGAGGCTATGCTTGGACAACACTCCTAGGAGAGGCCTAACGTAGATATTGAAGCTGTGAGCATCCCTAATAATGCTTGTTAAGAAGGCAGGAGAGCTTGAGATGGCTTTGGGTTCTGTGCGCACATAGGTGGGTGCCATGGAGCCTATGTAGAGGTTAGAGAACAAATTCCATAATGTGCATCCCAGGGATCAAGCTCCGGTCATTATAGCTTGGCAGACTATACCTCTACCCATTTCACCATTTCTCTTCCTGACTTGCAATGCATACGCCACCACCCCAAATCCTTTGCTGTGCATGGACTGTTCCCACCCGCCATGCAGCAGATTTTACAGAAGCAGTCTGGTCCCTTTTGGTGCTAAGGGAAACTTGGCAGTGGAGTAAGACTCCCGGGCTACACTACTGGTTCTGTGGCTTGCTTGCTGAGTGACCCTGGCCATGTTGATTTGTTTCTGTATTTCTGTAAGCTTGATCTGATGGCAGATGTAGCTGCCTGTTAGAGTTGTCAAGGGTGTGCTGTTAAAATTGTCACCTGGCCTACAGATCACAAAACTCCATAAGAATCATTTTCAAATATAGATACATGAAGCATTTTCTCATCTATATTTCTTTAGATGAATTTGCATACAAGGCAGAGCAATGGCAACAGAACTTGCCCTTCGACTCCAGTCAGTCTCTCTCTCTCTCTCTCTCTCTCTCTCTCTCTCTCTCTCTCTCTCTCTCTCTCTCTCTGTCCCTCCCTCTGTCCCTCCCTCTTCCCCCCTCTGCCCCTCCTGTAGTCCTCAGAGAGGGGGAGGTCTTCTCCCCTATCAACTGACCCCTGCCTCCCTAGTAAGGGGAGCAGGGGCTGTCCCTGCCATGGATGCTGTTGCCTGCTCTTTGATCACTTCCCCTGGCAGAGTGCCTTACCAGGGAAGAGGATGCAGGCAGTCCTGATAGACGCCAGCCTTAATTCACTCCATCCAACCCTTCCTGAGAGTCCTTAGAAGAAACCTTCAATCTGAATATTTACTTTCACATTTCAAATCAGTCCACAAGAGTCCTACCAAGTGATTCCTGCTTAGGTTTTTTGAAATATATATATATATATATATTTCAAAATTCTAATATATATATATATATTTCAACCTCATATTATATAGCTACTAAGTGATCAGATACTTCTACAGGCTACAATTTGCAACTTTTCTTTACCCATCAGCTTTACTTTCTGTTGATGTATAAATTTCTGAAAGAGAAAAGATGGACAGAAGATTGAACAGGAGTCCCAGATGGCTTATTTAATGTGTGTTTTCAGACGCATCGACTCAAAACCAAGGCCAGCCACGCCACCAGTAACTTTGAAGGTCATGCACTTCCTGGTTCCTAAGCCAGTGACTAAGGCATGGAATAGACATACACTATGGCTTAGGAATTCAGGAAGCAGGGAGAAGAGGTGAAGGGAGTGTATGAGAGAAGGTAAAGAAAGACAGTGGGCTGCTGGGTAGTGGCAAGGCACGCATGGTGGGGATGTGACAACAGACTGTGAATGGGCGAGATACTCACTCGCATTTTACCCCTACGCTGAGGTCCGTGGGATTTTACGTGTACCAAACTATTCTTATACTAGTTTGAGCATTTGCTTTAATCTTACAGATGTAAGCTTGCCCTTTTAAATATTATTTTTAGGATTTATTTTAACTGTGTACGTTGTGTGTGTGTGTGTGTATGAGTGTGTGTGTGTGGTGTGTGTGGTGTGTGTGTGGTATGTGTGCATGTTGTGTGTATGTGGTGTGTGTGTGTGTGAGAGAGAGAGAGAGAGAAAGGCAGAGAGAGAGAGAGAGAGAGAGAGAGAGAGAGAGAGAGAGAGAGAGAGAGAGTTGTAAGCCATCTAACATGGTTGCTGGGAACCAAACTCTAGCCCTTGATAAGAGCAGTACTTACTCCTAAATGAGCCATCTGTCCAGTCCCAACTTTCTCATATAAAAATGGGAAGATATACCTGTTATTATGTTGTAGTAGTTTAAACAACTTAATAAAGTAAAATTTCATGCCCCAAGACAGAGATACTAGTTTATATGCATCTCAAATGCACATGCAGTCAGAAGCAGCAACTTAAAGGTTCCTAGTGAGGTTAATTTGTTACTGTGTCCTTATATTATCTGAATTTAATATTTGGAACTTGTCTGCAGAATGAAGGGATTAAATTCTAGTCTTATAACAACAGAGAAATAATGTACATATAATACTTAGTACTTGTTACAAAATTGTATTTATTGAATTGATAAGAATGAGTTTAAAACTTAAAAGATCCAATATGGATTGCTGTAAAATTTTAGTAGTAAATAGTGTCCTTAAACTGTAGAGGGTATTAATTGGCTTGGATATGCTCCCATTTTCCTTTCTGGCAAGCACACACTCTGCCAGTTTCCCTACACTGCCAAGCATGAGCTTAAATGTCATATCCCAAGTTGCCAATGTGAATGGATCTCTGTTCACTTCTGTGTAGTTCTTGGTATGATTTGTATTAGTCATATATATGTATATATACATATATATGTATGTGTGTGTGCATGTGTGCATGTGTTTTTAAAACTGACTTGAGTGACTTACCCTATGGCAAGCCCCACAGTCCAGAGCTTTTAGGATTATAAAATAAAATAGACTGGGTTATTGATAAGTATGTGGATGTCCTAAGCAAAATTTCTTTTGGTTCTTAACATTTGATACAAAGGTGTGGCGATATTATTTTGTAAAGAAAATAAGGGCACATAAGTCTCTGGGTTTAGTTCCCAGACACACACACACACACACACACACACACACACACACACACACAAAAAAAAAAAAAAAAAAAAAAAAAAAAGAAAGAAAGAAAAGAAAAGGAAATAGAAGAGAGAAGAAAGGAAGGAAAAGAGGAATGGAGGGAGGCAAGGAGGGAAGGAAAAAGAAGGGCACAGACGCTTTCTGTGTAACAGTCAATGTAAAATCCGATCCTTTCTGTGGTGACTTCTATGTAAAGTTTTCTACTATTTTCCTAGCTCACTTGCAAAGATCAGCAAGACTGGATATGTTTCATGGTGATAACTAAGATCCACTCTTCAAATTTTCAATTTTTTCCCTAGCATTCGTTTTTATGGCTGTGCTGAAGGTCTGTTTTTGTCTCCTTGCTGGCTTTTTAGGGGAGCCTGAGCAAAGGTGATACTGTGGGGGCAGCCAGGCACCTGACTGGTAGTGTTTAGGACTCACTTCCTGGCGCCATTTTGCTCTGTCTAGAGGCACTTTAGAGAATTCATTTAAATTCTGTCTTTGTAGCTTAACAGTCACAGCAGGGACTTCTTAAAGCCCAGTTAGAGTCAAATTTCTTTAGAACATACAAGTTTGATTTTATATAACCATTCTATATATTTATTAGAAAGTGATGGATATCAGAGCCAGCTTGAGCGACGCTCATAATGTAAATAAAGTGACTTCATGACTAAGTCATTGAACTCCATTTCTTTCTAAGACAATGGGCCTAGGTATAAGGAGTGACATTTTACCTTAGCATCAACACTTAGCTCGTCCTTTCCCTGGTGATCTTATAACTGGCAGGTATATGCTTTGCTCTATGCTTGGGTAAGCAGTGACAGTCAGGGACCTCTTGGGAGATGTGAGTGTGACTAGGGAAGCAGACAGTTGGGTTGTGAACTGTGGACTGAAAATGGAACAGAATGTTGAACATGTCTGTTCCGTTAGTGAGGGAGACAGTGGGAGGTGAGAGACTTGACCCACACCAGCCATTTGAGTCTCTTTATTCATGTATGTGCGAATCTCAGTCAGGGAAAGTATGAGGCAGGATCCAGTCATCTGTCAGTGTTTGATGAATGTATCGTTACATATGAAGTCATTTTGTGTTAGGAAATTAATGATGAAAACTCGTAGGTTTTGTTTCATGCACATCTTTTGAAACCGCATCACTTAGGCAGCCAAAGTTTAGAATAAACGCAAGTTTAGAGAGCTTTTCTTATTATTATTACATTCAATATAATTATTGGAGTGCTGTGGGCAAGAGATTGATACTTATTTCTCAGAAATATGTATTTAATTGGAAGTGGGTAATGCCAGGTTTAGTAACAGATAAGCTACTATTTTTCTTTCTTGCACCAAACTACACATTGTCTTTCTTTGTGTCTGGTGTAATTGTGCTAGCAGCTCCTAGGTATACAGAAACAGTAGAAAGTGTGCTGTGGAGGTTATTGCTAACTGTCAACATGGCAGGGTCTAGAATCATGTGGCCTCCTTGCAGTGATGGACTGTGGCTTGGAACTGTGAGCCAAAATAAAGCCTTCCTTCCCCCAAGCTGCCTTGGTTGTTGCTGTAGCTCATCCTAGTAACAAAAGGAATTCAGATAGACTCTCTGGGGCAAAAGCCAAAGAACCTACTTTTTCTCTTATGTAATGGAGACACAGAGGCTGGCTGACGTCAAAGAATGAGGATAATTGATTGGACACTTGGTGCCAGTCAGCGTGGCACAGCCAGCCAGCTGATTAGTTGCGTAGCCACTGCCCACGAGCAATTCCTGTAAAGTGAATGAGCGGAAGGAGTCTCATCTCAGAAAGGGGAGGGCAAGCGTGGCCTTGGCTGAGTAAAAATTATCCTTAAGTGACGCCAATTAAAGCAGTAAAGGAAATCTAAACATTTTCTATTGGTGCTGTTGTCTCTGATTTCAAGGTAAAAATAATACTTTAAAATCTTTTTTTTTTTTTTTTTTAATTTTGGAAACTCTCTACCAACTACTTAAAACGAATGTATCCGGCAGCATGGATATCAGAAAACTGTTTTCAAATAGAACACACAGAAGATACTTCTTCAATACTGTATTCCCACCGAAGCTTCACTAGCTCACTCTCATACACACCTGGCAGGTCTCCCCAGAGAAGACCATCACCCCAAGCATGGCCGGGAAAGCAGCCATTTAAATTCGATTTAATACAGACTACTGTAAGACAGAGCCTTAAGGCATGCGGATTAATGTGCCTTATCAGATATTATAATAAAATAAATTTTACAACATGGCAAAATATTGTAAGATTATAGAAAGAGTATGATGGACAAAACCAGTTTATTTTTGCTTCTGAAATATGGACGTCACTTTCTGGCAGCGTTCATCAGGGATGTGAGTTGGGTGTAGCTAAGGTATTATTCATTTGTGTGTTTAAGGAGAGAATTTGTATTTTAGTCTATAACACGCATTTCTATCTTTATTTAACCAAGAATAAATAACTCTATGTTGATAGTCCTTTTCTTTTTGTTTTATGACTAAAGAAAGAAAAAATTTAGACTGAGTATTAACATTTCTTTCTGCTAAGTAAGTTGAGGATATAAAGCCAAAAAAAAAAAAAAACAAAAAAAAACAACTAAAAATGTTAGGAAGCAGGCATAGAACATTGTACAAAATCTATTTCCTAAAAATTAGGCTTTGAACAATTGAGATATGGATGTTGCAGAAAATACAATTTAAAAATGAACATTTGAACAAATAAAATGTGGATACAACTGTATTCTTTATTTGGAATAATTCGTCTAGGAAAACCCACTCAATTTCTGGTTCCAAGGACCCATATTCTAAGTATGACAGACCTTAAGAAATGGTCTCAGTTCTCACTGATCCTGTTTACAGCAGTACAGAAAAGGAATTGGACATGTAAAAAAAATTATATTTTAAATGCATAATTCTCATGAGCAGAGAATTTGAGTTCATGCCTAATGACATTCATGACCAATATTCAAGTGGCACATTAAATTTTTCTAAATGCCTCATTAAGCTTTATGGAGGAGGAATGAATATCAGGAATTTAAATTCTGCAAGTATTCATTTGAAAGGTAGCTTTTATTTGATCTCTTAAAAAAAAAAAACTAATGTGTTACTTTTCCACCAAAATATGTGATTTCATGTAGTCTGTCTGTTTTCTTTATGATAGGTTAAATATAAAGAAAAATTTGATAATGAGATGAAGGGGAAAAGCCACCATTACAACCCTCTGGAAAGCGCCTCTTTTAGGCAGCACCAGCTCGCTACTGTCCTGGCAAGTGATGTAAGTTGTAATCGACAGAAATTGCTCTCCATATCTTTAGAGTCTTGTTTTGCTAGAACTAACTGTGTTGTAATTACTGATATTTAATCAAGATCATGTAATTTCCAAGTAATTTGTAGTTGAAAACACTGAAGCATATTTTCCTGAAGCTTTTTTTCCCAGAAAAGTATATTATTATAATTTGCTATTAATGGTTACTGATTACTAATTAGTTAATAAGTAGGAACAGTAGTATGAATAAAATGATTGTCTTTGATCAGGAGTAGAAATAGATTATAGAGTTTTGCAGGAAAGAAATGTGTATTATCACAAATTAGTAGGTAGGACAACAATTAACTTATAATTATGCCCACAAAATTGAGTTTATTACAAACTACTACCTGTTATATGAGGGTTTAGCAAAAAGACATGGTCATGAATTGTGCTGCTAAAGGTTTAAATTTTCTTTCATTTTTATTATGCTAAATTCTGTCTTTGTAGATTTATTTTTATGTTTTTAAAATTAAGAAGGATTTATTTGACAAGAAATAATATCCAAAAATTTTACTATAAGGAGGTATTGTATAAAAACAAAACCAATGTCAAACGGATCATTTTGTGGTGGTTTAAAATGTGTACAGACCCTTTCCAATCACAAAAATTAAGCATCATGAAAATGTTGCTCTGCTGAGGCATCTGCTCAGCCCCCTTTGTCTCCTTGGGACTGACTTTACTTTCCTTTCACTAATATTTAGAAGGCATTTATGTTCAATAACAAGTCTTGATTTGTCTCTGGAAGTTAAAGTGGGTATTTTTTATCATTCAGAACCTCTGGGGATATCAGAATCTTTTTTTTTTTTTTTTTTTTTTACTGTTTGATAATTTTTGAATGTGTACAGAGATGGGGCTAGAAATGAGCTAATTATAAAGGACTCTAGAATCGAGTTTCTGATGCTGAAGGCTGAGGACCAGATTGCCCAGATGTGGGATGTGGTCCTGTCCAGCCACTTACTGTTACGCTGTCCATCCCCTCATCTGTCAAATGGGAGTAAAATGCTCAACAATTAGGGTAGTTGCAAAGATTGCTTCACATATGTAAGTGTTGGGCATACAGTTA
The DNA here is from genome assembly GCF_964271855.1 of Acomys minous. Lineage (NCBI taxonomy): Eukaryota > Metazoa > Chordata > Mammalia > Rodentia > Muridae > Acomys > Acomys minous. The sequence continues at coordinate 19,909,357 of NC_140494.1, read as the reverse complement.
GCGTTTAATATGCTTGGTTCTTATTACTACTATTAAATTCCAAAGCAGTTGCTTTAACACAATCGGAATAGAATTACGTGGCTACAGAATGCAAAGCTGCAGAAGTTTTAAATTACAGCAAAGTAAAATTGAAATAACTCTATAGCATCGTGGAAAGAATAAAGCGATGATTCTCCTTGTTTTCCAAAAGTAGAGTTTCTGCTATAATTACTTAAGTGTGTTAACACCACCGTTTTGGAATACGTAAACAGTAAAAGAGATTTAAATGTTTGCAAGTCCATAAATAGCCGTTCTACTCATTCAGTAGTGAATTAGCACCATCTAGCGGCTACTGGTAAATCCTCCTGTCACTAACCAGGACGCTGCCTGAGGGGAGGAACAAAAAAAGAAAAGTAAAGAAAAGAAAGAAAAAGAAAGGCAACGATGCCAATGCCTGCCTGTTCTCTTCTGCTAGACGCTATCTTATTCCATGCTATTATTGTAGGTGAAGTACAAGACAGATGTTCGAACCATGCATGAGCCAGTTATAGATCTCCCGAATCTGTTGTTTTTAGACCATGCCCTGAAGGCCAGCAAAATGCTCAGCGGAGTAAGTGGGCTGTCTTGTGGCCACCGTAGAGTAGAAGTGTGTAGTTCTGAGAGGCCGGTGTTCCCATTTGCTCCTGGCCTTATGTGCTTTCTTAGATGTGCCTGTGTGCCCGTCCTTCCCCAAAACTAACTCACTGAAAAGTAGCCGCCTGCTTGTGCAAATCCCATGGCCGTTGCCTCTTTATAAAAGAGTTTTTTTCTTTTTTCTTTCTTTCTTTTTTTTTGGTTTTTTGAGACAGGGTTTCTCTGTGTAGCCTTGGCTGTCCTGGACTCGCTTTGTAGACCAGGCTGGCCTTGAACTCACAGCGATCCGCCTGCCTCTGCCTCCCGAGTGCTGGGATTGAAGGTGTGCGCCACCATGCCCGGCTGAGCTCTTTTTCTTAATGCACTCTTTACCTGTTTCATACATGTATGGGATAAGTTTTACTCTGTTCAATCCATATTGCCTGTCCTGTTCCCCACCCTTCTGCTCAAACCCGTCCTTCTTGCCAGCATGTACCCCTTCTACTTTCATATCGTTGTGTGTGTTTGACACACTGACTTTATTGAGGGTTGCCTGCAGGAACGTGGCTTGGAGGTTATTTGCTGGAGCATGGGCAGAGCTATCCCACTGAGGAAAGTGATGCCCACAGAGGGTCTTGCTAGCTCCTCACATCTCCTGAGTATAGACGCACTCACGGCTGCTGGTATAAGCGAGCATCCGTCCTGCCTTCCTTCTTTTCCGTTTCTTCATCGGTGTCAGGATGAAGCCACGCAATATTCATGCCCTGCAGTCAGGGGTCTTCTTTTACCAAAGCCATACCAGCATAGCATATATGTACATCTTCAGTAGCAAGCATTTTTGTGTACATATTACATGTAAGCACATGTAAAAATGCAGTCATAGTTTAAACTATTTTTTTTTCTGATAAGAAATCATGAAGGTGCTTATATTGCACGGGCCACTATGAGTTCAGACTTGAGGTGGAGTCCATGTTATGTTTGTCTCTCCAGTCAGCAAGCAGAGCTTTATGTCCTGATGGAAATATCTGTGTTTATTCTTCACGTGGTCAATCCCTCAGAACTCTAGCCTTCTGGGATGCTGTGTTCTCTCCACCATCCATCTGGATGCTGGCTTCACTAGTTCTCATAACTGATGACTCTCAGTCACTGGTGGCTACACTCTATACATACCCAGGTGCCACATGGTAGTGAGTGACTCTAGTTTGGCCTCGAGTTATTTCCATGCCCATTTCATTTATTTATTTATTTATTTATTTATTTATTTATTTTTGTCAAGCAAAAATAGTCTATTCAAATTTAATGCAAACAGGGGTCACTATACTTTGTAAGATGGGGAAAATAAAATAAAAAATTATTTTCTTCTTTTAAAAATATAAAACAATATAATCACAATACCAGAATATGGAGCTCTACAGTTTACTTCCTATGGGCTATGCAGGTATCAATTTCTCTTGGCTGTGCTATTCACGACATTGTTAAGTCTAGAAATAGGAAACCAAAGTGGTGGGAGACTGAGGATTTGCACTTTCACTACGTGGCACACATCAAAGGTCTATGTCCATTTTAATAATGACCACCCATTCGCTTAAAAGCATCCTATCTTAACAGAATAGATCCAGATCAGATGAAGAAATACATGTAGGGTAAGATTGTGTGGAAAAGTGAAGGTAGTCTTTTTAGTAGCTGAGCGCACTGTCCTCAGCATTAAGCCTCTCCAAGGGTAGGTCCCTAAACCTTAGTCTTAAGGGAACTTCGGTTCTTAGCATGGGCAAAACGCCATTTGCTATTTTTATGTCTACGCTGTCGCATGTCACCACAGCCAGCCTTCTCGAGGTGTGTACTGCATGTAAGTGGCTCAGACTTGCAGAGGTTAGTTTTAAGTTTATTTTAAAACTATTGGCCTTTGGGTCAAGAGCCATGTTGACTGGCTTGGACTTGGCCGTTGGTGTCAGGGCCCTTAGGTTACGTTGTCCTTCTTTACCCGTGCACATTCCTCCACCAACACATACATCCCAGCCACCCTGCACTTCTCTTCCAGTTCCGTGCTTTTCTCTGTGACTCATACACTCATCTTTCTGTCCCCTGCATTCTTTTCTTTCTTTAGTCTCCAGAGTCTGGCTTATGTCTTCTGGTAATGTTCGCCCTGGGCTGTCCCCTACCCATACTCAGGCTAGCTCTCCTAGGGACATGGGGATTCATGCGTAAATGAGCAAGAATTTCTGCTTTTCACAAGCAACTTGATGTTTGTTTTACAACAGAGGAAAAGAACCAAAATTGAATCTACACAGTTTCTGCCATCTCTCCAACAGAAAGCCCGACGAAGGCCTGCTACCCATTTATACATTATTCACAGAGCTTAGACCGCCCCTCTGCCTGAGTCTGTATCACAGAAATGATTACATCACTCACCTGGGCCAGAGTGTGACATCCTCTGAATCACTGTATGACATTATATTGTCTTAAATTTGCCATAAGTTAAAATAGCCTTGTTTTAAATGTTTGTATAAAGAGAAAAGAAATTTACCTGATGTATAAAAGTGTCTAGATTTTATTAAAACATTTAAGAAGAAATTACATGTTAGATATTTTGCTGAACTCCAGCGCTTGGTTGCTATAAATGGCTATTTTATTAAACATCTCTAAATATATTGGTCTATATCAGAATTTTAATGTGTCTGTATCAGATTTTTAAGGTGTCATGTCTAGAGCATAGTGACCAATTTAAAAGCCTGTCCAGAACCAACTAAGTATGTGAAGAAGAAATAGTTTTCTGTGAAAAATGGAGCTTTCGATTTCCTTATAACTTTTTATAAATTTTAAAAACATAGACTGTGTTATTCTATGTAGCTTACACAAGGGGGCAACAGAGACTATTTAATAAGGGAAACAGGCCCCTGCATTAGGAATGTCTTGCAGATTGGAGTCCAAAGGAACTGGTTTTAGCCTATTTATCCATTACTCCGAGTATAATTCCCTAGACTTCAATAGTTATGGATTTTGATTCCATAGTAGACTATGTTCTGCCTTAACAACTGCCAAGTTGTAGTTATTTTATAAGTAGATATTATTTTTTAAAATCGAAACAAAGTATAACATTTCTTAATATATCATTTCAGGCTTAGGCTTTGCCTTTTGTTTGAATTAGATTTAACTTAAAACCCACAGAGGATCCCAAATTTATTTGTTGTTTTTGGTCTGGATGTAATGTGTGAATTTTATCATGACTTTCCTGTGGTACTAGGCAAATTCATTTCATTCTAGTTAGAATCGGGTGACACATACCCTTGCTCCCTAAGTGACAGGGGGCACTGGAAGCCAGGCTCCCTCTGGGACTTTGTCCCTATGGAGCAGCGGCTCTGTGCATCTTCCTGTTCCTGCTGCTGCGTGTTCTTCCCCCTCACACAGCTCTGTCCTTGGAGCATCTCCTAAAGCCACATGGATGTCTCTATGGCCATTTCTTTTAGGCTGCACCTCAAAAGGTGCATGCACTTCCCTTCACTCTACACAAACCCATTTTTTTTTTCTGGAACCCATGGACAATTGGATTTTTACCTTTGTATCTCCAAGGCTACTGTTTGCTTGTAGAAGTCTTTTCCAAGGAGGACTAGTTCCCACACGTCTGTCTCTAGTGCTAGAAGTCTGGTTTTCCTGCCGCCGATTGAGAGGAAAATGCCATCTGTAACTGTTCTAGTGTCCTTCAAATTTACCCTCTTATATCTGTGTAAATAGCAGAGGGCCTATTCCAACTTCTTCAGCTTAAACATCCAATGGATTGTCCCCAGATTCCTCAGGTCCTCTTCTTGGTGTCTCCCCATCCTTTCCTTAAAATTTAGAAAATTGGCTCAGTTGTTTCTCAGCTCCTCTTTGTCTTCATCACTTCTGTTCTTGCTCACGGCTGAGCTTTTCTCTCCAGCCGCCTTCCTAGATGCAGCTTCCTTTTACTTTGTTCTTTCTCTTTGTTTCTAGCTTGTCTGAAGGACCCTGTCAAATGCTATTTCTGTCCTACAATAAGAAGCAACATCTGTATTTCACCCCACCTTGCCCACCACTCATGACCCATGGGATCCCATCTAATGACTTTTCGTCGCCACCCTGTGACTGTGCTCCATATCACGGTTACAATTAATCACTGAAGGTTTCTTTTGCGCTTCGTGTGGCCACCTAGAGTGAGACCATTTTGCACTGTCCATTTATCTTTGTTCCAGAGCTTTCTCCTTGCCAGCTGTTACCACGACACGCTCTAGTACAGCAGCACTGAGCTCCCTCCCACTGCCTTGTATTGCTTTACTAAGGACTGTTGTGCTACAAGTCTCAGTCTTGTAGCCCAGGGTTGCCTGGAACTCACAGTAGTCTTCCTGTCTCAGTCACCCAAGTGTTGGGAGCATAGATCAGAGCCACTACACCCAGTTGCCTTCCTAAGTCTTAATTTTGCTTACCAATCTCTCTTATTCTTCACTTATTTTCCTTTCTTTTTTTAGTGGGAATATAAAAAGAATTTTGAAGAAAACAAAGGATTGTATCACTTTGACGCAGAGGCCTCTGAACACCTGCACCATAAAGGCAATGCTACCCTCCAGAGTCAGGTGCGCTGTGGGCCCTGCCCACTCCTCAGACCGACATGGCCCCTGGGTTCCCCACCGCTCACTGCTATGTTCTTTCAAGAATGGTGCTCAAGAACATTAATGCTGCTTCAGGAAAAAAAAAATCTCAGGCCCTATTGTCTATCTTTTGGGTCAGCTGGAACTGTTTCAACGTAAAAATAAGTTCTTCATATAATTAAAAAGTTTAAATCTAGGAACTAATTAAACTTTGATCAAATCTCACGATGATTTAAAATTTTACAGTGTGTGGATTTGACATTTTTGAGCTACAAAGTTAATTTTCTGGGCGTAAGGTTTATTATAATTTATCTAGTTTAATTATAAGTGTTATTGAAAAGGGAAAACATCCTTACTAATGTACTTTAAATTAATGTTTCTGCTAACTATGAAACCCAATATATTCTGTAGAAGAACTTAATTTTTTTTTTCTTCCTAGCACACTGTAAAGTCAGTATCTGTTTTTAAGTTATCGTTTCAGGTTTAAATAGTTGCTAATGATGCCATTTCTAGCATCTAAGGTAAACGTTTACATGACTCTTTTTAATGCCTCCCATGGAACATAAATCCTATGGTTATTTGAAAATAAGTTCCTCCCTGTGTGAGTTTTCTTTTCTGTTGTTGTGACAAAGTACTCCAACACTCAAGTCAAGCGAGGAAGAGGAAGGGTTTTTTGGGTTCCCACGCTACCGTCCATCACTGTGAGATGCCAAGATGTTGGGAACTGGAAGCAGCTGGTTACACAGTGAAGAGCAAAGGGAGGTGAATTAATTAATGCACATATTCTTGTGCCCAGCTCGTTTCTCTTTCTTCATACAGTGCAGGACAAAAATCTAAGGAATGATGTCACCCACATTAATGAACTGTTTCCACATTAATGAACATAAAGGAAAATTTTCCCTACAGGCATGGCCATAGGCCAGCCTGGTCTAGAACTTCATTGAGCTTCTGTCCTGGGGGAGTCTAGAGAGTAACCAGTTGACACTTCAGTACTCCCCTACCCGCAATGGTGGGAAGCACAAGTTTTGTCTTTAAATTCATTCATTCATTCATTCATTCATTCATTGTCTTTGTTTGTCTCTTTGACTCTGTCTCTTATCTCTCTGACTCTGTCTCTTGTCTTTCTGTCTGTCTCTCTCTGTCTCTGTCTCTGCTTCTCTCTCACTCACTGTCTGTCTGTTTCTCCTGGCCCCCCCCTCTCTTCTCCAAACTGCCACCTTAAAATGCCTCTCTCCATCCTCTCCAAGCACTGCATCATCTGTCTCTGGTTTCTCCAATCCACCACATGCAGCCCTTTCTCTCCCTCCAACCCTTTTTGTTTCCTTCAGAGTCCTATGCCACACCCCTCTCTGTGCCAGCTGGCAAAGATCATGCCCCACAGGAGGCAATTATCAGCTATGGACAAACTACAGCCCGAACTGAAATTCCATGCTTTGGATTAAAACATAATCATATTAACATAACATAATTGATTTTACAAAGAAACCAAAACTCCATTACATTTTCTTTCTTTCTTTTTTCCCCCCAAGGCAGGGTTCCTCTGTATATCCCTGGCTGTCTTAGACTTACTTTATAGACCAGGCTGGCCTCGAACTCACAGAGATCTATCTGCCTCTGCCTCCTTGAGTGCTGGGATTACAGGCATGAGCCACCATGCCTGACAAGAAAGTTTCTTTTGGTTTGAGCGAGCTATCATTATCATTATACAGCTTAAACAATCTCCCAAGGAATTATGAAGCCCCAGAATTGGTGAAAATGTGTTTCTGAATGAAGTGAGTCATGATCAAAGCTTTTCTATGAACTCAGTTAAAAATATTGTTAAAATCCAATGATTTGGATGGCTTATGTACAATTTTGGCTTTTGTTTTAAGAAATAGAGGACACCAGGCTGGTGAGAGAGCTCAGTGAGTAAGAGAGCTTGCTGTGAAAGTATCAAGGACCCAAGCTCGTGCCCTAGAACCACGAGCAACGGCTGGGAATGGTTGCCTGCACCTGTGACTGTAACAGTGTGTGTTGGGGCCAATGGAGACAGAAGGGTTGCTGGGGTCTCTTGGCTCCCAGCCTAACTCCACATCCAGAATGCTCTTTCCCAAGGAAGTAAGACAGAAAATAACAGAACAGGACACCAAGCATCCTCTTCTGGCCTTTGTGGCCCAAGCAGAGGTACACACACCTGCACACACACTTATGTGCACACACCACACACATACACCAAAGACATGTGCACATATGCATATATACATAAAGAAAATGGAAAAACAAAACCTGAAGCAACAGGAAATGTCCTTCCCTTTATAAACAGAAAGGAGATAAAGCTAATTTTAATTGAAACAAGTAAACTATAATATGATATTATTAAATAATGCATAGTGAAATGGAAATAATGTTTTAGTTATTATCTATGGAAAAACTCAAAGTTCAGGGAACATTTCCCCCTTTTGACCAAAAGATAACTATATATACTTTATATCCTTATTCATGGTGTATTGATAGACATCACTGAGATCCCTCTACCTTTTCATTCTTCTTCCATTCTTCTCTGCCCCATATATGTGATGCAAGTACATATTTAAGTAATTTCATGCATTTAATAATGATCTACATGTTCTACCTATTTGACAAAATATTTTTTTATTTTTTAAAAATATTTTATTTGTGTTCGATGGAACATATTATTTAATGTGTCATGACACTACATACTTTTTGGTTAGGCTAAAATGAATTTTTATCCTTAAAAGTTTTTATATATGGCCCATTTACTTTTCTTGTCTGTCACTAACTCTGGGGAACCCATTAATTACCCTAAACTGCCAGAATAACTTGGTATCACAAAACAGGATGATTAATTTTGTGTACATTTATTGTGTTTTGCTCTCTACATAAGCTTTTGGTTGTTGTTGTTATCATTATTTTTGGGAATTGAGCCCAAAGACATTGCCCTTGCCAAGAATGTTCTCAGACACTGAGCTGTACACAACCCCAATTTTTATTTGATTTTAATATTTTTTTCAACACAGGTAAAATACAAAGAAGAGTATGAGAAAAATAAGGGGAAGTCCATGCTTGAGTTTGTTGAGACACCATCATATCATTCTTCAAAGGAGGCTCAGAAGATGCAGAGTGAGGTAGGGGACTGGGCATGTTGCCGATTGTTCAATGAATGCTTGAAGTTTTCTCGTTTGAAAAGAGTCAGCCAGTGATAAGTGGGGTCTAGAGACAAGAGCACTGATCTGCAGGGCAGGCTTGGGGAGCCCTATTTTACACCCAGCATTGCTCTGCAGGGTGGGCTGAAGGACCTTGTTCTCAACTCTGCACAGCTCCGCAGGGCAGCATCCCTGTTCTAGGTCCAGCCCCTCACCGCCACAGGTCACTGAATTTGTCTGCTTTTCAGTTTTATTGACCAACAACTATAGCTATCAAGCAGATGTGCTCTGCATGCTCTCACGTCCCATGGGAAAAGCACTGGGTCCTTTTCAGATTATCTGTGATTATAAGTCAACACTTTCAAATTGTATCAATGTAAAACTGTAAGTATCTAAAACTAATGAATACCAGGGTGCTTTTATTCTCCTCCCACATAATGGTATAGAACCAACATTTAAATAGTTAAATCCTTATTTTGTGGTGCCTCCTGCCTTGCTAAGAGCCTCACCTATATCTGCTCATTTAATCCTTAAGGCAATGGCTTGAGGAGAATATACGCCATACATTTATAATGCACTGAAATTAGCTATCTTAAATAAAATCACATATCTGGCAAATGTCACCAGTGTTTTAGAATCTGGTAACAATTGTGATCGTTCCCCCCTTTCTTTTTCTGTAAGTTTACTTAACTGGTCCTTCCACCTCCAGTAAATATTGAATGTGTTTTGTTTGTTTACTTCTCTTCTAAGAGAAGATATTCCTGACACAGGGAGCAACCCTTTAGATTATGTTTTTTCTGACCGGGTGATGCCTTCCTGTCTTTCCGTTCAGGACACCAGGCACACAGTTTCGTCTATAGGCAGCGTGTACCTTTTATGGTCACCAGTGGACTATTACTCTTGAGGGACAAATGGCCCGTTATACCAGACCGTTATAAATTAGTGCTATGGTTTTGTTTGTCATCTGTTTTGTTGAGATGCTATTTTCCATCCTTTTGGGAAAAGGCCCCTGAGATGATTTGAGACTAGACCCAATGGTTAAGTTCTTCTGGAAGTCAAAGAAGAGAGAGACATTGTTTACATTCTCCAGTCACATCTTCCTAAGTCTTCTAGTGAATTTGATAAAGAACTGTCAGTAGCTGTGGGTACCAAGTTGTCTGTTTTAGCTGACTTGGTAGAGCTGATAAACTCAGGCCAAGTTTGAAAGCCCACAAAGAGGTCACCTTAAAGAGGACACAAAATCCTGTGTCTCTCTTTTATTAGTGTAAAAACCATTTCTGGATATCCTTGACATTGTGATTGTTTTCCACGGAAGTGCTACCTTCCATGTGAGCTAGCATTGAGCTTTTAAGGGCACTTCCCATTTTACAGGAAGTGTGTGGCCACTGTGGCAGCCTATAGCCCAGGGAGAGATTTTAACTTGCCCAGTTCTCTGAGAGTTTAACATTGTAAAACTGTAATACCTGTGTTCACTAAAAGATCTAAAGACAGAACAAAAGCTCCTCCCCTCCTTTTAATGAAAGCAACACCTGGAGAGTGGCTTCAGCCCCATCATTAACATGCTCTCCCAGCTTCTCCACAGCCTCTCCATAATTTCCTTTTGGCAACTCCATGGCCTCACCACAATGTTTCCCTTAATCTTCCTATTGTCTCTCCTTAGCCTCCCATGGTCCCTCACAGACTCCCCGGAGTACCTTGACTGCATCCTCATGCCTCCTTAGCTGGTCAGCTCTCTGAATCTGGTCATCTCTCCTGGTATCTTCAGCCAGAACCAGAGACTCTTGATGAAAAAGCCTTCATCGTGTTGCTGCTGTGGTTGTCTTAATTTCTTTGAGCATGAACTGTTTAACGATCCTCTCACCAGCAAACCTGCACTTACCTCATCATTCATGGCTAATATGTTTTGAGACCTTGTTTCTGAATTAGAAACAATGGTAATTTGGAGAGTTGCGATTTTAGTGCCTCATCTCTCATGATAGTCTCTCTTGTTTTCTACACCCTATTTGCTCCTTCCCTCCCATCAGTGATGCGTTCCCCCTTTAATTATAGCCTCTGATGATTAGATTGATTCTTTTATTTCCCTTCAGTTTTTTTTTCCAGTTTTGCCTGCATTCGGCAAGGTATGATGATAGTAAGGATTTCCATTAGGGAATCTCTTTGTGCCAGATCGACTTCTCAAGGCTAGAGAAATAAATATTTTCACACGCACGCACACACACACACACACACACACACACACACACACACGTATAAAGAATAATCTTAAATTTGAATTCTATACCAATGTATAAAAATTAAACTTGTTTTGCATCAATATTCAAAATCCTATACCAGTGAATTAAAAATTACCTTGTAAATAACAAGGCCTTAAGTTGAGGAGTAGATTCAATAATCTACTTTTTGTCCTATTATTCCTATATATTTCTGTATTTCCCCTTCTTTCTTATTAGCCCTTATCTCCAAACCTAAGAAAGAAAAAGGGAAAGAGAGACATCCCTGAGTCCAACCTTGTTTTTACTCTGAATAAGAATAATACTAATTTATAACCAACTCCCAATGAAAGTAAACATCTATAGCCCAAGAAAGCAATGACAAACCTACCCAACACCCCTTAAAGGGAAATGGAGTGCCATTCTCTTAAGGTTTCTCCCAGCTTACTTGAGATGAATAATAGCTTTGTGGAGACTCCAATAAAATTGGGGAAATGGCTTAAAAAGCTAGGAATAGCATTTTGTGGTCCAGTTTCTAAATGTTGAGAAATGCCAGGCTTAATTAAAGTCCTGTGGGGGACAGTCTGAATTGCTGGACCAATTAGACTCAGAAGGTCTCTTCGATGCTGTCCTGTTCCAATTAGGAACAGCAAGTGAAGCACTTGGTGCTGGAGCAAGGATGCAGGATGTCAGTGTCCAGCATGCTGAGAGGAATGAATCCTGCCAGGTCTGATGCCATGACAGTGTCTCGTTCTTTTGTTCTGAAAACATATAAGTTCTCACTAGTATTATACAGTCCCAAAATTAGAAAAATATATGAGGTGTGTGTGATGCACAGAACAATTAAGGCTGCTTCTCTGCTCTTTGTATGAGTAGAAGAAAGACATCTGTAAAATTTCATTCATACCACATGAAGAATGTCATCTAATAATGAATTACAGGGATTCTGTAACCAACAAGAAACATTGTCTAACATTGGTGTCTCCGCCAGTCTCAGAGCTATTCCTATGTAGTGGGATTAGCAGTATAAATTACCTGCTTGCTCTGCAGACTGAATCATTCACATTATGATTGTAGCCCCCTACCTCATCCTCATCACCTCCTTCCCCCCTACTTCTCTCATCCCCTCTCACTCCCTACCCTAATCCTCAGAAATGGAAGCCCCCCTCCCCTAACATCTGACCTCAGCAAATCAAATCTCATCTGTACTACCTGTATCCTCTTCCTCTGTGGCCTGGTAAGGCTGCCCTGCCAGGGGAGGAAGTGATCAACATTGGGGGTCGAGAGTCTATGTCAGAAGTAGTCCCTACGCCCCATATTGTGGGACCCACAGCACAGAGACTTTGCTGCTTATTTACTACATCTGAGAAGAGGGTCTACGTCCACATCACCCATGGTCCTTGGTTGGTGTATCAGTCTGTGTATTGTAGTGTGGTTATCCTGAATTCAGTGGCTAACATCTGGTTATGAGTGAATATATGTCGTGTGTGTCTTTCTGGGTCTGTGTTACCTCAATCAGGATGATCTTTTCTAGTTCCATCCATTTGCCTGCAAATTTCAAGAGTTCCTTGTTTTTAATAACTGAGTAGTATACCATTGTATAAATGCACCACAGTTTCTTAATCCATTCTTCGGTTGAGGGACATCTAGGTTGTTTCCAGATTCTGGCTACTTTGAGTAAAGTTACTATGAACATAGTCGAGCAAATGTCCTTATTGTATGGTGGAGCATCTTTTGGGTATATGCCTAGGAGTGGTATGGCTAGGTCTTGAGGTAGAATTATTCCCAGTTTTCTGAGAAAGGGCCACATTGATTTCCAAACTAGCTGTACAAGTTTGCACCCCCACCAGTAATGGAGAAATGTTCCCCTTTTCCCACATCTTTACCAGCATGTGCTGTCACTTAAGTTTTTGATCTTAGCCGTTTGGTTAGGGGTAAGATGGAATCTCAGAGTCATTTTGATTTGTTTTCTCTGATGACTAAGGATGGTGAGCATTTCTTTAAGTGTTTCTCAGCCACTCTTTATTCTTCTGTTTAGAATTCTCTGTTTAGCTCTGTACACCATTTCTTAATTGGGTTAATTGGTTTGGTGGTATTTAATTTCTTGAGTTCTTCATTTATTTTGGATATTAGCCCTTGGTTTGATGTAGGGTTGGTGAAGATCTTTTCTCAGTCTGTAGCCTGCCATTTTGTTCTGTTGACAGTGTCCTTTGCTTTTTTAAAAAATATTTTATTAATTTATTCATATTACATCTAAATTGTTAGCCCATCCCTGGTATCCTCCCATTCCTCCCTCCTTCCCGCTTTCCCCCTACTCCTCTCCCCTATGTCTGTGACTGAGGGGGACCTCCTCCCCTTGTATATGCTCATAGGGTATCAAGTCTCTTCTTGGTAACTTGCTATCCTAGTGTCCTTTGCCTTATAGAATCTTTTCCATTTCATGAGGTCCCATTTATTAATTGTTGATCTTAGAGCCTGAGCTGTTGGTGTTCTGTTCAGGAAGTTGTCTCCTGTACCAATGAGTTCAAGGCTCCTCCCATTTTTTCCTCTAATAGAGTTAGTGTGTCTGGTTTTATATTGAGGCCTTTAATCCATTTGGACTTTAGTTTTGTGCAGGGTGATATATATGGATCTATTAGCCATCCAGTTAGATCAGCACCATTTGTTGAAGATGCTGGTTTTTTCCCATTGTATGGATTTGGCTTCTTTGTAAAAAAAAAAATTAAGTGTCCATAGGTATGTGAGTTTATTTCTGGGTCTTTGATTTGATTCTACTGATCAGCCAGCCTATTTCTATGCACGAATAGCAATCTTAAGCACAATTTATTTATTTTTATCTTCCATATGATGTATTTTGAATAAATTACTTGTTAAAATATGACTCCTGTTTAGTGAATATTCAAGTGAATAGATACTTTGCTCTCTGAAAAGAATATCTTTATAATTGTAAAATATGGGTTATTAGGGTTGGAGAGGTTGCTTAGTGGTTATGAGGACTTGCTGCTCTTGTAGAAGACATAGGTTCAGTATCCAATACCCATATGGCATCAAATAACCTATGCTACTCCAGATACAGGGACTCCAGTGCTTGCTTCTGCTCTCCATGTGTACAAAATATAGTGTCCATATATACATGCAGCCAAAATACTTATGCTCATAAAATGAAAATATATAAATCTTTGAAAACAAAATATGGGTTATCATTGATTTTCAACTGTGTAACTCAAGTGTTAGAATTTATAGTTTTAGCCAAAGATGTCAAAGCAGGTCTAAAAGGCAAGGTTTGCTATAGATTTAGCTCCTTATCAACAGGCGCACCATAGGCACCTCTCGTTCATTTCTCATGTGGATTCCCGGCCTCACGCATAATGGATAAGTGCTTAATCATGGGCTGCCTCCCAGCTGCTGCTGTGAACTCTCAGAGAAGGACCCATCATATTACGCAAGTCTATCCTACAGTGTAGCTTTATCCATATGAACATCTATGAGTAGTAAAGAAATATTCTCACCAGGAGGCAGTGGCACATGGTTTTAATTCCAACACTTGGGAGGCAGAGGCAGGCAGATCTCTCTGAGTTTGAGGCCAGCCAGGTCCATAGAGTGAGTTCCATGACAACCAAGGCTGAAACAGAGAAACCCTACACAGAAAGAGAAAGAGAGAGAGAGAGAGAGAGAGAGAGAGAGAGAGAGAGAGAGAGAGAGAGAGAAGCAAAAGAAATATTCTCAGTGCTCAAGTTATGAAGCAACAGAACATCAATTTTCTGTGTTTGAGGATGACGGGGTCCTGAGCATTTATACAACTATAGAGTTAGAATTGGTTTCTACACCAGATCTTCTTCCAGAGGATGAGCCACATGTACTTCATTTTGAGTGAATTCATCAGCGGATCCAGTCAGCAGCCTGTCTTATTCTTCCTGTAAGATAGAGTGGCATTAATTACCTAAGATGTCCAGGCCTTCGCTCAGTGTGGGAGGTCCTGTTTGGTGACTGTTCCTCTTCAGTAGGACCCTGTAACTGACAAAGTTGGAATTACTGTTCTGTTGTTAAGAAAACGAGTTTATTTTACTATGAGAGGTTTTCTGTTTTTAAGTGTTTTAATAATAAAGTTTATAAAAATAATAAAGAAGATTGAGATGGTAGAATTATATGAGAAAACACCACTTTTGTCCTGAGAACGAATGGTTGTTCTTGTTGCTTTCCTCTACCCACTAGAATTCCCTGCATTGAATATGATGTGGTCTTATTTCACAGAAAGTTTACAAAGAAGATTTTGAGAAGGAGATTAAGGGAAGGTCCTCACTAGATCTGGACAAGACGCCTGCATTTCTACACGTGAAGTACATTACCAACCTGATGAGGGAGGTATGGCTTTGCAAGTTCACGTCAGATGTCACAGAAGAGGGAAACTGAAGAAGTGACCCCAGAAACATCTGCTTAGCAATCCTCTACTAGTTGTATATTTGAGATATGAACTCCTTATTCTGGCCATCACTATCAAGGCCTTGCATTTTCTTAACATAGAAAAGTGTAAGTTAATATGTCTATTTACTGTTGAAGGAAGAAATTATTCAGATTTTCTGGGAAAACCTGGAAGATATTCTACTTTTGCATTGTGATTCTAGCTCAGAAGGTCTGTGAATACTTAGAAGCAGCTGGATTTTACAAAAAAAAAAAAAAGAAAGCTTGATTCTCTCTTATCATCCATGCATATAATATATAATATATTTATACAATATATTATATTTCTGAAATAAAATGTTACACACACACACACACACACACACACACACACACACACACACACACACACACAGTCTCAGGGATCTGCAGCACAATGGATAAGCCTTGTCCTGAGAGAACCACATTTAAAAAAGATTTTTTTTGTTTATTTTTCAAGAGAACGTTTCTCTGTGTAGCCACAACTCTGTATGTCCTGGAACTCGCTGTTTAGACCAGGCTGGCCTTGAACTCACAGAGATCCACCTGCTTCTGCCTCCCAGTGCTGGGATTAAAGGCATGTGACACCACTGCCCAGCTGAGAAAACCACTTTCTTGAAAGCTAGGTTTTCTTTGTTATCATAAAACATATCCTATAAGAAGCTTTAAGCTTTGAATTTTTAATCTTAATTTTTAATTATGTGTACATGTGTGGGTTTGTGGACATGAGTGCAGTGTCTATGGAGGCCTGAGGAGGGCATCAGGTCCCCCAGAACTGAAGGTGTGACCACTCAACTGGGAAGCTGCTAACTCAAGTCCTCTGGATGAGCAGTACATATTCTTAACTGCTGAATCATCCCTCCAGCTTTTTGGGCAGTTTTCCTTGTAGCATCATGACATTTGATATCAGAAATGAAGTTTTCATATGGGAAAGAAAGTCTGAATATATGATTTATTCAAAAGTTCTTTCAGTTCTGAATAGGGAAAATTATAGAGTTAGCATATAGACCAGAATAACTCATTACTATTTTTTGCTCTTATCTCCATAGAAATTTTCTTGATAATTTAATTAAAATTTGGTTCGCAATATATTAAAATTGTTGAACATTAAATTTTTTAACTTTAATAAGTCAACATATTATACTTGTGCTTAAACACTTTAAAAACTTAATCCATTTCCCCCAAGTGGCTCAAAGCTAACTCTACTGTGACATGTTCATTTAAATGATTATATGTTAATGCAATCTAGAATATAATGTATAAGTAAAATATGCCTATGAAAAGAAAAGTGAAGTCTTACTCTTAGACCAGTGGAATGAGTTGAAGCCTGATTTCCATCTGGAGGCGTCTCATTGTGAACTCTTAATAAGCAAATGACAGCTGGCTTTTGCCATCTAAGTGACATAAGAAATTACTGTGACTTCCTGGAATAGCAATATAGCTTCTATACGATGTCTCTTTTCCTTTTTTTTTTTTTTTCCTTTCACTTCTCATTCTTGTAAATTTTCTTTGAAACTGAGAACAAGTAAATGGCATTGCCTTGTTATTGGTCTCCATTTGTCTGCATGTCAAAGCAGGACCTTCCAATCATTTGCATACAGGTGACAAAGTGAGGTTAGTCTTTGACTGTTTCCCTTTATTGCTTTTTTCTTTCTTAATGGGAAAAAATACAATGCAAATTCTTTC
This sequence comes from Acomys minous, assembly GCF_964271855.1. Lineage (NCBI taxonomy): Eukaryota > Metazoa > Chordata > Mammalia > Rodentia > Muridae > Acomys > Acomys minous. Next base: position 19,892,692 of record NC_140494.1, on the reverse strand, counting down.
AAAGGAAGTTTTCAGAACAATAATGCTATGAGTTTCTTATAACTAAAACATAGTTGGAAACATTTTGGCCTTTGGGTTCTGAATGTCTGAAGAGGATAGGGAAAGGCCCACAAAACCATTCATTGGAGCAGGCAGCTTGAGGCTACTTTAACAAATATAGACTGTGTATACTCAGTAGACTGAGTGGTTTCAAATCAAACAGTTCTGGTTCTGAAAACAAAGAAGCTCCAAATCAAGGTGCTGGTGGACTTGGCTCCAGGTGAGAGGCCAGTTCTGCTTAACGATGGCTGCTTTCTCTGTCACTAGACTAGAGGAACAAAGGAAAAATGGTCTCTTTTCCTATAGCGCCTTTAACCTCACTGTGGGCCCTACCTTCATAACTGCATCGAAACCCAGTTACTTCCCGAGGGAGCTGGGCCTTCAACACGTGGAGTTTGGGAGGGACACAAGTATTTCGTTCATAATGGCTGTGGCTAATCTTTTACTTAGTTACATAGAGATAGCTAATTGAAAAGCCTCTTGGTTGCTTAACACAATTATACATTTCTGCATCTTAGCCCCTAGCTGTAAATGGAGTCTATGTTCCTTACTTTATGGTTTTATATTGCTATGTAGGGTCTCCCAAATCTCATTTAAGACTCATGCTTGATGTAAGGCCTTTGGCTGCTGCAATATTTGGCCTGATTTCCGCCCCATTGGAAATGGAGGCTAAGTTACTCAAAGGCTTCCTAAAGGTCACAAGACCAAATTAGTAGAAAGGTTGTGACTTTCATTCAAGGTCATCTGACTGAGAACTATTTATAAAATCACTGGTAAGCTCCACAATGTCTCCTAAAGCTATTGCTTGATCAGAAGTCAGGCTAATTTAAAGATACATGATTTAAAAACACAGGGGGTGGGTGTTGGCATGACATGAACTCCAGAATTAACTGAAACCTGATTTCTTATCATTAAAGGGAATTATATCTGCTGTTTAGCAAAACAGTCATAAAATAAAACTTGATTTGATGGAACAAAGTATTGTTTTTTTACAGTGCAAGGAATTAAGGAAATAAATAATTCATCAGTAGAAAGTAAGTAATATACAAGCGTCTGTATAAAGCAGCTGTGTTTACTTAAAATATAGTATCGAACATTGGGATCAGCTGGCAGAATGCTTGATTAGCATGCACAAAGGCCTGGTGGCCATTCCAGCACCACATAAGATGAGGTTGGAAGTCCGCACCCATAATCCCAGCACTCTGAAGTAGGGGAGAGAGGTCCGACTGTCAAGGCTGTATTTGTCGACTTGTGATTTCTAGGCCAGCCTAGGGTGTGTGAGACTCTATCTAAAACTTTAAAAATATGATATGAAGACATACATTCAATTGCTAATCTGATTATGTGCATTTCTTTACCTGTGTTTATGTATCTGCATTATAAGATTGATCTTCCATGTAGAGTTATAGGAGAAAAGTGTAATGAAAAAAGCATTGTATATTTTGTACTCTGATATAAAATGGCCCATATTGACATACAAATACTACACTAATCGTTTTAAAAATAAAATGAGTGAATGAGAAAAAAAAAGACATACATTCAAAGTCTTCATTATGAATTTCAAGGAAAAAAATTTAAAAGATATTTGAATAAAATACAATCTTAAAACCACCTCTGGCTAAAGCAAGCTTTGGCTTTGTAATTCTTTCCAGTACGTTCTGTTAGAAGTTCACATCAAATAGTCATTTTGTAAATCACTTCAAATAATAAGAAATATATATATATATATATATATATATATATATATATATATATATATATATTTAAGATTTTTCCCCAACTTTTAAAGGGAAGATATCTTTTTTTTTTTTTAAGTTCAGTATGATGCCAAAAGACACTGGGAGAAAGGCTGAAACAGGGGTAATAGTGGATGCCACTTTGAGTTTGGTAAAGGAGAAAATGAAATGTCAATGAAAAAATAGGCGAGAATGTTCAGTGTCTAATTTTTTCCTCCCTAGCAATATTTTCTCCTGTCTGTGGTCTCCAGAAGACATGTACACTGGCATTTGAGCTAAAGTAATTGCTGCGATACCTTCAAAATGAAATATTCTGTTCTTGTCTTATAGAAAGAATATAAAAAAGATTTGGAAAATGAAATAAAAGGGAAAGGAATGGAACTTAGCTCAGAAGTTCTTGATATTCAGAGAGCAAAGCGAGCATCTGAAATGGCCAGCGAGGTGAGTGACTTCATCCAGCAGCTCAGAATGAGAGCAGGTCAGCTGCTTTCCTCACCTGACATCGCTTTTCCAAGGGTTCTGTGTGGCACAGCTCATGTGTGTAGATGGTAATAAACAGCCATGTCTTAACATGAAAAGATAATCTCATCCTCACAATCTTTTGATAGGCTGTGGAGAAAAATGGTCACTTTAGAGAAATACGGGTCATCAGCAAAATATTCCTATGAGATGTGACCTGATGATTTGAAAGCAAGGAGAGGGAAAACGATGGGGCAGGCGGTGTGGCCTTGTGTCCTGGCAGCAGCTGCAGCTGAGAAGCTTGTGTGTCTTGTTCTTTAAGCAGCACACATCTCTGGTTTTCATCTGGTTGCTAAGAGTGATAAACCTCCGGATGGAGGAAAGTCGTTGCTTCTCACTTCATATGCACTTTATAAGAAGAAATTAAATGTCCAGTGTCAGTCTCCCATTCCTTATACTGTCATTACTGTGGTGTCACACAGTGGCTTTGACATCCGTAGTGTTTAAAAAGCTATATATACACCTGGCTCCTCAGGAGTCCAACACCCAGCTGGCCTCAGGCACCTAGTTAGAGCCTGGCTTCCTCGGCTTTGACCGCACCTACTCTGACCTAAGATCCTTACTACAGGTGCCTGACCAATATGGCCTCCAACAGCTGGTAAGAAACCCAGCCTCAGGCCTGTCCACTCTGGTTGAATTCCGAAATCAAAAGACACCGACTAGCCCACTGAATTAGCAACAGTGCCTAACTTTTTGTTTTCTACAAGGAAGAAACCTCACTTTCTTGACTAGGTACTACCTTAGAATGAAAGATAGAGAAAAGTATTCTACAAGCAGGCACAGCTGTTCTGAACTAAGGCAAAAAAGACTTCAAGCCAAAACTAATCAGGAGAGACAAAGAAGGCCACTTCATTTCAATCCACCAAGGGACATTGATTCTAAACATGAGTCCACCAAAGCTGGCTGCACCCAACTTCATAAAGCAAACAGTATTAGGCAGTAAGCCACAGATTAACTCCAATAAATAGGTGACTTCAATATATACTTTCACCAATGGACAGAATATAATCAGGGAAACATTGGAGCTAATGGATACATACTTACAGAACATTTTGCCCAAACACTGCATAACATACATACCCCTCCCCACCCATTATACCACACAGGTTTCTGTAAAACAGAGAATATATTGACCCAGAAAGGAAATTTCAACAAATTTAGGAAAACTGAAATAACCCCATGTGTTCTATCTGACCACAATCAAGTAAAGCTTAATCAATAAAAACAAAAGAAATACCAGAATATATAAAAACTCATAGAGATTAAACTACTCAACTGTCAGGTATTTGAACTATTGATAAAATTAAGGAAGAAACAGAAAAGTTCTTGGAATTAGATAAAAAAATGAAAATATTGCTTACTAAAATCTCTTAGATAAAATGAAAAAACCAAAGTCCTATGGAAGTTAATGTATTGTTCTGGGCACTTACATTAAAAATGAGATGTACTTCAAAGAGATAATTTAATAATGCACTCAAAAGGTCTGGGAAAACAGAACAAACCAAACTGAAAGCAGTAGATGGAAAAAAATAATTGAAACCAGGGCGGAAATTGAAGAAGTGGAGACAAATATGCAAACAAGCCAACACAAAGAACCAATGACACAAGGAGGAGTACATTCTTTGAAAAGATAAACAAGATGGCCAAACCTGAGTCAAATTACCTAAAAGAAAGAAAAGATCCAAATTAATAAAATTAGAGATGATAAGGAGACATTACAACAAACTGAAGAGAGGCACACATGGCAAAAAGCATTCACTATGACCAAGGTGGCTTTATCCCAGAGATGCAAGGATGGTTTAACATATGCAAATTGATAAATGTAATAAAACATGAAAATGGACTTAAACATGAAATGCCTGATCATCTTTGTAGATAGAGAAAAATTCTTTTGACAAAATCTAACATCCCTTCATAGTAAAGACCTAGAGACAACAGGATTGAGAGAATATATCTCGACATTGTGAAGGTTGCTATATGCGTCAAAAGCATAGCATTTCTGCTAAATAGAGAAAACCTCAAAGCAATTCTACTAAAATCAGAAGCAAGACAGGCCACTGTCTCCTTCCGAGTTCAATACTGCACTTGAAAGTTGGCTAGAAAGATAGGACGAGAGCAGGAAATAAAGGGGATGCACATAAGTAAAGAAGTCAAAATATTCCTGTTTGCATTCTTTACAGAAATAGAAAAAAATCTTGAAATTCACAGGCAAACAGTCAAGACTGCTAGTGTCTGCACAATCTGCTTTAGTTGCAGCATTGTGCGCAGTCTTCATTGAGGGGTCAGTCTTGTTATTTCGTGTCAGTTACATCTGGGAAGTTTACTTTATACTTACAATGGCAGGTCCAGTTGGAAAATTGAGTGACAAGATGGCACTAGGAAAAGCAACAGAGCAGGCCTTGGCGAGGGTGGAGGGCAAGAGCAGAGAATGCCAACCCCCTGCTCCTAAGCTCCATTGATGCTGGGCTGTGTTGCTGCCTCATTCCCTTCAGTGTGGATCTCATGGGGGGCAATGCTTATCCCTATTTCACAGACAGGTGGGGATGGTAGGAATCAGCTGTAGTGTCGCTGGCTCAGTTGTTGAGTGCTCTGACCTCATTATCGGTTGTTCTTCTGATAGTATGAACCAATCTGCATCCTTTTGCCTGTCTCTCAGCCTCTAAGACAGCACTCCATGAACACTCTCACTGGACAATTGCCTTCCTATCAGTATAAAATCATCTCTAGTGAGAATAGCAGTTCTAATCGTGTCTTCCCCCACCCCCACCAAACACTTAGATCTGGGTGATCACACATGGTAAAAAGCATTGCATTCTCTTGGAGATTAGTCCTTTATAGTTTTCTTTCTTCATAAGTATGTGGGGGGCGTGGTGGGGTAGTGTGTGCCTTTATGTATGTGTATTGTGTTTACATATGTGTGAGTGTACATGTGTATGGTACATGGCCGGAGGTTGATGTTGAGCGTCTGCTGTTCTGCTTTATTAACTGAGGGTCTCTGCTGAACAAGTGCTTACTGATTTGTCTAGACTAGTCCATGTAGTTCTGGAAGATCTAAACTCTGATCCTGATGCTTCTATGGCAAGCTCTGTTGGATATAACATTATCCACTGAGCCATCTCGCCGCAGCCCTCTCTCGATCACTTAATAATGCTTAGGGTTTTTTTTGTTGTTTGTTTTGTTTTGTTGGTCCATGTTGCCCACAGACTGACTAAGTTGTGTTGAATGTTGCTTTAACAGAAAGAATACAAGAAGGACTTGGAGGTGGAAATTAAAGGGAGGGGAATGCAAATCGACGCCGATACCCTTGAAATACAACGTGCGAAAAAAGCTGCCAAGATCGCCAGTGAGGTGAGTGGGGAGGGTCACACAGACCTCCAAACCCCGTCTTTGTATTCAGTGAGTCATATCAGCAGCTGGATCAGTGCGTGGAAGCTCGCAGAGCTCTGTGGGCCGGTTTGACAGCTTGGAATGGAGTGTGTTTCAAGTCATGATGATTATTTGGAAATTTATAGTTCCTACTTCGCTCATAGCCTTTAAACACATCAAAGGAAGCTTGGAAAAAGGCATTCTAATAGATCGCACACACATGCACTCACGCACAGACACATACCGAGGCACATTTTATTACTATAAAACAACACATTCCATGTTAATCTAGGGTTGATAAATTCTTTTATAGTCTATTTTCTATAGGATAGCTCATACTCTGCTTGGCATATTTGTGTTTCCAACATTTTGAGGAAAACATACAAATATTGCAGTTTTAATGTGAGTATAATCTTTGTTTCTGTGTGATTGTGTTTAGAAGACATCCTTTGTTGGCTTTATGTCTGTGCTTGAGATTTCTAGAATCAGCTCTTGGGATAAGATATGTCTTGAATGGCCATGTTCGTTTGTTCATTCATCCATGCATTCATTCATTCACTCAAACTGCATTTAAGGTTTACTTAAGTCTCTGTATATATAAGATCATGTTTGATCTTGGGAACTATGACAGAGACTTAGGTGGACATGTTTAAGTCTTTCTACAATGTCAGCATATATTGAATTATAAATTCATAAGGTTGAGCAGTTTCAATGGCAATAATTTATAATAAAATCCACCCATCTTGATAGCTTGGACAAGGTGAATGAAAGTCCTTTATTCAAATGTTAATTCCTGCTAACTTTCATATACCACACACACACAGTATATGTGTGCATATGTATTTGTGTATATATGTATACATACATGTATATATAGATAAAATTATATATATATATATATATATATATATATATATATATAAATGAATACAAGTAAAAAAAGACTACAGCAGAGTTCAAAGTTCAAAAGGTTTTAGAAGTGGACTAAGAGTCTGTGTAGGTGAAAAATAAACCAGATCAGTGTAGAGAGGCAGCTGCTGGTGAAGCTGTTGGTAGAGTTGAAGTGAGATTTGAGAGCAAAGCTACAGAAATCAGAGGGGTAAAAGGCAAAACTGGGTCAGGAGTGGAAAAAGGGTCAGGAGCAGGAAACAGCTGGTCAGGTTCAGGTCCAGATGGGGTTAACAGGTAGATGAAGAGGCAGTTGGGTAGCTGTGTCAAGCAGCCAGGAGCTGAGCCATTGGAGGGAGTCCTTGATCACAGATGCATACCAGGTATGAAATTATGAACTGGGTGGGGCCGTTTCCCCACAGAGTTAGCTATCTATCACTTATCAAGTCCAGGTGAGAGCATGACAGCTTTGCTCAAGCTGGTGTGTCCATTACTTCTTGATTTTCACTGGTATAATTTTAACACACACACACACACACACACACACACACACACACACACACACACACACGCACATGCATGCCACTAGTAGGCTGACTCCCTTTCCAGTCTCTGGAATAAGCCATTGTTCAGTGTGTGCTGGATGAGTGATGCCTCATAAAGGGTGTGGTTTTGGGGTCCACCGAGGGGCCACAGTCAGAACATACTCAACAACTTCTTGTAGAATGGAATGTCTGAGGATGAGCCAGAGCCCCAAAAGCCAGTTTTATAAAATGTGGAGTTGCTTAGAGTAGGGCAAAGCATAATTTCAACAGTTACAGTAAATTCCTAACCTGGATTCCGTTTCAATTCTTGACCTATAAGGTGCATCTTTTTGTTTGTTTGTTTGTTTGCTTTTTGCCACAACAGCTATACTTTTATGAACTTTTAAAATGGTGAGCCAGAAACTGCATCCACTATTAGCTCACTTTAGCAGATTAGAGTGTATTGCAGCAGGGTGGGGATCCAGGGCTAGAAAAAGGAGAAAAGGAGCTTTTGAAATTATTATCATTGGAGTGACTGGTCAAGCCAACTGAAAGCATCCTTCTAGAGCAAGGAATATGGAATGTATAGAAACTTAGAATTTCATCCATCTGCCTAGTAGTAGGCTTAAATATTTAATTACTCATATTTGTACACTGACTAGGTTTTTTAAAAAAATATATACTAGGATAATAGTATGAATTTAGTTAGTGACAGCTGAGGGGACAATAGGCTTAAGGAGTCAGCTATGTTCTACATGACCCAGGGAGAGTGTGGAGATGCTATCATCTTTGTACTCTAGGTAACTCATTTACATATTATCTTAATTACTGTTGGTCCATCTTGTCAAATTGACAGGCTCTTAAATCCTTTGCAGGTAAAATTTGAGATTTTGCTATTGACTTTTAATATACAAAGCAGGGTTTAAAAATAATGTGAATCTGATGTGTTGTTATGTCAGTGTCCTCCAATAGTTAAACTTGTACCATTTCTGTGGCTTAACTGTGTGACTTTCTATAGCCAACAAGATATCAGCAAATTGGACAAAGGCTCTCCTGATACATGTGTGTCCTTGAAATGAAGCACATGTGTTTTCTTTGAATGAAGCTGTTATCATGTGCTGTTTTAAACCCTCCAAGTCTGCAGGTGTTTTGTTCATACAGTGATGAAGTTGCCTAGTGACACTGTTTTCAGAATGAGCCCTGTCATTCTAAAAGGTTGTATGGCTCAGTTTCCCTTCCTGACCTAGTTTCCAGACAGGGTGTGTCTGTGGTCATTTATATCCAGGAAGAAAAGGAAAGATTCTACTGATACCTCCATGATAAAGGAAGTGCACCCATCCCTGAACTAACCACATAGACCCAAGGATGGGACAGAATGGTTTGCTTAAGCCCCAAAGGGTCCAGACACTTAGGCCAATATTATATAAACCTAGTGGTTGAGAATGGAAATGTAGCAAGTTGCAATAATTGAGAATAGCACAGTCTTATAGTCACAGTATTGATCACCAACTAAACTATATAGTCTCCAGTAAATTTTCAAGTTTATCATTGGAATACAAAAATTTCCCCAATGTAGTTCTGTACTTTTCCTTAGTGCAGCTTAGTAGACAAAACCTTCTGGTTATGTATACATGTGTTACTGTACATCAGACTTCTATCTTGTTATATATAAATAAAAGAATAAGGTCTAATCCAGCTTTAGAACGGGGTAGTCCTGATGTCAGAATGACACCAAGTTTTCTTGGCACCATTTTGAAATGATTGCAGAGCACTGTGTGTTTCATTTTCTACAGAAAGACTATAAACGAGATCTGGAGACGGAAATTAAAGGGAAAGGAATGCAGGTCAGCACGGACACCCTGGATGTTCAGAGAGCCAAGAGGGCATCTGAGATGGCCAGCCAGGTAAGGCTGGTGTGAGCACCGAGGCTCTGGCAAGAGTGCAAATGCCCCTTTGCTGTTAAAGCAGTGCATACATGGCAACGTGGCCCCCAAGGGTGAAGCAGAACTGAGGTTATTTTCTGTTCTTTTAGAAGCAATATAAGAAAGACTTGGAGAATGAAATTAAGGGGAGAGGAATGCAAGTGAATATGGACATCCCAGACATGCTTCGAGCCAAGAGAGCATCTGAAATCTACAGCCAGGTTGGTAGAGGATGATGCCACTTTGCAGTAATGTACTAATGTACTCTAATTCTGTCACTATGTGCTTCTAGAGGGTGTTTTCCCTTCCATCTTCTGAAGACATTGCCTTCAAAGTTAGTGCACTTTTATTAAGACCCCCCTCGACCAAACTTGACTTGCATGTCTAATTAGGACAGTGGCTATAGATTCAATTTAGTAGCCATTATGAAGTGCCAAAGTCCCTCATGGGTTCCCCTCTTTTGAGGCCAAGAACATTTTGACCTTATTTTTGTTTTTAAATCCACTGCATATTTGCATTGTATATTTGTCCATAGGACAGAAAAATAAATCTAAAAATCTTTTATTTTTATTTTACAAGGAGCAACATTTTAAATAGCTCTCAGTGAAGCAAAGTAACTAAAAATGAGAAGCTCTAAGTTTTCATGGTAAAACTTATTGCCAAATAAATATACCTGTCACATATTCTGCAAAAATTTTAAAAACTGGGTGTGAATAAGGGTGGTTGTATTCTCAGAAGGATGGATATTACATGTTTTCTCACATATAAAGAATCTGGATTTAAACACACACACACACACACACACACACACACACACAGACACACAGACACACAGACACATAGACACACACACAGGAAAGGGAAGCTGTGTGTAGAAGAAAGAACTGAATGAAAGAGGAAGAAGAACTCAGTGGGCAATAATGATGAATGAAAGATATATACTGCTTCTTTTGAAAAACATAAATATGAGAAAGATAATATCTCAAGAGAATGTATTTATAGAGGAACAGGATGGCTTACGAAATCTGATTTGGATGAAAACATATATGATTTAATCATATCCTTGCTGTAAAATTACCTGAATGAAAAACATGAAATCGTTCTAGAAGTGATGAAAGTAATTTCAACCCAAACTGGGCACATTTGTTCAAATTCTGGCTAAGGCAAAGCAGTGTTGGTGTGAGTTGGTTTGTGGTGGGAGTTGTCAGGGTGGTGGAGTGGGAACGTGGGGGGATCTGTTCGCTCCTCAGCTGCCTAAGACGGTGCAGCAGTTAGAATGGTCTTAAAGGTCATTAAAGAGCCCCCGTTCTTCATGCTGCATGGAGACAGTGAACTTGGGGACACTGGCTGTATCTACATAAACTGAGTGCAAGTCTTAAGGAAGTCCATGAAACACGCAAATGGAAACACAAGTCAGTAGTGAAACGCAGCTGCCTTTGCGCCCTTCCTCACTGCTTGATAAGTGAGTGTGTGCTTCACAGTTGCCTGCACTCTCTAGAGTGCCTGAGTTGAGTCTCACTTCCCGTGCTCACTGGTTGGTGCCTCAGCTTCCCCATTGGATAAAGATATCTGTTTGTGGGATTGATGGAATAAGTAAATGTGTTGGGTATTTAATACGATGTCAATGGTATCATAACATAAACCCAGGTTTTATTAAAGGAGCTCGTTGTAGCTTACTTACTGGAGAGGAACTTGAGATGTTTAATAATCTTAACTACAAGGACACAGAGGGCTCAGGAGCCCCACAAGAAGACCATCAGGGCTGATGGATCTGGACCCAGGGGGACCTGCACAAACTGCTGTACCAACCAAGGACAATGAATGCAGTAAACTTAGACCCCCCTGTTCAGTTCTAGCCAATGGACAGCTCATTCTCCATGGTTGTGGGCAGAGCAGGGACTGCCTCTGACATGGACTCTGGTGCCCCCTATTTGACCACTCCCCCTTGGCGGGGAGGCCTGGTGGCACTCAGAGGAAGGGGAAGCAGGCTACCAAGATGAGACCTGATAGGCTGTGATCATATGGTGGGAGAGGAGGTCCCCTTCTGTCACAGGCCTACAGTAGGGGAATAGGGTGAAAAAGGTAAGGGAGAAAGGGAAGATACAAGTGAAGGGATAACAATCAGGATGTAATCTGAATAAATTCTTTAAAAAATTAAAAATAAATAAATATATTCAACTAAATGTTGAAAAAAAGTAGCATGTTTTCCTTAGCCACTGATTTCTACCAAAAGCAGGAAACTAAGCAGCAATCTAGAAGCTTACAACAAGGTAGAGTAGAGAGTTGCGTCAACGCAGAGGTGCTGGAGACACTGGGGCAGTCTGAGTTTGTTCGCACATAGAAGAGTCGGTCCCCAGTTTAGGAAAGACATAGAAGCTCATCTCCCTGAGGTGTCTGAATGGACTGGAGTATGATGGCCTGCACAGAAGCAGGGCTGCTGTGACAGACTGTTTACTAACACCCTTCATTTTAGTGTCTGTGTCACCAGTTGGTTGAATCTTGAATTAGGAGTCATAGCCATGTGGTATGGTAAGGCTGTAGGTGGCACTGTATCCTCTTCTCCTCCCACCGCACACAGCTTTCAATTTGGGATAATTTTATATTTCCAGAGGAAGTATAAAGATGAAGCTGAGAAAATGCTTTCCAGCTACTCCACAGTGGCAGATACTCCCGAAATCCAGAGAATCAAGACGACCCAACAGAACATTAGCAACGTGAGTAGCTGTGGCATGCAAAGCTTGGGGCGAGGCTCACTTTGGGTTTCATGGGGAGTTTGCAAAGTTTGCATATATATAATAATTTATAGTGGGGAGGAGATGTAGGTCTAAACATAAAAGCCACTTGTGCTTCATATACCCTTTATGCGCACATTCTGAGTGAATTCCATGTATTGTTTTTAGTGCACTTGGGCTATGACTTAAATTCACCACAGGAGTCAGGTCAGTTGGCAGAAAGTCTAAATTTCAGATGTTTTGGTTAGAGATGCTCAATTTGTATTCCCCCCCCCCCCAGTTTAAATTAATGGTTTGTGTGCTTGCTTGCTTATTTGTTTGTTTGCTTGTTTATATTTTTATTTATTTATTTGTTGTGGTTCTGGGGATTATATCCAGGATCTTGTTCATGCTAACCAATGCTCTGTCATTGAAATATATCCCAACAACCCCCACTTCTAAAATATTATATTTTGTAAGAGTGTCTTTTCCTTCATTGCCTGAACTTTTTCCTATATAATTTTCATTATTCCATCAGATGAGTTTATTTCTTCAAGATAAAAATAATTAATTCTCATAACTGATAAATTAATTAGTTAATTTAAATAAAATAAGTAAAATTCATTTTATTACAGGGTTTCTCTGTGTAGCCTTGGCTATCCTAGACTTGCTTTTAGACCAGGTTGGCCTTGAACTTACAGAAATCCACCTGCCTCTACTTCCTTTTCTCATAAATTCTGACTGTTAGAATTGTTTTGAAGTTTCAAATCCAAATTTTGTATTAGGTACAAATGACAAATGTTGACTTGATTTTAGCTCAAGAGGAGTCTCAATCTTCCACACTGATTTTACTGTGAAGATGAAAGTGGTTTTCACTTCATTTGCACAGATGGCATACATCCAGACTTACAAGTTCAAAACCAACTCATCAACTTTCCTGTTTTTATATTGAGGAACAGGAGTTGCCCGCCTACTGTTAAGAAAGTAGGCTTCTGCTAATTGATGCGTCCATAAACTTTAGTTTTTTTATGAAATTATCAAATGGACCACACAGTCAAATATTATAATGTAGAATTATCTCAGCCATTTAGTACTTAAGCACATATCTAATCAAAGGGAATAATAAAACAAGTGCTGTTAAGTTGGAGGGCTTTGGAAATGCTTTCCGCTTCCTAATGAATTGGCTGACTCACTCTCAGGACAGACAGCTGTCTGGTAAGGCTAGGATCTCCCTGAGACAGGCCAGGCTGTGCCACGAGATGGCAGTTCTCACCAGAAGGATTGGGGAGAGGGTTGATCCCCAATTTTCATCTCTTTCAGCTTATGTCTTACATCATCCCCACCCCTGGGGCACACCGGAGTAGCCAGTGTCTGTAGGGGGAATCACTCTGTTCTCATGTGTCTTTCCTGTGTTTTTGCAGCAAACTTTTGTTTTTCTTTTTGTTTGGAAGGAGTAGATGTCAGGGGTGGAGCGAAAGGGCAAGGTAAGAACGATGACGCAGTCAAGGCTGGTACTGGTGATATAGTCAGTGTTTTCCCAGGAGACACGGAGCGACTTCTGTCTTTGGAAGATTAGCAGTGGCCTGAAGCCTCCATTTTGGGGGATTAGATGCTAACTGCTGAGTGCTTTGGTTTTTGTAAAAAAAACAAAACAAACAAACAAACAACAACAAAAACCGCACGTGCCATAGATCTATATTTGAAGCAGGAAACCATGGATTGCCACTTACATTCTTAAGGCAAATAATGTGCCCCCCAGCTAAGGTACTCACTGTGCCTGGATTACCTGGGCTAAGAGGTTATAAGATCTGAAACCAAAGACAGCATTTATTATCGTAATGGACTATCTCATTGCTTCATGTAATATTGCTTCTCGTAAATGAGACCGGTATTCTCGCTACTGGAAAACCCGAGAAATAGCCTTGCTTGTGTACCAGATCTATTGAATTGTAATAAGCTTACAGTTCTCATTTTTCCTTTCCTCACTATGAAGGTGTCCTACAAGGAAGATGTGGGAGCCGGCACCGCCGTCAGGAACACTCCGGAGATGGAACGAGTGAAGAAAAACCAGCACAATATTAGTTCCGTAAGTTCTCCCCAGCATTAATTATCCTTCCGCAGGCAGACAGGGTCTTCACGAGTGTTTTCAGTTCTTTTCTCAGTAGGATACTTTTTATCTTCTTCGCTTTCTTGAAAAATGATGTCATCGGCCATCAAAGGTCTACCTTCCAGAGTGAAACTCACAGCTTTGTTCCCCTCAAACCTGAAGCTCCATTTCATTTCACGCAGAGCAGAGTAAAGATGACCCGGGCCATTTTAATAAAATCCAGGATTACATTTCATCTTTTGGAACAGAATTTGGGCTGTGTTATATTTTACGTGGAAAGGGTTTGTTGAATATTGTCCCACCTCTTGGAGCAAAGGAATTTTACCTCAAGAAAAATGATCAAAGGGCTTAGTACGCTTATTTGGTAGCTGAAGTGAAGGCATAGATTTGTTTTTTAATGTAGCACCAAGTCACTTTCGTCCTGTGTCAATCATATTTCTGAGCCTTTCCCAGACATAGCTCTGTGCACATATTTCTGTTTTCTGGCTGTATTTTCATTCTACTTTACTAAAAAAAAAACCCTCAAATAAACAAACAAAAAACTGTATCAGTTGAGTATAAATTGTAAAAAATCTTACCCTGTGGTGCTTCTGCCAGTGGGAAATGATAGGAGAGGTATTTAATGCTGTAGGAAAAATGTCTCCCATTTACTGGTTGACACGAACAGCAAATACTTCTTGTCCTTCCAGGAGTGGGGTTGAGCTATGTATTTTCCTGTTGTGGGCAGGACAATGATTCTTTCCTCAACGTTTCTTCCCTGACCCATCTTTTCACCTCTAGTTTTGGAGACACAACCTTCCTGAACTTTCCTTTAAGCCAACCAAATAAAACTGCTTTCAGGGCACGTGTCGGTGCTAATTCAGAGTTAGGTGGTATCCGAAGCATGCGGCCGGGTGGTGGTGTCTGTTGGAATTCCAGGAGAGGCAAGGCGATGCCTATTTTAACACACAGTTATAAAAACTGCACAGAGTGCCAGTGTAGTCAAATCCCTGTGCCACGACAAAAGCCCTGTCCTGAGGACAGCATCTAGAGAGAGAACCTGGTGGCTAAGGCCTGGATGAGAGTAAATGGCATTTTGTTTTGTTCTATGGGAGTTAGAATCAGGTGCCAGTTGAATCTGACAGAGAAGATAGTTCGGGAAAGAAGTGTAAAATGTTAATTATGCATTGATAGTGTTTCAAATGCACCTATTAATGTAATCAACTATATTATGTATACTGTCTAGTCATTCTCCTACAGGGAATGACTGTGCTTTTTTTTTAATGAAGTATTTTTTTTCTTTTTTTTTCTTTTTCAGTTTTTCGAGACAGGGTTTCTCTGTGTAGCCTTGGCTGTCCTGGATTCAATTTGTAGACCAGGCTGTCCTCGAACCTACATCAATCTGCCTGACTCTGCCTCCCTGAGTGCTGAAATTAAAGACGTGAGCCATCATGGTTGGCTTGAGTCTTGAAAAGTTAAAACTTTTATCTCTAATAGCATTGGGCTTTTCACCCTAACAAAACATATAAAACAACACAGTTTGTCAACTTTGTTTCCCTCAGTCTTTTCTAGCAAGCGATAACTGTGCAGTTCTGTATTTCTGAGATTGGGCCATAACCCCCTGCTTAATATTCAAATGGAGACTTGGCCTTTCAAGATTAGCCTGATCTGTCAAACCAAGAGGCCATTCACTAACATTTAAACACGCCGACATTTTCCACCTCCCAGGACAAGCCTTTTTGCTATTAGCTTTCTGTGCTAAGACCTGTTTTTTGAATTTCATTAGAGAAACATGTCTCAGTGAACTCTACCATTAACTGTTTCAGGTCTGAGTTGATACTGGCACCTTTCCTCACGTTCAACCCACAGACACTAAAACAGATGCTGCCTGAGGGAGTAGTGCTTCACGCCAGCCTATGCTTGAGCTTTGATGATTTGAAGCATTACTGGGTGATTTCTAACACCTATTTGGTGTCCATTTAAGTCTTGTCTAAATTTCTGTGTGCACTTCCGGTTCTTACTGGTGTGCTGATAGGTTTGACTCCAGCTCGGGACTTCATGTATTATATCCTCTTCACAGACTGTCACCTATGGGATTTCCTCTGCTATAAAGCAGAGCTCATAGTATTAAAGAGGTATTGCCTTTAAAGCGCATGACAGATTGATGAATAGGAGAATCAGGGCAAGAGTCTCTCATTGAAGTGATGTCTGGGTTTACGTTCACTAGGAATTGTAGTTTCTCCCTATCAGCAACGCTGGCCCACAAATCTTTAGCTCAAGCTCTAACGTGAAGGATATTTCTACCAATAATGATTAAATGAAATGCTCCCCGCTGTAACTCTATCATTTTAGTCCTGAGAACTTGCCTAAACTCTCACAGGTAATAGTACAAAGGCTGCTGCTCCTGAGGGAGAGGGCACACTGGCAGAACGCCAACCCTTGCCACTTATTTTGCAGGCTTCTCAAATTTTTCTTCATTTCATGCTCATTCATAAGAGCGTGCACTTCAAGAGCGAGGCCTGTGCAAGGCCCTAAGGCTGAATTTCAACTCTAAAAACTCACTGACTATCGCTGTATAGTTTCTTGCAAAAGGATTTTCTCTCCCGCCTTTACTGCAGCTGTCAGAAACTCTCAACAGATATGCCATCCCTGTGCTCTGGGTTTGCTGCTCCTTGGTGTTTGGAGATGTTGCAGAATTGCTGGATTATGCAGTCATCTTCCTTCTCTGCCCCCAGCTAATAAAGAAGATCTCTATGCAGTAGGTGAGGGCATCGTCTGTAGTGTTAGGTCAGGAGTCAGGGCCTTCTAACCTTAGAACTTGGTAAGGAAGGAGACGGAGACCCTGTGAGGAAGGTTAGTAGAGACTGCATCCCACTGAAGAGCAGGCCTAAGATTTTTGTGACCTTTGCTCTCGATGCTGCGAGTGACAGCAAGAGTCTCTTTTACATTTAATGTGAGGACAATGAGGATAAGTCATTTTAAACTTAAGATGATAATTTAGTAAACACCACTCTAATTCCTTATTACGGATGAAATAAAAAACTAGAAAGTCACCAATAAATTTTATAGTGTAAAAGTTAACAGTGAAAGGAACGTTCAACGTGGAAAAGTTTGTGGACTAGTGTCTGTCTCATGAAGATGAAGTCTGGAAGAAGTGGACACAAAGTCCCACCGCTACCCCACAAGCTGTTTCTGATTGATGCATGCTGAAAAAGAAACTCAGCTTCGTCTGATGAAGTATCAGCCACACTCCAGGGCAGACTCTGTTACTGCAAGCAGTTGTCCAATTCAAGATGGACTCCATGTTGTTGCTTTTTGTGTGTGTATTTGGTTTTGTATTTGGTTTGATAGCTTTAGTCTTTTTTTGTCTTTCTTTTTTTTTCTTTTCTTTCTTTTTTTCTTTTTGAGAGAAATAAAGCTGGATATGTAGGAAGGTGGGGAATATTTGGGAGGCATTGGAGGAGGGGAAGAATATGAACAAAACACACTGTATGAAAAGAAATTAAATTAATGTTTAAAAAATGATATTGGTATCCTGGGAGAAAGGGTAAAGTATGAGTGGTCTGCGCCATATGATAATTTCCTTTAGTATGTTCCAGTGGTACACATTTATTTCCCATGATTCAAAACTTTGTTATGCTTTGTTCCCCAGTTCCAGTACAAAGATCAAAACTACAAGGCCACTCCGGTAACCATGACCCCAGAGATAGAGAGAGTGAGGAAGAACCAGGAGCAGCTGAGTGCGGCAAGTCATTCTGCTCTCTTTGATGTTTTATCTAACGTGAAGTATTTTCATTAAAAAAAAAAAAGTACTCTCTGTGAATCAGTGACTCCTCGATGTCTTTGGGTGTTCTTTGCCACATCTGCCCACTGAAGCAAGTTTGCGTCATGTTTTCTTACTCAAAAGGTCTTCATTAAGCACCCAGGACACAGGGATCCATAAGAGCCACATCTTTACTTGTGAACCTTTCAGTTTAGAACTAAATCTCTAAAATTGCATCTAGGTAAGGAGCTGGGAAGTAGAGTGGCGTATGCATTGGAAAGGAAAACAGTATTGGAGATAGGATAGGGGAAGCTTTGCTTGCCTGTCCTCTAGGATGCAGAACCAAGGCGAGCACCATACAATGAAATGGAAGTCATCGGCCAGTCCCTTAACCGACTGTGGTGAGAGCTGTTAGTTGACAATGGAGAGGGAAGTCTACTCTGAGCCAGTCCCTCTCTTATTATATATGTCAACACCTGAGCTCAGCGTTACTCATTTCTTTGACTGATGGATGTGGAAAAGTAGCCATGGCAAGTCAGGGCAAAACTGGGACTTGAACTCAGGACCCTTGGAATTTAGAAATCTCCTTAGGCTAATTACAAGTAGTTACCTTTTACCATTTTTTTACAACCCTTTTATAGAATGTTCCTCAATAGTGAGAATGTGAGAATAGCCTCTTTCTTGCAAGACTGGCATTTTGGAAGACCTTAAAATTTAAGAGTAAGTTCTCCCAGGTGGAGGAGGAAAATCAAGGTCAATTAAAGGTGGAGACTCGAGGCCAGAAGCAAGCTAAAGCACCTTGCCAGCCTGCCACATGGACTTTGTTCCAATTTATTGCCAGGGCATCATTCTGGGGTTTCTTTATTTAAGGGTTCTCCCTTATTTCCATTGTTTTGATCTGTAGAGTTTGCGATTAGTTTTGGCGTGGAACAGCTCACTTATTGAGGATCCCCTCACCCCCACTTTTTTTTTTAGTTTTTCCAAGACAGGGTTTCTATGTGCAGCTCTGCCTGTCCTACAACTTGCTCTGTAGACCAGGCTGGACTCTAACCCACAGATTTGCCTGCCTCTGCCTCTCAAGTTCTGGGATTAAATGAATGCGCCAGCACCCAACTGAAGAGCCACTGTAAGCAGCTTAATCAACACTTCTTGATCACTTGAGTTCAGTTAACAGGAGGCCACTGCGAAAGCCCATGTGTGAGAAGTAATGCATAAAACTTCGGTTTTACAGCCCAAGAAGAGATAGAGCAGTGATATTTGTGCACTATAAATTTATTTATTACCACTAAGCTGTGCATTTAAAATTATTAAGATGATGGATTTTATGCCATGTGTATTGTAGCACAATAAAATATTTTAAATAGAAGAAAAATTATTATTAAAAAATCAAGAATGGGTTTAAGCTCCAGCCTTTTTGTAGTCATTTAGAGCCCTTTACAGTATTTATTAAAATTCCTATATATCCTCTGTAGGTCAAATACAAAGGAGAGCTAAAACCAGCAACCTCCATTTCGGATTTGCTGGAGCTCAAGAGAGTAAAAGAAAACCAGAAGAATATCAGCAACGTGTGACCATCTTAGTATTTATCGTCTGTATTTAATGATAGCAAACATTTCAATATTCAGATAAGAGGATTATAGTAGAGCAGTGGTTCTCAACCTGTTCGTACAACTCCCACAAAAGTTGCATATCCTGCATATCAGATGTTTACACTACAGCTCATAACAGTAGCAAAATGAGTTTTGGAGTAGTAGCGAAATAATGTATGGTGGGGGGAGGGGGGGTACCACATGAGGAACTGTATTAAAGGGTTGCCGCTCTAGGAGGGTTGAGAACCACTGTCTTGGCAGTTGCTTCAGAGGACAGTGTCAGGGTGGTAGGTGCTGCAGGGCTTGCAGTGTGCTCTGTGATGACTGCCCTCCAATTGGTGCCGTGTCCTGCCCATCTTGTCTTTGTGCTGATGATTGCTGTGGCTCCCTTAGGAAGGCAGGTAGTTCTTGGGATCTTGGTCCAGCTCTCTTGCTTTTTCCTACCTGCTGGAGTTCTTGTTTTTCATGCCCCTCTGGGCCCTTTCTCTCATTCTTGATGATTATTCCTTTGCTTCTGGGGGGAAAGAGTGAGGTCTGTGTGGTTGACTAAATATATCGTGTGAAATGGACCTGTTAATGGGCACTTGGCCCAAGGCAGCATTTTAAAAATTAATTTATTCATATCACATCTCAATTGTTATCCTATCCCTTGTATCCTCCCATTCCTCCCTCCCTCCCATTTTCCTTCTACTCCCCTCCCCTATGACTATGACTGAGGGAGACCTCCTCCACCTCTATATGATCATAGAGTGTCAAGTCTCTTCTTGGTAGCCTGCTATCCTTCCTCTGAGTGCCACCAACCAGGTGTCCCCATCAAGGGAACATGGTCAAATATGGGGCACCAGAGTTTGTGTGAAAGTCAGTCCCCACTCTCCACTCAACAATGGCCAAGGCAGCATTTTTAATTAGACTCATGGACCACTCTACATCCCTCTGTGTATAAATCCCACCTACAACTGACTGAGAGCATCCTCTTGGGAATCCATTAGCGTACAGAATGGGTTGTTTGGAAGAGGAAAGCCAGAACTCTATTATCGTCAAACAAATCATTTATTCTTCCAACTCATAAAGCCATTGGGCCAGTTTATGAACCAAAGTCAGGTTAGCATGAGATACGATTTCTAACAGGTGTCTCTCTGTCTTTTAGAGGAGGAGCATTCTTTCCTTCCCAGGCAGACCTGATGGGACTCTATTACTCTAAGAAAGTATATGTCAGGGAGAAGGAAGACTGGCATGGAGGGAAGCATGCTGTCTTTACATGGCTTGCCATGGTCACCTGCTGAAATACATACTGCCGAGGCCCCTGTTGTAGTTAATTTCTGAAAAAATACAACTATGTAATACCACACTATTCAAAGACGACTTGTAATATCTACAAAGCATTTCTTCTCATACCCATGTGTGCTTAAAGGCTCACTCCAGGCTTACTGGAAATATATTCGAGCCTATCCACAGCGGTTGAGAAGAGGTACACTGCTATGCCAAAATGAAATAGATGCTTAAAGTTGAAAGCATTTTAAGTCTCCTCTTCCTCCTTCTCCATGCTTTCTCCTTTGTTTTAATGAGTTTCTCTTCCTTGGCTAGCCCTTTAACATTAAATATGATTTGATTCTTTTTGTTGCTGTTGTTACTTCTGAAGTGATTCACAATCCTCTATTTTCTTCTCTGAAATGCTAGGTTTATTATAAAGGTCAACTGGGAAGGGCTACGGCCTTAAGTGTAACTCCTGAAATGGAACGAGTAAAGAAGAATCAAGAAAATATTAGCTCGGCAAGTGGCTTTAATTCATTTTGGACCATTGCAATGGATGTATCCTTTATAATTTACTTGCGTTGCTTATTGCCTTGAGAGTAAAGTTTATTTCCAATGAATGCATATGCTATCTCAGATGAATCCCAAAAGCCCTCAACATGTGCATTAACATTAATATGCAGTCCCTCATTAATATCAGATATGACTGATATAATTACATGTATAGTTCATTTAAACAATGACTCATGTTATTTTAACCAGTATCTTTGAAACTAAGTCTTTGATGTATATGTTTTTAAAAATTGACATTTTATTGATGTACTTCACTGAACATGAGTTAGTTAGTAAATGCTTTCTGCAGAGATGAAGTTAAAAATGAGTAATTCAAAATAAGAATAGAAAAGATAAACCATTTAGTGCATTTAATATAGGATTCAGCCAGTCAAGGAAGCTGTCCATGGTGGGTCCCAGAATCCACTGCAGGACTCCCTTAGATGCTTGCAGATCTGCGTGTCAGGCTCTGCTCACAGCACACCTGCAGGACCTCTGGACCTCAGGCTGCCTGCAGATCTGCGTGTCAGGCTCTGCTCACAGCACACCTGCAGGACCTCTGGACCTCAGGCTCTGCTCACAGCACACCTGCAGGACCTCTGGACCTCAGGCTCTGCTCACAGCACACCTGCAGGACCTCTGGACCTCAGATGCCTGCAGATCTGCGTGTCAGGCTCTGCTCACAGCACACCTGCAGGACCTCTGGACCTCAGGCTCTGCTCACAGCACACCTGCAGGACCTCTGGACCTCAGGCTCTGCTCACAGCACACCTGCAGGACCTCTGGACCTCAGATGCCTGCAGATCTGCGTGTCAGGCTCTGCTCACAGCACACCTGCAGGACCTCTGGACCTCAGGCTCTGCTCACAGCACACCTGCAGGACCTCTGGACCTCAGGCTCTGCTCACAGCACACCTGCAGGACCTCTGGACCTCAGGCTCTGCTCACAGCACACCTGCAGGACCTCTGGACCTCAGGCTCAGCATTTGAGATTTGGATTCATAATTGGCAGGTCTCTCACCACATTCCTACCCAGAGATATTGGGTGTGTTCAGCATCAATTGTCTTTAAGGTGTAGCTGCTCAGAAGAAAACAGATTTGTCCTGGTTCTCCCTCATTCTTTAGGGAGGGGAAAAAAAAATAAAGGAAATCAGTTGTGTTTCCCTCAACACTCTTACAGGAGAAAAGTACTTAGGCACAGTGCATTCAGGTTCTGCCTCACGTTTAATTTGCACTGTTTAAATGTGTTAAGCAGTTTCATGGCGGGCATTCACTGGCTGTTGGTCGGCGTGTTTGTTTCCTGTTGACAGACTTAAGTCATTTATGTATTAACTTCTAAGGGGGAGCATCAAGAGTGTCATTTTAGGTGACGATTGTGGAACAAAATGTCATCCACCGAAGGCAAAGTTACCTGGGAAATAATTCTGAGTAAAGCTTTAAAAAGTGATGCAATCTTTAGATTATAATTATCCAATTATGTGGATACCTCCTGTCTCTCTTGCAGGTGAAATACACTCAGGACCACAAACAAATGAGAGGTAGACCATGTCTGATCTTAGATACACCTGCTTTGAGACATGTTAAAGAAGCACAAAATCATGTTTCCATGGTAGGATGTGCCAGAACACTGCCTCCATGACTAAAACATACTAAGGAATGGCAAGAGCTGTGTTTGGATGGCTTTAGTTCTCTATTAATCTGGACAGCTAACAACGCATGTGGGTGTGAATGAGCCCGTGGGGACACCGGGGCTCTAGTTCCACTGAAATGTAATGAAAATACTTATTCTAATAAAATAACTTCCCCTCAGTGACTTTTGGTGTGTTTTTATTTCTAACTTGACTACTGCAAATATGTTTTGTGAGTGTTATTTGCCTATATTTTGTTTTTTTTTTACATAATTTTAAGACACATTTTGGTATATTTGTGCATTATAAAAATATTTTTAGTGTGTTTTGAAAACAGTTTCATGTTGTAATTTTTTTTTAATCATGAAGTTCACCCACTTAAGGTGTTTTGTTCAATCTGTATAGTTTCAGAGTGGTTCAATTATTGCCCTCTTTGAATTTCAGAACGTGAAAAGAATGTATGTTTTATAATATACACAGCTGTTCTGTAACTGTATATAAAATTTTATAGAACTCTCTTAATCTAATTTTAAACAGCACTTGAAGAATTATGCCCAAATAACTTGTCACTATTGAAGATGAAAAGATAGGAAATCAATCTGTAGTCAAATTTTGTGTTTTAGGAAGTAACTGATGTTTTAATGTAATTGTCTTTTATATCCTACTGATATATAGGTTTATATACCATTTAAAGGAGATACTATTTATAGTGTTTAAAAATGTAAAATTATTAGCACTTGATTTCTGACATTATTTTTGGACTAGTTCAGGAAATATATTATATCATACTATATTTATTATATGTAATAATCCACATGCACTTTATGTGACCTATCATTTTATAAAAGCTTTGTGAGACCATCAGGAATTTCAGGCTTACATTAATAATAGTTTTTCTTTTTCAGGTGAAATATCATGAAGATTTTGAGAAAACAAAGGGAAGGGGCTTCACTCCTGTTGTGGATGACCCTGTGACGGAGCGGGTGAGGAAGAACACCCAGGTCGTGAGCGATGCTGCCTACAAGGGTGTCCAGCCTCATGTTGTGGAGATGGATCGAAGACCGGGGATCATTGTTGGTGAGCCTGTGCTCTTCTCTTGGGTGTGCATGGTCAGAGGACCTAGCCCGAGCTAGAACTACCTTCCGTGTTCATCTGACCTCCCAGGTTTGATGTAAATTTTTACTAGATCGCAGGCAGAATGCTTTCGTACCATGATGAAAGGCATCCAGGGCTTTCAGAGAATAGCATTGGCAATATTATTCTTGAAAGTTGGTGGTGCACGCCTTTAATCCCAGCACTCGGGAGGCAGAGGCAGGCGGATTGCTGTGAGTTCGAGGCCAGCCTGGTCTACAAAGTGAGTCCAGGACGGCCAAGGCTACACAGAGAAACCCTGTCTCCTAAAACCAAAAAAAAAAAAAAAAGAAAAAAAGAAAAAAAAGAAAGTTCTGTTTAGTATCTACTTGTTAAACAGAAGCATTCCAGAGAGAACTGGTTGACCATTTTGCTTCCTTTAGCTTGTGGGTTTGCTTGGTGAAAGTGTTACACTGTAGACATTGGGTACCTGGGTGACAGACTTAGTCACTTCCTGCTTATGTCCTTTCATCATTAAATATAGAGTCTGAGGGTGTTCTGTAATAGGAATTATTAGCATTTTTTGAATAGTGTTTCTGAATTGGGATATTTAAGGGCCACGCAAAAGCCGGGTAATTTAGACAGGAACCCATTTTTCACTGTGTCTTTTCCTTATGTTCACTCCAGGGAAATCCTAGGGAATGTGGCTTGAAATATCAATGGAAATCAGATTGAAATATAAGCAGGCTAGAAAGGAAAATCACTCTATCTCAGTACAGATCAAAACCCTGAGTCCTACATCCTTTGGCGCAGTTAGCCTCTGAGTTTCTATATTTACTCCAGCTGTGTAGCTCACTATGCAGTTCCTTTTAGCATCTCTGTGATACACACACACACACACACACACACACACACACACACACACACACACACACACTCCCCTTATTTTACTTGTTATTTTGGAATTTATTTTGGTCCACAGTTCAAGGGCACAGCCTATCCCACGAAGTTACGGTGAGAGTAGCTGAGGTGGCTGGCCACGTTGTGCCCCTGCTAGGAAATGAGGAGCGATGAGTCCTTGGGTTCAGCCCACTTTCTCCCTTCTACACAGTCCAGGGCCACAACTCGTAGAACGGTGCCCCTTGCATTTAGGGTGCGTCTTCCTACCTCAGTCAACCTACTCAGGATAATCCCTCACAGGTGTGCCCAGAGATTTGTCTCCACTGAGATTTTAGATACCGTCCGATTGACTTTGCAAGCCATCAAGGTCAGAGAGATTTTGGCAACTGCGGGGTCTCAGTTAGGGTTTCATTGCTGTGAAACTCTAACTGGCCATGGCCATGGCAACTCTTATTTAAAAAAAAAAATCAAAAACATTTAATTGCGGTTGGCTTTCAGTTTCAGAGGTTTAGTCCATTTTATCATCATGGCGGGAAGCACGGCAGCGTGCAGGCAGACATGGTGCTGGAGAAGGAGCTGAGAGCTCTACATCTGGATCAGCAGGCAGCAGGGAGAGACTGACTGCCACACGGAGCATAACTCCGCCATAGAAGACCTCAAAGCTCTCCTATCCTCAATGACACGCTTCCTCCATCAAGGCTACACCTCCTAGAAGTGCCACTCTGTATGGGGCAACCATCAAATACAAGAGCGTAGGGGGACATTCCTATTCAAACCACATGTGGCACAGATTTCTTGGTAACCTCACTGTTAGGGTACCTTCCTCTTAGAGAGGAAGAGCTTCTGCTTGAGAACCAAAGCAGTGAGAGGGCATGGGACGGTGAGTTAGGTGGGGAGGCATGTACTTGACAAAGTAACAGTTTAGCAGAAAGCAAGAGCGCCAACATCCAAGCTCCGAGTGACTTAGACCATTTCTGAAGTGAAACAGTATTTTCCAAGGAACCAGTCCAGACCGATTTGTAGGCTACTGATGGCTTTACTCCTCCTTCCAGCTTGATTACTTACAGGGGCCATAGTAAGATGGATGGATGAATTGTGATGTTTTCAGTCAAAGTAATGCAGAAATGGAAGAGTCCATTGATTTGTGTTAATAACTCATCAGAGAGAGTGGTGTGATTCATCTCACCCTGAGGTCTTACAAAGCTCAAGGACCAGGAATGATGGTGAAATCATTGCTAAAAATGTTGGAAGCATCTAGACAGGGCTCTCAGGGCCAGTGTTTATAGAGTTTGCAATAGCAGTTATCAGTATTTTTTAAACACAAGATGTATAACTAAAATTTATTTATTCGGTGGGCAATCTAGAAGTCAGTTTATTTCTTCATATGGGGAAAATCAGTGTCTGGGAAGGCTCGCTTATGAAATCATAAAGTGAAGCACATTTAACCAACACCATACTTCCTACTGAGCCAGGGTCTATACCACGCATGGAAGCATATGTTTGCAGATTTGCTAGTCAGTGAAGACCAAGACAGCTGGTGCTGCTCCTATTTTTGTTGTGGGGCTCTGCTGCTCACTAGTTAGATGAGCTTGGCAAAGCTACTCAGTCTGTCTGAGCCTCAGGTTCATCACTTAGGAAACAATGTCAACATCAGTGTCCATAGAAGTATATATGATGCTTAATGAGTTAGAGCGTAACAGGGAATAGTGCTTGGCATATGGTCAACAGTAGATAATTGGTAAGAAAGCATTTGCTTTTAGCCATTAACTATGTTAGTTTAACCTCAACTCATTTCTGTCATAGCCAAGTACTTATTTTCCAGTTATTTATCGCTACACAGCCCTCTTAGATCCATCAATTGTAACAACAGATACACTCAGAAATTATTAAGTTTGAATTTTGCCTGTAGCTACAATAAAACAAGGGTACATTGGCCTCCATGTCTGTTGGTGGACGTCAGTCATTGTGACAAAATACTCAAGAAGCCAACTTAAAAGAGAAACGTGTTAATGTGGCTGACAGCATGAGGTTTTAGCCCAAGGTCATTTGGCTCTATTGTTTTGGCTCTGTGGCAGTGCAGTGCAGTCATAACAGTCAGAGTATGTGACAAAGGGAGACAGCTACTGGGAAACAAAGGAGACCTGGGTAGACTTGTCCCAAGATATTCTTAGAGGGAGCGTCCCCAGTTATCTAACTTTATCTCATCAGTGATCACCTCTTGAAGTTTCCACAACTTTGGATAATGTCATAGGCTAGTGAAGAGGTCTGCAATACATGGGTCTTTGGGGGGACCCTTCAGAATAAGCTATGACAATAGCATGCCAACTGAACACAGAAGTATATTTTTACTCATACCTCTGCCCCTCACCTGCCGTAGTTCCTTGTTAGAAGAAAACTTTCTGCAGAATTGGTGATACTCGTGTCCTCTATGGCTTGATTTGTTGCCATAGACCCAGACTTGGAATGAAAACTGGTCCTGCCACTAGTCTACATTTCCAGCGTTCTTTCCTGTTCCAGGGAGAGAAGGGTTTTAAACAAAAACTTTTCCCTCATTTCCAATGAATACTCAGGTGTCCTCAGTCAGAAATTTTAAGCAGATGTTGACTGGCCTTGGGTGGAGCAAGGAGTGTTGGTATTTGGGCATGCAGTAGTACCAAGTACAGCAGCCTTGTGTCAACCTGCCTTTGGGAGAGTCATGGGTACTTCATGGTGACTTCCATGCTGGGCAGTGAAGGAACTGAGTTGCTCAAATGTGATGACAAACTTTTTTTTTTAGCAGCTACACATGTCCTTCCCCCCATTGTCCCCAACTGCACCATTCTCTGGGCTCTACAGTGTTCTACTGGGATGCTCTTAATGTGTTGCCCTTGCTTGACTGACTTCCACGCTGGCTTTCCAAAGTTCCCTCTTGATCTCTTGATTTCTTCCTTTTGGTGAAAGACCTCAAAGTGTGGCGCACAGATCCTGGCTCCATCTTCGACATTGACCCCCTGGAGGACAATATTCAGTCTAGAAGTCTCCATATGCTCTCTGGTATCTTTTGCATTCCTCTCTGTTTCCCTGGGCTTTGTCCTGAAAGTTAATGATGATGAGTTATAGACTTTCACTGTGGCAAACATGCTCTGTCAATTTAAAGTTGAGCAGTCAGAAAACCCAGGAAATGCACTATGTCACTTTAAAATAACATTAGTTATTTATGAAAACCAAACTTACAAAGGAGCTTGGAAATAAATCCTACACTAATTTGTCCTAGATTCATTTAAAAATGGTGTCTAGAGTATACTTACATTTGCCTTTCATTGGCAAATATGATTCTATAGGCTTTTTGGGTCTGCAGATCTAGTTATTTGGATTGCAAAGAGCTTCTGGAACAAAAAGAAGATCTGCTTCATAAAACACAGCGTGATAGTATTTTAGAATCAGGTTTCAAAAATTATACATAGAACAATGGAATGGTTTCTCTAAAGCATCATGTATGCTTTCAAATTAAACCTGCAGGTATTTAGCATTCATCTCCAAATTTTCATACAATATAAGATGAATAGTTCTCATCGGGACTTACTCAACTGAGTTTGGGTGACATATATGTCATTAAAAGGGGGGAAATGAATGATTTGGTATAGTAACAACATGGCTGCACATTTAGGCTTTAAAGCCATGCTTAGCAAATGTGGTCTGAAAATTATTATGCAATTTCCTAGTTTCAAAAGAAACAAAATCCAAGTAGTATATACTCAGGGCTACTTGAAAGCCAGTGTTTAAAGCAAATGTTTGCTTTCAAAGATATTTCTTAGTTTTCCAGTGTTTTCTTAGATATTGTCCACCTCCTCGCCCTTATGTCTCCTAGTAAAGCCAGATTAAATGAGAGTAAATGCCTTTTAGGTCCTGTATGCATGTGTTGCAGCCCATGCTAAGTCTGGGATAGTTTACTAGAACCTTGTCATAGCAGAGATTAGGATTATTATCTAATTAGGGATTGCTTTTCCTTTCCCATGAAGCTTTTAAGGAATCTGTCTGTTGTATAAGCCACCTGTTCATGTGTCTGAATATTCTTCTCTGCTGTAGAAAAGGCGAGTCAGTACCGGAGACGCCTGTCTTGCTCTCATTCCGGCAGCACTTTTGGTACAGGTCTGGGAGATGACAAGTCAGAGATCTCAGAGCTCTACCCTAGCTTTTCATGCTGCAGTGAGCTAACGAGACCATCTGATGAAGGAGGTACCAAACTGCAGCCATTCATGATTAACTCACTTCTCAGATGGGCACCGGAGTGTGTTTTATACGCTTTCACCTTTGCACAAACAGCCTGGGTGTGTTTGAAATTTTAATTCTATGTTTTGAAACTTAAGGATCTTTTACTTAAAGCTACTAACTTGTGGTTTTGCATGCTTTACTATTGTCTGTGTAGTGTACCATAACAACGAAAGTGTGCTCAGATTTGCTACATGAATCTATGACTGGAGGGTATGTTGTGGGTCTGCACAGTCTTAGGGGCCCATCAGAGTTCTGTGTCATTTCTATATGGTTTCTATTAAAGGGAGAAAGCCAATCTTACATCAACATTTGGGTGGTTAAGCTATTGCTATAAATTGGTGTGTGTATAAATACTGATGTAAATTTATTGAATGAGAGCTTGTCAGAAAGAACTGGCATGGGCTGCTTGGGATGTACCATTCTTTTTCTTAAGTAGAAAACATTGTTGATATTAACAATCATTACTTTACTGTGATCTGTGCTTCTTTTCCTGTGCTGTTTCTTTTATGCATCCAAGTAGGTAGATCCTTTTCAGAACTTTCACTGAATTCCATTGGGGTGTTAAATGATGGCTGCTGATGAAGCTGTCATTAAAGGCAAGACTCAGTACACTGGGAGGGCAAGGGGACAACACACACACTCTGAGTTTCCAAGATGAGATCGCTGAAGTCGCTGGGCAGGAGTTTGAAGTTAAGCAGTTTAATACCTGAGGAAGACAAGTATCATTTCCAAGGACAGCTCCTGTAATCAAATCATTGTGCCCCTCACAGTAATGCACTGATGAATATAAAATCAATCATGCTTTTTATACTTGAACTGTAAACGCTGTCTGGCCTGAGATTTCTAGGGATGTGGGAGACTCCTGTTTATACCTTTTTTTTCCCCAAGACAGAATCTTGCTATATTTAAGCCTAGTCAGGCCTCAGTCTTGAGTCCTCCTGTGTAGCCTCTCAAGTACTAAGATGGCAGCTCCCTGTGAGATCATGCCCAGTCATCTTCTTTTAGGCAATTCCAAAGAAACAAGAACAAACAAGTTTTGTTTTTAATTATAGATAAAATGCACATTGGTCTCTTTTATCTGGGTCTGGCCCATTCATGGAGGCTTCCAGAACTTCTTCAATTATTTTTCTTCTTTTTGAGTGGGAGATATTGACTTTCCTTTAGTGCTTTTTAAGGTTCTGGGTGTACATACTAGTGCTGATGCTTGCTAAGAGAAGTGCAGGAAGCAGATGTAAGAACTACTGGCCAGTGGCATTGCCTATCCCTCAGCTAAGCATCCTGCAGTTACTGTCTTCCTAGGATGGGGGCATTTGCTTCCGTGGTGGCTCTTGTATCTCCTGTGTGCACAACAGCACAGCATCTGCCATTCACTCACCTACTCATTAGATGTACATCAGCAACAGCCAAGAACTTGGATCTGTAATACATTGAACACAAGAGACAGGGATCTGCCATAGGGACATAGACTCTGCTGACGGGACTCTGATATTGAACAGTCACAAAGTGATACTACTAATTATAAATAGAACCAGGGGAACGAGCAAATGGGATGGGGTCAGGAGTTGAGAGGCAATTTTGTTTAGCCTTGATGTCAGAAAAGCCTTCTGCAAGGATGAAAAGTGGCTTGAATGAACTGAGTTCTGCAAGGCTGTGATACGGACTCATTCAAGTGTATAGACCACTAAAGTTCAGAGGCTGTGCTGGAGGTGTACTTTGCAGTCTTCTCCCAAGTCTACAATCTTGGACGACTCCACTTAGATGCAGGAAATTCAGAACGGTCCACTTCAGAGGCCTCAGCTCCCCATCTTTGGTAGTGAGAGATAACCCAGTTGACTTGGGTCACTGCTTTTTCTTTCCCAAGGCTGTAAAACTCACTGATGCTGGTAATTGTGTATTATCTCCTCTTGCTTTTTCAAACCACTGTTCTGTGTTAATTCCAATTATTTCAAAAGGAGGATCCATTCCTATGTGAAGCTAAATGGAATGAGAAGATGTCTCCATTGAGAAAAAGTACAAGCAGATATCCTTTCACCTACATTAGCTGTTGAAGACTAGAGCTTAAAGTAACTCGCCATCTTCATGCCTCGGCCTCCTATTTACTGAGATTACAGGCATGCACCATGCCCGTGCAGGAAGAACGATAGTCTAGAGAGTGTGCTGTGGATGAGCCACTTACCATTCTAGTTAGAAGAGTGAAGTTTGGACTCCCAGAGACCATATCCATGCCCAGTGCGTACAGTGGCCCCTTTGTAATTCCAGCCTGAGAAAGCAGAGACACAGAATTCGGGGAGCAGGTTGTGCAGCTAGGCAGGTACTCTACCACACGCCAAGCTCAGAAACACTAATTAAAATGAAGGTACTTTCTACTCTGAGCAAGGTAGCAGGAAGTAGATTTTTAGCAGGCAGTGATGGCTCACGGGGTTGAAGGCAGCCTTGTGATGTCAAATTGACTCTTTGGAGATATTTGTAAGTTTCTGCCATTTGTAGGCACCCATCACCAGCCTAATACACTTTTTCTTTAGGAACACCTCTTAGTTTTGCAGGTAGATATAGAGATATGGAGCAGGACTCAAAATGTACAATTAAGTTTGGTGACATCAAATCAGATGACTCCACACCAGGACGTGTCTATGCTCCTCAGAGTAGTCTTTAAGATCCATGCGAATATTCCCCTAAATTCATTCATTTTAGGGCATGCAAAGCATTATCAATGAGACCTACTTTGTCTGTTCAAATGAATAGAGACATACAAACTTCATACATTCAAACTAACCGCACCTCCACCCCCACCCACCCAACTACCAAACTGCTGTTATGGGTCTGAGGTCATTCAGAGATATACCAGTCCGACATGAATACATTTTAATAAATAAGAGGCCAGACCATGGATACTGGCTAGTCCATACCCAAGACTCATGCTCTGAATGTGTATGGCTCTGAATCACACTAGTCAGGAGCTTAGAATAAAGGCAAAACTCACAAGACCATGCCCTTCATGCAGTTTTGCAATCAGAGGCAAGCATACATCCTGAAGTAGATCCTGCCTATGAACTTCCTCTCTACAGCTGATGAAGCACGCATTCTGTGCATTTGGGGTAACCAAACTTTACAGAAACAAAACTACGTGCCTTGTTATCTTACGTGAACCACAAGCCCCAGCATCCCAGGAAGTTATCTGTCTGTGGGCAAGTGGGGCTTACAGGTTAGAGAAATTTTTGTTTTATAGATCTCTCTCTCTCTCTCTCTCTCTCTCTCTCTCTCTCTCTCTCTCTCTCTCTCTGTCTTTTTGTCTCTCTCTGGTTTTTTGAGGCAGGTTTTCTCTGTGTAGTCCTGGCTGTCCTGGAACTCATTCTGTAGGCCAGGGTGGCCTTGAACTCACAGAGATCTGCCTGCTTCTGCCTTCTGAGTGCTGGGATTAAAGGCATGAGCTCTCTTAAGCACAGTAATTTAAACTTAAAACACAACACTAGCCATCACACTTTATCATCTTGCAAATCTCTGCTTCCCAGGGCTTATAACTTGCTAAATGTCAGCTATAGCTTTTCGGTTCCAGAGCCAACCTCTTTGGAACCATTCTGCATGGAGGTCCTGTTTCCCAAAGGTTCCCTAACCTAAAGCAGCACCAAAAAGTAAAAGCCACAGGGCTGGGTGTTAAATATGCAATATGCACCACACAAAATACATGGTATAAGATTTATTGTAGACGCATGGGGAGAGAAGGAAAGAAAGGCATCCCAGGAGAGAGAGAGAGAGAGAGAGAGAGAGAGAGAGAGAGAGAGAGACAGACAGACAGACAGACAGACAGACAGACAGACACAGAGAGACAGCAGAGAGGAACAAAAGAACAAGAGAGAGAGGGACAGAGACAGAGAGGAAGAGAGGAACAAGAGAAGAGAAGAGGAGAGAGAGAGAGAGAGAGAGAGAGAGAGACAGACAGACAGACAGACAGACAGACAGACAGAGACAGAGAGACAGCAGAGAGGAACAAAAGAACAAGAGAGACAGGGACAGAGACAGACAGAGAGACAGAGACAGAGAGGAAGAGAGGAACAAGAGAAGAGAAGAGGAGAGAGAGAGAGAGAGAGGGAGAGAGAGAGAGAGAGAGAGAGAGAGAGAGAGAGAGAGAGAGAGAGAGAGAGAGAGAGAGAGAGATGGGTTTGTTCTTTTTATATCCTGGGAAGCTAGCCCATCTAGATGCAGGCAAGTAATGACATCATAGGTTGCTAGGCAGACTAGGGGCAGTATGCTAACACTGGGGGGATTCCTCAGTGGGTAAGCATGAAATATGAGGAGCTGAGCTCAAATCCCAGCACCCATGTAAAAATCCAGGTGTGAGAAAGCATTCCTGTAATCTCAGTGGTGGGAAGGCATGCCTGCAGGACCCCGTGGGTTTGCTCGGCAACCATTGAAATCACTTGATAAGTTCCTTGTTCAATGAGAGGCCTTGTGTCAATAAATAGAGTGAAAAGCAACTGAAGAAGACACCTGGCATTGCATCGGGCCTCCATGTGTTCCCGTGCACACCTAGAAATATCTTTTGAAATAAACATCTCTTGTGGAAGCCCTTGAAGGAAAATTTTTACACTTATACTTTGTTTCAATGTCTTGATATTTTGATGACATTGAAGCAAAGCTGAAAACAATCCGATGAGGGCTGCTTTTTTCTTTTCTTGGCAAGGACTTGGAGGCTTTGAAACATAGGATCCCTTTGCAATGCTTGCCGTGCTGGGCTCTGGTAAGGAGGAGCTGACTGATGACAAGACAGGATTTTATGGTGATGACAAGTGTTTGCTGAAAATAATGAGTGCCCTCAGCAGCAGCAGTCAATCATGTGCCTTTGTTTAAACTTCCAGCCCTAGAAACTGAGACTCGTGTCACAATACTTGGTAGAGGACAAGAAAATGGAAAACGTTCTTATGTATTTCAAATGTTATTTTTTTTTCCTTCAAGATTTTCTTGATCCCATTAAGTTTAGATGTGTAGAATTTGTATATGATTAAAAAGTGTTGCATCCTAGAAAATGGCCCTTTTATGTAATTCAGTCATCTCCTGCTGCAGAGCGGACATGTGTGGCAAAGCTATGCTGAATATCAGGATGCTGGGCCGGGGGTCCTGACAGTTCCTGGCTCTGATTTCCTGTGCACGACAGGCAGGACTGGAGGCTCAGGAGTGTTCCGAGATATTTTATGCTTCCTTAGCTAAGTGCCATAAACTTCAGTGAACTCCTTTCCTCTCTTTTTCTTGTCTCTGTGACAATGTGTTTATGCTCTAAAATCCATCTGTTTGGCTTTACAAATGAGG
Source organism: Acomys minous (assembly GCF_964271855.1). Lineage (NCBI taxonomy): Eukaryota > Metazoa > Chordata > Mammalia > Rodentia > Muridae > Acomys > Acomys minous. The sequence continues at coordinate 19,858,596 of NC_140494.1, read as the reverse complement.
TGGCTAGGCAGCTGTGAGGTTCAGTTCTTGGGGTCCTTCCTATGACTGAGAGGAAAAGCTGACTGTTAGGACAGAGGGTTAGGTGGTCATCTTGTTTCCTTGGAGAAAGGGGCAGCGTTTGCCTCCTGTGAGTGTTAACCTAGAAGAATTCTCTGAGTTTTCAGTTTTCTCATTGCTTGGTCTCCATGTCTCTCATGCCAGTTGCCCATCTTGCTTTGATTGCTGAATATTTTCATTTCTTATGTGATTATCTAGAGCTTGCTTTGCTCTCCAGGCTGCTCTTCAATGGATTAAGTTACTGGAGGGTTTTCTTTGAATGTCTCTATTGTGCTATTTTGATTCAATAACAGAGGATTTTATTTAAACTTCATCCAATTTTATTTTGATTCTTGAATAGCTGAAGTCATCTTTATTGCCTTCCCGGGTTGTGTTTTGCTTGCTCTTAGCCTGACACATGTGTCGTCTGGTGGACATGTTCCGTATGCTCTCTGCTCATTTTGCTGAGGTCTCCTTTGATTTTATGTTTGTCTTTATTTCACTTGTCTAGTGTATCTGCCTCCTGGTACTGCTTTGTGTTTTTTTGGCTTCCCTTCACTTGCAGTCCTCTGTCGTTGCGAAGGTTTTTAATGGGTTTTCAATTGCAGTTATTCTTTGCTGCCCTCAGTTTGAACGTGTGTTCAGTTTGGCTTCAGGTATTTTCCTTGTTTCTGTTTCTTCTGTGGAGCATCAGAGGGACATAGGGGTGTGGCAGTGAATGAAAAGCAGGTGCACTTTTCAAAACAGACATTTTAGCTTTCCAACCTCGTGAACTTTCCCCAGCTCCTTCCTCCTTTTCCTGACTCAAAGCAAATGTCTGAGTTTTGTGGAGTTTAACCCAGCCTGGCCAAGCTGCACGTACAGTACCGTTTATGTGTTTTCAAAGGAGAGTAGATTGTAAAGGAGGTTTCAGTATTTTCTGAAATTCTCACCCACTTGTCCACAGGTGTCAACAAAGCACTGCACCAATTAAGAGAACAGTTACCCTTGCAGTTTAGTGTTATGGTAACTTTGCCTGCCTGTTGCTTTTATTTAGCATCTTCTAGATGGGTGAGATGCTGAAACACACAAATAAAAGATACACTTATTGTCTTCAGTGACTTTACCATTCTCTGGATGGTGAATGAGATACATTGTGCTCTTGCAGACATTGTGATGGAACATTTCCTCTGACTAGAACTGACCAAGTAGCTCCTGCTTCTTCTAATTCCATCCTTAGCCACATTGCTCTGCCCTGGCCTCATGCCCCAGTCAGAGACACCCTTTCAAAAGCTGTATTTGATCTCAGTATCTTTTTGTTCTCAATACTCTGAAGGTTCTCAATCTGACTTATACTAAAAGTGGGAAACCATAGTCCACAAGGCATTGCGTGGTCTGCCCACTGGTTCTGCCTTCAGCTCCGTGAGTCTCTTTACCCTGATCGTGCAGCCCTCCTGGCCATGTCAGCCTGCCTGATGTATTTCCGCATCTGGCCTTTCCAATTACTGGCCCTCTTTCCTAGAACACTCTTTCCTTCCATGATTTTGTGGTTTGCTTACTTCCTTCAGGACTCTGATTAAATGTCAGTTAATCAGGAAGACTTTGTTTGGTCATGTGTCCCACATATACTCCACAACTCTTTATTTCCTTGCCTTTGGACATCTGTATACTACTGCCTGCCCGGTGCTCCTGGAGGCCAGAAAAGGAAAGGTGAAAAGAGGGTATTGGATAGCCTTTGACTGGAGTTGTCAACTGCCATGTGGGTTTTAGGGATTGATTCTGGTCCTCTGCAAGAATAGCTGGGGTTCTCAATGACTGAGACATCTTTCCAGTCCTACTTATTGACATTTTATTAGCAAGTTTGCATACTGTCTCTCCCAGAGTCCAATTAGAGCATAGTATTTTTTGTCTTGTTACTATTTGTTTGATCTCTAGCCTAGGACTGTCACCTGGAATATATATTGGGATCCAACACACACACACACACACACACACACACACACACACACACACACACACATCCAATAAATATCACTGGGTATATAAATATGATCAAATTAAAGTTTAACTTGGAATATAAAGAAGCAGCTTCTCTACATGTGTTAAATCAATTAAAATCGACATTAGTTTTTAATTTATTACTCTCTTATTAAAGCTTACTTGAATTGGAAGACAACACTACTATTTATGGTTTAAGAATATTAAGATAGATCATTGGGACATATCATTGGAAGCTATGTTTATTAAAACATCTCAAGTCATGACCTTCTATAACCGAAGAACTGGTGAATAGTTCCTGCATTAACCCTCTGCTTTTATGTAACTACTTCCGAACTTTGTTGATGCTTGTTTTTAAACTCTATTTTACTTGGGGCATTGAAGCCTCTACATCCCTCCCACCAACCACTTAAGCCTTTAGGGCTATATAAGAAAGGAAGGAGGGAAAAAATGTTAGTGGAGAGATGGAGCACAGACCCCTTTACTTCTCCTGGCTTTTTAGGGTCAATTGGGGGCAACACCGGTTTCCATGAACAGCAAACACAGCAAGCAATCTCCTCTGAGCCACTGCATTGAAACATTCTCTCCATCTGTCTCCACGCCATTTGTCTCTGGTCTCTCTAAACTGCTACACCCTACCTAACACATGCCACCCTTTCTCCCTCTCTCTCGGGGCTCCCCTATTTATCTTTCATTGAGTCCTAGACCATACCCCTCTCCATGCTGCGCATAGGCCGTTACCAGCTGGCAAAGACCATGTCCTGCAGAAGGCAATGATCAGCTACGGACACACTAAAGGCTAACTAAAATCCCATACCTGGGATTAAAACAAAAACATACTTCCATAACATACATACCTATACAACATGCGTAACATAACTAATTTTACAAAGAAACTAAAACTTCCATTACAGGACTCAGGGTTTTATTTTCCTCATGACATTTGTTCTTCATAGGAACTCAAAACGTAGAAGTGCCCATTAGATTTCCCTTATTATTTTCTGGTTTATTGTGAGGTCATGAACTCTGGAGGTCAATAGAGGCGTGGGTATGACATTTAGTTATCTTCAAGAATAGTGAGTATGGAGAGAAGGGAGCTGGGCAGAGACCGAACACAAGAGAAGAAAGATCTTTCAGGTGGGTCATACATTTCCCAGTGCAGTGTCATTAATCTACTCCCCATTAAACTTGGAGCAGAAGTATCAAACACAGTGCATAGTAATAATAAGCTAAAAATATATGCAAACAGTAGATATGCATCCACTTTGCGGCATTTCCAAATATCTTTTAATGTGAGTAGTACCTGGAGGCCCCCAAGCCTTTGCATGATATCAGTTGAATATGTCTTAAACTTACAGATGACATTCTGTGCCCTATTTCAGGGCTATTGTCTTCTATTCATTAGCATAGTTTTTAAATTAGACAGGTCCATTCTATTAGAAAATAATCCTCTGGATGGGTGTGGTGGCACACACCTTTAATCCCAGCACTTAGGAGGCAGAGGCAGGCAAATCTCTGAGTTGAGGCCAGCCTGGTCTACAAAGTAAGTTCCAGGACGTGCAGGCTTATGTAGAGAAACCCTGTCTCTCCAAAACCATATTAAAAACCAAAACTAAAAAGACCCCAAAAAGAAAGAAAGCAATCATTTGGAAAATGAAACAATGGTATAGTCTTTGTGTGTGTGTGTGTGTGTGTGTGTGTGTGTGTGTGTGTGTGTGTGTGTGTAGAGTATTACAGAAATTACAGAAAACAATTTGGAAGTTCCTGAAAAAGGATAAACAGATACTTTATAATCCAGTAGTCTCTTTTCTATGTATATACCCACAAGAGACAAAATAAGATCCTATAGAGCATTCCCACGTACAATGCAGCATTCTTTCCAGCTTGGCTAGCAACCTTAATATCCATTGATGGATGCATAAAGAAAATGAAAAACAAAGCACAATAGAAATATTATTCAGCCTTTAATAGGGGATGCTGTCATTTGGTACAACATGAAGGGAGCCAGAAGACACCTCATCAAGTAAAATAAACCCAACATTGTGAAAGAATATCATGTGATCTCATTTCTGTTTGACTTATAAGGTAAAAAGAGATCAAATATATACAGACAGGGAAGAAAGTAGTGGTCACTGTGGTAATTAGGGAAGGAAGAAGAAAAGAAAAATGGTGACGGTTAGAGTGTGCAACGCAGCAGATATGCAAGAAGAACACTGCTAGAGACCCAGTGCACATCACGAGCCAGACCTTAGGATTCTGTCACAGAAGTGGACAAAGAATGTGAGATGAAGGATATGTTAATCCCTCTTTTATGATAATCATTTTATTTCTATATTTTTAGACTTCAGATATAAAAATGCTTTTAAAAGAAAACTTCTGATCTAGAAATATTGACCTTCATTTTAAAAATAAACTTATGTCTATTTTCAACCATATTTTAATTTCATGATGCCAATCTCATCCTCTTCAATCTAATTTCTTTCTTACTGGAATCGTATAAAGAAAACGACTTCAACTATAGACTCTCATTGGTTATTTCCCAACTGAATTTGGGTGTTATTTCTAAAACTGAATTTGAAAATCTTGCTTATTTCGGTCATGATGCTTTGTGCCTTTTGCATTTTGAGACAGTATCTGAGGAGCTCATGCTGACCTGGAACTCAGGATGCTCCTGCCTCAGACTCCTACATGCTGGTATTCTAGGCATGTGTTGTCACACCTGGCAAAGTGATACTTCAGTATTTTCTAGGAAACTTTTAAGAATTGATCACTAATAGATGGAATTTTGTTGTGAAATTACTTGATAGAAAATGGATTGCTTTTCTCTTATAATGTAAAATCCAGCCAGTATACTGATTGACACATCATTATATTTAATCATTATGCATAGCTTATCAAGTAGACAAGTACATATTAGACTGATAACTTCTCTGGGTAAAATAGGATGATATTGCAATCTGAATGAAAAACAAAATATTTTTTTCTCTCTTCTTACCTCCCGTCTCCCTTTCTCCCCTTCCCCCATCTCCCTCTCCCCTTTCCTCTCCCTGTTTTTTTTTTCCTCCCTGTCTTCTTTGCTTTCTTCCTCTCCCTCCATCTCTCCCTGTCAGAGTCTAAAATGGCTCTGGTTACTCAAAGTGATTGTTCGGAAATTGACCTCACAGTCTTGTATCTTCTGTGATTATTTTTGTGTTATGACAGTCAGATTGGGCTCTGGACTTACCCAACAGGCCCCAAAGCTTGTGGTTGTTTATTTTGTGTGCAGACTTTTAGCCCTAGCAGGTGTGATGAAAGAAGGGGAGGCTGAGCGGATGAAAGTCAAGTGCTGGCAGCGGCTCCATTCCTGGGTGCACATCTGCACATGATTTCCAAGTTTACACAATTATTCTCTACCACAGTGATGGTTGGGTATGCTTTCAAAATGTCACAATTTTAACTAGATTCTAGATTATGGCTTTTTGTAGTAAGGTCTATTAACCCCTGGTTTACTAGGTGAAAAGTCTGTTTTTTAAGTAGTTGTCTGTTCAGAGATCATCATCAAAAACAAGCAAACTAAAGCCTTGGGGTTATCTGTAATGATTCTGACTTCTTCTAAAGAAGCAAAGAATTTCCCATAGTGCAAAGGGTTCCCTTAGATCACAAAGTACCATGCTGCTGGATGAAGCATAGTCTTTGTGGATTTAGGTGCCACTTGTGTTTTATGGGGGCTCATGTATCGTCAGGCCTTGAGATTCTGAAGTGAAACTCAAAAATAAAAGATATGTTTAAAAGCTATTAGAGAGCTGGAGAGATGGCACCATAGGTAAAGGTGTTTGCCACCAAGCCTGATGGCCTGAGTTTAATATCTGAGTCCCACATAGTAGGAAGAGATAACTGCTTCCCACAAGTTCTCCTCCGACCTCTGTAAGTATGGCATGGTGTACAACTACCTAATAAGTAAACATAATAAATTAAAAGTTATTTGAACAAATGGGCCCCATGATGGAACTACATTTATTTTGGAAGGGGGATTTAAAAAAAAAAAAAAAAAATCTGTCCCAGTGTCTCAGCCACCTTTCTCCTGCACAAGGGGATCGAGATAGGGCTTACCTCATTAATTAATATCCACTTTCAAATAACCAGGAGCACCTTCATTCTTTTTTCTTCTTGGAAATGCTTTCTTGTTGTCAAAAAGAGAGATTCATTGTTCTAAAACCAAAACCAAAACACAATCTCATTAACTTCTTCAGCACGCATTAGCTGATAAATCTGAAGTCTTGGGAAATAATGACAATAATTTCATTCTGTTGTGTCCTGAACTCATTATTGGGAAATTTCTGAAGGACGGTTTCCTGTTTGCTGTGGATGTACAAAATAGTGAGCCTCTGAGGAAAAAAAAAACCCAAATTATGTTCTCAATTCACATCATGTCAGAAGCCAGTGAAGCCCCTTTTTTCTTTAGCCGTGGGCCTTTGTCCATTCACTAACCTTTGATCCAGGGAGGTCTTCACAGTCTCCAGTTTGTCTTTGCCGTCTTGACCCCTGTCCTGTGTTCCCCTCCACAGAAGGTGACTCTTCTCCAGCCTTCCTGCTAAGCCTCCAGCCTTCAGTTTTAATATTGACATGACAACAGTGCTTACTTTAGATGTGATAATTAATAGCAACCTATGGCACAGTGTGCATGCCGAGGTGTTTAACTTTGCTCATTCTCTTACTGCATCCTAAAGGTGGGCGCGTCCCCTGAATAGGGCTCATCTGGGGTTAATTTTCCCCATTGTTTTGAATGCGTTTCTTTGCTTTGATCTTTGTACAGCTTTATCAACTTCCCTCCTTTTTTTTCCAGTTCTTTTTCTCCCTTTTCACTTTTAGATTTTAAGATCTTTTCATCTACTCACTTTTAAAATTTCAGTCACTTATTGTTTAGTTTTTATAGTTAATATTTAGGTGCTGGAGAGATATCTCAGTGGTCAAGAGCATTCAGTGCTCTTGAAGAGGACCTGGGTTGAATACGTGGCAGCCACATGGTAGCTCACACCCATCTGTAACTACAGTTCCAGGCGAATCCAATGCCCTTGTATGATCTCCTTAGGTACCAGATACACAAGTGGTGCACAGATATATGTTTAGGCAATGTATTCATGTGAATGAATAAATCTAAAAATTAAAAAATTAACATTTAGCTAGAAATTATTCAGACCAGTGGAAGAATTTTCTGGGACAGAGGAAGAGACATTTTGGCTTTCTAAATATTGCGTTGTGTTCCAAACTGAGTGTGAACTGGTCCTTTGGTCAGCTTCCAGCTTCCAGATCTCTGACCAATAAATCTTACCAATGTGAAATAAAGGTGATTCACTCTGCTGTGTTTTGTTGCTGCCTTAGGAAGGGAAAGCTTTTGTTTTGTGGCATTACTGTTATAGAAGTGGAAGCCCCCCAGACTAAGTGTTCTTGAGTTTAAAAAGCACTGCATGGTATGACCGTCTGTACTCATGCCATGGACTCTGACCATTCGCCACATAAAAGGCCACCGTGCTGCCTCCCGCTTTTGTGAATTGTCCTTGCTTGTCACAGTTAGCCAGGTATCTTGCTATGATAACAGCAGGTCCATGCAAGGCGTATCACACAAAGAATAGCTATCATTCACTGGGCTCTTTTCTTTTTACCATTTTTTAAAAAAAAAACTTTATACAGGAGTATTGTATTTACATTGTTTCTATCCCACAGTTTCTTCCCTCCAATTCTTCCCACACCCCCCCACTCCCTCTCAACTTCATGATCTCATCTTTTATTATTATTGTTACATATATATGTATATACACACACACTGTCACATGCCACACCCTTCTAAGTTCATTATTACACACATACATATACACATGCATGCAGACATTCGCCCCTCTGAGTCTGTTTAGTGTTACTGATGTGGGTATATGTTTAGGGATGACCACTTGGGTTTGGATAATTATTAGTGTACTTGTCCCTGCAGAAGACTGAGTCTCCTTTTCTTTTTTTTTAAGTAATATTTTTATTTTTTACATATAGATTTATATTATTTCACATATATAAAATAAACTACATACAGCAAGAAGAACCACAAAACAATCAAGAAGTATATTACTGTTACATTCATAGTGTTTTGGCTATTTGTATTTGGCAACCTTGAAGAAAACATTTTCCTATCTTGGTGAGTCTAAAATTCTGACTATAAATCAACATCTATCACATATCATCTCTGTCAACTTTAAACATCTATCTAGGCCTAAAAACATCTTAACCCCTAAACAACTAAGCTTCATTGTGAAACTAAACTATCTGGTCCCCCATTCTTATTAGCCATTAATAGCAGAAACTCTTCATCCAGGGGTGGGGCCTTGTGAGATTTCCCTCATCCACCTTGGGACGTGAGCACATGTTGTCATTGTCCAGGTACTGCACTGAGTTCTTAAGCTGAGTTTTAAAGCCAGCCCTTTAATATTTTTTGTTCATTTTTCTAAGTTTCAAGGAAAGTATTCAATGGTGTGAGAGCAATGCAGAATGAGTACTCATGCCTCTTTTAAAAGCTTGGCATTTGTTTTTACTTAGTTGATTCCCCTGGGCTTTCAGTGATGTTTGCACAGTCCTAGGAGAATTCCTAATCTATTTAGTGCACTTCTTATAAGGCAGATAGCAAACCTTATGACTCCACCAAAACTACTAAATAATTCAGGGAGATGAGGATAATCAACGTAGGTGTGGGGAGAAACTTACCCTGCAGTGGCTCTTCCTGAATCTTGTCTCTGTTTACCAACCCACACACACTCAGGACTAAATTGGATGCCTTTACTTACTTCCTGTATTAACAGTAGCCACTGGCTTCCTTTGAAGGGCAGTCCTGTAACAGTGTAACAGTAGATTTGAATATAGGTTTTTTTGTCTGTTTCTTTCAGGTAAGTGAGTAAAACTGTTCAAATAATCCTTAAACTGTATGAACAGGTTCAAATAATAATTAATGAAGAAATTACCAGACTAAATGGTGAAAAACATCCTTGGGGTATTTTTTTACTCTACATCCTTAATTTATGTATTTAATTGGACATGCCCTACATACATGCCCGGCACCATCTCCCTAATTGACTGAAGGGCTGGCTGCCCAGGGTCATCATGGCTCCTCAAGAGCAATAGTTGTGTCATTTCTCTATGCTTGGCCTGCCTGTAACTTAGCAGACAGTCATAATAATTTCTAATAGCTGCCAAGACTTACTACATGGCAGGCAAGGCAGTAAGCGGCACATTTCCTGAGGAGTATTTGCTGGGAGCTGAAGAGGTAAGTGACCATTCTTCCAGCTTCCTCTGCTCCTCACAAGGCAGCACCTTGCAACAGCAGGAGCCTGGATATTTAGGCTGATTTCATTATTTTGTCCTCATGGGTAGATTTTTATAATATTCCTGACAACCTTTCATGTCAAATATGTAAATTGAGTTGATAATCTTAACCAGGGCTGTTTTCTGGAAGGATTTGATATTTAATCATAGTTTGGTGAGTTTATAGCAATTGTAATCCAAATAAAGATTTTGGCAATCTCTCTGTGATGCCGTATCTGGACACTGTGTGCAATTTGTAATAATATAATAATATAAATTCACTCAAGAACTATTAAAAAGAATTCCCCACTCAAACTAATATTATTATAGAGAACATATTACAGTTCTAAATCTGCCAGTCATTAAACGTCTTTAAAGTATTGATTTCATGCACCATTAGAATGCATTTGCCATTTATAAATTATTAAACTCACAATATCCAAGAATTATATCTGCTCATTCTTTTTTATCATAAAAATGGACCTGAATAAATAAACCTATTATAGGCAAATGCTTAACCTGATTAAGCTAAAATGGCAAACTATTATGGGTTTAATAAGCAAATGTACTGTACATCTTTTTCTAATGAATTATATAATATTCAAAGCAGAGTGAAGGCCATGCTATTGACATGCCTTCACTCCTAGCTCATCTGCTTACAAATGCTATAGATATACAGACATAGAGGAATCCACATACAAGCACATGTCTTTTGTTTGTGGGCTTTTTAAAAATAGCTTCAATGTTGGATAGTTTGTCTATAAATTAGATTCCATCAGAAAAGAAATTATGTCTTAGCAGGTTACCAAGAAGAGACTTGATACCCTATGAGCATATACAGGGGGAGGTAATCCCCCTCAGGAACAGTCATAGGGGAGGGGAATAAGGGGAAAATGGGAGGGAGGGAAGAATGGGAGGATACAAGGGATAGGATAACCATTGAGATGTAACAAGAATAAATTAATAAAGTAAAAAAAAAAATAAATAAAAAACAAAACAAAACAACAAAAAAAAGAAATTATGTCTTATTTGTTTTGGTTTGGGTGTTTTGTTTTGGTGAGTCTGACTCTTGCTTTGTACCTCAAGCTTCCCTAAAACAATCTGTATAGATTAGCTTGGCCTTAACCTCGTCACCCTCCCACCTCAGCCTTCTGAGTGATGGGGTCACAGGTGTGTGTCACCATGGTTGGCTCAGAAACTGTCTTTTGTTGCCATAATTATTGTTGAAGATGGTAACAATCCAGCGAATGTCATTTTGATGTATTTTTAACATGGGAGAATGATACTTATAAAACTTTTAAAAATTCATTTTTTCTCTTATTTTTAGATAGTTTCTCGTGTTTATAATGAATTTCAGTTGTTTGCAGCACTCACTAGCTTCTCCCACCTCCCACTGAAACCTTTTATTCCTGACAAGTCTCCTGTTTTCATGCCGTGTGTATGTGTGTGTATATATGTGTGCACACATGTGTGTGTGCATGCATATGTGTGCTTCTCTCTCTCTCTCTCTCTCTCTCTCTCTCTCTCTCTCTCTCTGTGTGTGTGTGTGTGTGTGTGTGTGTGTGTGTTTATGTGTGTGTGACTCACTGGGCATACCTGAATTTGATTATCGTTGCTGCATAAACAAGGGTCTGGGTTATTTACTGGAGTATGGGCGACTTATCAGTGTTATACCACTGGGGAGGAAATGGCAGTACTGCCCTAAGCAACCATTAGCTGCCAATAATCTCTCAGGAAGGGATGGGGCCTTAAGAGCTCCTCTCATCCATGTGGACTGGCCAACTCTTGTTCAGGTCTTATGCAAATAACTACAGCTGCAGTGAATTCCTGAGTGCAATGACCATGCCATGCTCAGGTGGCATCTTTTATCACTGAAATTTTAATTTTTTGGAGAATTGCATTTGTGACCACTGTAGTTATTTTAGTCCCTCCCTTAGTGCCCTCTGATGCCTCCTCTGCCCCTGCTCCACTCTGGCCCAACCCTGTAAGAATAAGGGTCCTGAGCGGTGAGGTGTTGAAGGGGAAGACCAAGGAGGAGAAAATAAAGAAAACAGAAAGCCAGAATCAAGAGGTGTACACAAGCAGATGACTCCTACCAGGAAGCATATTAAAAAGTAGAGCATTTTGCATACTGTTTGCAGGGGGGAAATGAGACAGAGACAGCAGAAAGCTATCACACAATGGGATGGAGCCAGCAGGAAACCTAATCAAGTAATGTTGCACAAAGGGATCACAAGATATCTCAAGTGTGTCATATGCCAAGTACTCAGCAACCTTGGGACTGATAGCAACAGCCCTTCAGATGTGTGGGTGTGTGGGTTCATTTTCCCAGGTACAAAAAACTTTAATTCCTCTGGGCCTTGGACCCAACTCCAGACCATAGCTTGCCACGTCTGTTCCTGAGCAAGGACACACAACTAGCATTCCTTAATCATTTCATCAGGGCCTCTAAGAAAGCTTGGTATTGGCCTAGCCCCCAACACCACTCCCTTTCCAATTTATAGTTATTATTCTCTCTCTCTCTCTCTCTCTCTCTCTCTCTCTCTCTCTCTCTCTCTCTCTCTCTCTCTCTCTCACACACACACACACACACACACATACACACACACACACACACACACACACACACACACACACACACACACACTGAACCCATTTTGAGTTGCTGATATGTGCACATGTTTAGGGATAACCACAGAATTATATAACCTACCAGAGGGCTTGTCTCTGAAAATTGTTCTCCTCCTTTCAAATGCCATTGATGGCCTATAGGTCTTCGTCCAGGGGCAGGGCCTTGTGAAATTTCCCCGTATGCATTGGGGAGCTAGAATCATAACTTTGGAGGACTTCTTTAGACAACTACATTGTTTTATAGGTCAGCTTCCCTGGCATGTCTAGAAGACACCATGTAGCAATCTATGTCTTGGTCTTTTGGCTCTTAGGGTTGTTCTGCCCCTCTTCTGGAGTGTTCCCTGAGCCTTAGGTATAGGGGTTGTATTATAGACATGCTAAATGAGGCCAGGCCCCCCACAGCCTGTTTATACAGCACATCTCCTGTCTTCCTGCTCTTACATCCTTTCTGCCGCATCTTCCACAATGTTCCCTTAGCATTGGAGCGGATGATATAACTATAGGGTCAAGTATTCCACCCTCACTTAAATGCTTTGGTTTCCCAATCTTCAGTAAAAAATCAAAATTCAACTGACTTATTCAGTCTTGATTTATATCAAAATTAAAAGAATCCATATGTTCTAACTAAAAGGTTTCTTTTTTTTTTTATTATATGAGGTTTATTGTATGAGCATGGGGAGAGAAGGAGGAGGGGAGAGGTGTATCCCAGAGAGAAACAGAGAGAGAGAGAGAGAGAGACAGAGAAAGAGAGGAAGAGAAAGGAGGAGGGAGAGAAGAAGTAAGAGCGAGAAGTAAGAAAGAGCAATAACAGGTTTATTTAAAGAGTATTGGCTATAGTAAGTGCTGAAGAAGCATGTATTGCTAAGCATGTTGGGCTCACCAGCTTTGTTAAGTTGCATGTCTCTAATTATCTACTCTACGTACCGATCATGAGCAGCCCTGTGAGAACAGGGATGCACTGTCATGATTGGCAGTCAGATTAAATTCTTTTTATATCCTCATGGTTTTTGTTCTGTTTTATTGTTGTTGTTGGTTAGGAAAAACACCCATTGGATTAAATGGCCAATTAAGCATAATTTTTTTGTTAAGGGTATATAATTTTTTGTTTCATTTATTTTGTTTTAGCCTAGCATCTACAACAGAGTAATAGAAATGTTAAAAAACAAAATTGACTGACATCTTGATAGCTCCTGGGAGAGGGGGAAACAATTTCCTTTAATGGTGTGGCTCCCAGTAGGTACATCCCACTCTCAAGAATGGTTGGGCAGCACAATCGGATTTGATGGGCTAAAACAAACAAAAAACAAAAGCAGAGGACAGTTCAAAGCTGGGAGGGAGGGAGAATTGGGGAAAAGTATGTGTGAATATGATCAAGATAAATTGTACAGATTTTTAAAAGAATAAAATATTCTTTAAAGAAACAGTTGCATGATAAACTTATTTTGTAATTAATTTTCTTAATTACTAAGATTTAAACTAATCTAGAGACTGCCTGTCCTCAAATTTCATAAGACACTGAAGTTTTCTTTTACTGGTGATGTGAAGTCACTTTGGTTTGGGCAGACTATTTGAAGGCTAACCTGAGCAATCTCTGTGTGTCCATGTCCAGCACCTGTTCTTCCTGGAGCTTACCAGCAGAGCCATTCCCAGGGCTATGGGTACATGCACCAGACCAGCGTGTCATCCATGAGGTCAATGCAGCATTCACCAAATCTAGTAAGTGCTAATTTCAAACAATCCTACAATCTGGGAGTATAGCTTGGTGGTAGAGTGCTTACATACAATGTAAGGTTCTTAGCTCAACTCAAAGCACTGGAGAAAAAAAATTAACATATTACTATCTATATAGCTCTTTCCGTGGAAGTAGAACAATTACAGAGGTAAAATGAGAGAAAATAGCATTAATAAGTATCACATGAAACAACAAAACAAACAAGTCTACAATTATGAGATCCCTTTTAGTTACTTTTCTATTGCTGTGATAAAACACCATGATCAATAGCAACTTACAGAAGGCAGGGTTTATATGGGCTTATGTTGTATAAGAGCCTATCAGGGCAAGGAGGCATGGGGGCCAGAACAGGAAGTTAAGAGGTCGCATCTCAGTTGTAAACCCAAAGCAGACAGAATAACCTGGAGACTAGGGCAAGGCTATATTCTCCCAACGTCATCCCACAGTGACATACGTTCTCTAGCAGGGCAACACTTCCTAAACCTTCTCACAATGGGAGATCAAATATTCAAACACCTTAACCTACAAAGATCATTTATCTTTTAAACCACCACACTATCCCAATTGTTACTTCATGATCGGAAAGATCCAGTTAAGATCTTCACCCAGGCCTAAGAAAGTACAGGTATGTGATAGTCATGTTAAAGAGTTAACCTTCATTTCACCATTATGGTATCAGTAGTCTAACGGACAAAGGAAAAACAGCTAACATTGCTGTAAATGTTCTCAGCACAAAGAAATAGTAAATAAATATTCCAGTGACTCTGACCTGATAGATACTGTATCCAGGTATTGAAATGCCATGCTACACCCCAAATATGTTCAATTACTGTATGTCAGTTAAAAATTAATGAATAGAAGTGTCCTTCAAGCATCCCTGTAAGAAGTCTTGAAATACTCATCATTTACCTTGAAGTTCAGAAGAGATGCTTGCTTTGTAGTCATACTCAGTGTCTCATGGTGAAATTGCTTCAATACTTAGAAGCAGGTGACTGTTCTTTTTAAAAAACATTTTATTAATTTATTCATATTACACCTAAATTGTCATCCCATCCCTTGTACCGTCCCATTCCTCCCTCTCTCCCACTTTCCCCCTACTCCCCTTCCCTATGACTGTGACTGAGCGGGGCCTCCTCCCCCTGTATATACTCATAGGGTATCAAGTCTCTTCTTGGTAGCCTGCTATCCTTCCTCTGAGTGTCACCAGGCCTTCCTTTCCAGGGAACGTGGTCAAATATGGGGCACCAGAGTTCATGCGAAAGTCAGTCCCCATTCTCCACTCAACTGTGGATAATGTCCTGTCCATTGGCTAGATCTGAGTAGGGGTTCGATGTTTACTGCATGTATTGTCTTTAGCTGGTGCCATAGTTTGAGCAGGACCCCTGGGCCCAGATCTGCCCATCATAATCTTCATCTTGTAGGTTTCTAGGACCCTCTGGATCCTTCTATTTCCCTATTCTCCCATGCTTCTCTCACCTAAAGTCCCAATAGGATATTCTCCCCTCTGTCCCACTTTCCTGGTAAGTGAAGACTTTCATGGGACATGCCCCTTGGGCTAGTGTCCAGATATAAGTGAGTATATACCATTTGACTCTTTCTGCTTCTGGATGAACTCACTCATTATCATTTCAAGTTCAATCCATTTGTCCACAAATTTCGGGAATTCCTTGTTTTTAATAGCTGAGTAGTATTCCATAGTGTAAATGTACCCCAGTTTCTTTATCCATTCTTCTACTGAGGGACATTTAGGCTGTTTCCATGTTCTGGCTATTGTGAATAAGGCCATTATGAACTTGGTTTTAAGGTCAACAATTAACAAATGGGACCTCATGAGGCTGAGAAGCTTCTGTAAGGCAGGAGAAACTCTCAACAGAACAAATGACAGCCTACAGGCTGGGAAAAGATCTTCACTAACCCTACATCTGACAAAGATCTAATTTCCAAAATATATAAAGCATTCAAGAAATTATATACCACCAAATCAAATAAGCCAATTAAGAAATTGGGCTCAGAACTGAATAGAGAATTCTCAACAGAGGAATATCGAATGGCTGAATAACACTTAAAGAAATGCTCAACATCGTTAGTCATCAGAGAAATGCAAATCAAAATGACCCTGAGATTCCATCTTACACCCATCAAAATGGCTAAGATAAAAAATTCAAGTGACACCGCATGCTGACGAGGATGGGGAGAAAGAGGAACACTCCTTCATTGCTGATGGGAATGCAAACTGGTACAACCACTTTGGAAATCTATCTGGCACTTTCTCAGAAAAATGGGAATAGGGCTTCCACAAGACCCAGCTATTCCACTCTATGGAATATACCCAGAAAATGCTCCGCCACACAACAGGGACATATGCAGGTGACTGTTCTTTAAGGTCCATTGTGTTCCAGCTAGTTTCCTCAGTCTCTTTAGTCTATAATAGTCTTAGATTTGAGATTAACTGATAATTAATGAACTCAGCCTTGAACTAAAACAAATGTATAAACACAATTTAATTTTTTTCACTATAACACAATTGTCATTACATATACTTCAAAAATCAGAACATTTATATAGGAAGTTTATGACACTATGATCTGAAATATGTAAAATTTAAGTAAGGTAAATATTTCTTTCATATATTTTTAAGGGGCAATACAATTTTTTAGCATTTAAATTAGGAAAATTATGCTTTCTATGCAAGGGGGAGCCATTGTCAGGGAGCCAGTTGACTATGGGCCCACTGTTATAGGAGTTAATCTCCTGAAGGATGAGGGGAACAGGAGAAAATCTACATCATCTAAGGCATCCAAGGGACCAGGTGATACTCTTTCAAAGGCTACTTTTAGACAAGTGCACTATTTTATTTATTGTCTTTTCACATTAAGCTATTGTGCTATCTTTCTATATCTTTGCTTTGACCTTTAATGTGTTTTCTCTAGACAAAGTTAAGCTCTATAGAATTAAGTGATATACCTGATTTACAGCTCCCCAAAGATGGTGGCGCCTGTAAAACATTCATATTCTTCATGCATGTGGTAGTTTGTTGGGACCCTTGTTGTTTCTACCTGTGACTGCTTTGGAATACAACATGCAATCACTTCTTCCTTTCTCAGAGGACCTACCGAGCCATGTACGATTACAGTGCCCAGGATGAGGATGAAGTCTCCTTCCGAGATGGTGACTACATTGTCAACGTGCAGCCCATTGATGACGGCTGGATGTATGGCACCGTGCAGAGAACCGGGAGAACGGGCATGCTCCCAGCAAATTACATTGAGTTTGTGAATTAATTCTTTCTCCTTGCCCTTTGAGCTTTATTCTGATGTACTCGAATCCCACTCTTTTTAAAAGATAGAAGATACTTTTCAGATAACTTGGCAATTATTTTACAATAATGTATCCTTACTTTGACAATTAGACACACAGGTACCAGGAAGAAAGGAATGGCCTTAGGGCTGGAACAGGCAGTATCCTCAGTAATTCCTGTAAGCAAAATCATTAGGTCTGGAGACCTGGTGCTGCTAATTGTGTTTGTGGTTTCATTTGATTGGCTAGTCAACCCTTCTGGGAAATGTATTTTTGTAGACTTTAATAGAGATGTTGATTGTCCCGTAAATGTAACAAACGTATGAAACTTCTTAGATGTCACTTGGAATCATCCAAAGCCAATTCTCATAGTCCAGCAACACAGCCATTAATTTGAAATCTGTTCAGCTTTTGAATCATTGGGTAGTTTTCAATTCAAGTGAGAATCACCTGATATAATAAATGGAAGCAGTGGCAGAACGGGTTGACCGTAGCCTTAGGGAGCTGGCAAGACACTTCCTCTTCCCCTGGGCTGACCAGGAGCTTGTGATTTCTCATGTGTTCCATGGTGTAGACTATCTATATCTGTGTTCTGAGCATCTGCTCAGGCCCCCAGAATGTCAGGACCAGGTAACTTCACAGCTACTCTGTATAGGGCAAAGTTCAATGTCATCTGTATTATTTTTCCAGAAGCTTCTATCCTGTTGCATGTCTCCATGGGCTTAAGCTTCTGTGACATGGCAGCTGCTTGCCCATCCTTGTTATTAAAGTCGACAGTGTGGCCAATCTCTCCCTATCTTTTCTTCTAGCTGCTTGCTCATCAGAAAACATTTTTGAAAAGTTGCTTGAGACTTTCTTTCTGTATTACACTCTAATTTTGAAAGACCCATGCCTTAGGAAATGCACATATACTCTAGTAAATAAGAGATTTATGTATTTACTAGATAGGTTCTATTCACTTAATGCCACCATTGATAAAAGTGAAGTGCATTGACCAGCAGCCCCTGGAAAGGGAAATGACTATAAAGTATACTGGGGGAAAACCAAGGCATAAAACAGTTGGCAGAAGTTTGCTCCACAAGTAGATGATTCAGTCTTAGAATTTAGCAACCAGTCTTCAGATTCTAAGGTGGAAATCTAGCCACTAAGTATGATCATAAAAAGGCTTCCTTTTGATTTTTTGCTTTCTAAATCATCTTCAGGATTAGATAAGAAAGGTGTCAGTGATTTGGGGGTAGGTTCAACAGAGAATTTACTAAGAAAGAAACCAGTGTCTTCTTTTGCATGAGTGTGCAGGGTTTTCATAGGTTCACAGCCCCAAGGACAACCAGTACTCTTGTGTCTTAAATTTGAGCTGGAGTCCGCAGTTGCGGTCACCTGGATGTCAACATTTTTCGCAACTCATTTTTTTCATGATGCCTCTTACTGTGACTTAAGCTTCTGTGACATGGGAGCTGCTTGCCCATCCTTGTTATTAAAGTCAGCAGTGTGGCTGCGTTCAAAAAGGCAGATTCATGGAGGATTTGAGACTGAAGAGAGCAAGTCCACACATATGTAAGAAGACACTGGGACTCTTGGAAGATCTACCTTATGCAAGATGCTCAAGAAAATAAATGAAGCATCCACCAATGAAAAATATTTGAATGAAATGTTTATGAGGCCAAAGCCCAAAGTTGGTTTATTTAAACCCTTGAAAAGTGAGCCCATACTTTTGAAAATTATTAATTTCTTTAGAATTGCCTTAAAGAGAAGTTTTATTTCCATGAGCTATATTTCTGTGATGCTGATAGAAAGTTGAAAACTTCTGCAAATAACTAGAGATTTTTCTGGATTTTTAAAATAGACTCATAAATAAACAGCTCACCTAATATCTTATCATTTCAATAGCCAGTCATGATTAGCCTTCTTAATTGTTTTAATGTCTTGAACACACACCTACAAAGACAAACTGCACTTGCAATAATTTTTCAAAAATCTATACATTAAGAGTAAGGGTGATTTATGCTATATGTCTTTTATGCTTCCCCAGCCAGACCATTTGTGTGTGTGTGCTTCTGATTATTTTTTTTTTAAAAAAGAGTAGTTATTAATGAAAACTTCAGGATAAATGCAGACAGGTATGATTTTTGGTAACAGCATGTGTGCAGGAAGTTCAGCAGAAGCCAGTTGGCTTTAAAATGATGCTTAACATCAGCTGGTCCCAATAAAGTAGCAGCTCGACAGCCCTTGTTTTAGCCACGTATTAGTTTCAAAGTCAGACATGATGAGTGGGAAAGTCAGTACATATTTAGGAAATGGGTGTCCTAAATGTAGAGCTTCACATAATGTTAGCTTTGCAAGATACTTATGTTTAAAACCTTTCAGAATTAAGAATTCAACGTTCAAAAGGCAGTTACTTTTTAATACAGATGGAGGTGGAACAAGGCATTGCATGCTTTCAAAGATATGCGTTGATAATCTTGGCATTGTTACTTGCACACGTAAGGATGTTACCCATCTCAGCAGAAAACAGAAGCATAGATGTGTCACATGCAGGCACCATCTTTTGCAGCATCGTTTTAAAAGATACTATATTCTTAACACCCTCTTTCCACATGCCTCCCTCCCACTTGCAGTTTGGCAGCCAGTATCTCACATGTAACACTGGCAGCTATAGAAGAACTTAAAACAAGCCCCTTAGAAATCAAGTTAAAGGACCGAATGCCAATCACATGGAGCATGCACCTGTTCCTAAGTGTGATGGTTTCTCAAGCTTGACCGAAGCACAAGCAGCCGCTTGATACACCCCTCAAGGGCTCTGAAGACAAATGTTTTTGGTTCATAGTCCTCTTGAGAAAAGCTGAGCAACAGAATATAATGGTTTTTTTTTTCTGTAAGCTTTTGTAGTAGGTTTAAAAAGACATCTCTTGTTCTTTAGAAAGCTTTCTATTTCTAACCCCGTGACAAAATGAATACTTCCATGCTTTCATTTTGTGTGCATATCTGTGGCACACGCCCAGTTTGGAGTTTCGATCTGGTTGTCATTCTTCATGGTGGCCCAGCATCTTTCCATGTCTCCCAGCCTTCACAGGGGACCCCAGAATGTCCAAGCACAGTTTCCAAGCACCTTGTGTGTGGGTGGGTGAGGCTACCCCATTCTCCCTCTTGCCACTTGGCCCTTTGCTTGAAGATGTTGAAGATGTTGTTGGCCAGTTTTCCTGTAGCATTTCACTCCAGACCCATTCTGTGCTGGGTTCACAGCACTCCAAGAATTAGGAGAAAACCTTTTCCATAAATGAGGGCAAGTGACACACCTGGTTTCCAGGTTCACCCTCCTCCAGTGGAATGCTTTCAGTGAAATGAAAAGGAAAATAAGTGTGATCTTTAATAACACAGCCCTATATACAGTGGATATAGTTTATACTAATGTTATAGATATATACAAAATAGGTGCCTTTTTTTATTATGCTTGTTTATCATTGTGGTCTTGGAAAGGAAACCTAGCAAGCCAGCCAGCTTCTGCATATTCTATAACTATTTTATGATACATAATTGATATTTTTGTGATGGGAAGTCGGATGTCCCTGATGTTACAGGTGGTGGCTGGTTGTATTTTCCTTCTAAAAGTTTAGAACTTTAGAAAATGCTGACTTCTTCAATTTTCTGAGAAGTCAGGTTTTTTTTGTGTGTGTGTGGATTTATATATAGTTGAGATATATAAGCGTTAAGTTTAGGTTTGGGGTTTAAAATACTTACAGTAGATAGATTAGTTGTATTATGAAGCTAAATTCACCGCCTAAGATGAGGTTTATGACTTGATTATATTTTAACTGTTTGCTTCTGATAATCTGAATTTTCATTGCATTTGTGTGGGGTAATACAACATGATGATGAAGGGTCAGTTAAGTAAGAAGCTATGTGAGCTAATTTTAAAGATGCTAAGAATGAAAGTCTCTCTGAAGTATTCCATGACCCCAAGGACCCTGTTCTAGATGGGTAGCTGTTAGTAACTGATGACCAGGAAAGTCAGGATGTTGTCTGAAATGTCTGGGTCATCATTCCAGGATGTGTAAGACTATTAGAATCCCCAGCCTGGACAGCTTCCTGCGCAAATGTCCCTTCTCAATCATCTGTAACTTCAGTATATCCATAGGAACTCCACATGCTGGTCGTGTCTGATATATTGTATCATGTTTGCATAGAGTACACGTCACTGTTGTCAATTATTGTTAAAATGATTTCTTTTAAGGAAAGAGAGAAAACTGCATTGCAGCCTCCTTCTTTCATGTCCATACAACGAATTGCTGAGCATTTTGGAAGTAGCAACAAGTGTGTAACAGGCATGATATTTGTGGAACTGTTGGCTTTTGACCTGTGATAAAAATGCAAATTTGAATGATGTATTTGAAATATGCACAATTGTGGTTTGTGACTAATTTGTAAAATTGCACTAACTTTGAGAACATAATGATTTTTGAAAGAAGCATTAAATGTTTTTTTCCCCCCAAAGGAAGAGGATCACGGAATGATACAAGGTTATTAGTATAATTTGGCTTTTGTTATGCAAGTTATTAACACCAGCTATTAAAATATATTTTAGTAGAAATGCTTTAATTCATGTTTTTTTCTCTACACTGTGAATCTTAAGCCTTGATGGACCAGAGACACATTGTGATGTCCAAAGGACTAACCTATGCAAATGAGTTCACATCTTATTGATGTCACAGTAAACATGCGATAAGACATTATTTCTCCTCATAAAGTACAGCAGTATTGAAATAACACAGGAAGCCCGGCCTCCCATGCATTACACTGTAGACACTCACAATCCCTTCAAGGCTACCAAATCATTAGCAATTGTGTAAACCAGATTGGAGTCTATTGAAACTACTTGGATGACAGTGGGAGGGAAACGCTAGAGAGGCATGTTGGCTGTGGCTTTCATAGAACTATGTTCTCACATATTCCCTGTTCCGGGTCTTGGTATTCTGTGTCTTCTATCTGTATTTGTAAACCCTTATGATGAATTAATTTCCTATCAACACATTTGGTTTGCTTAAATAAATACAGGATGTAACAAAATGGTTCTACTTCTTGGCTGTCACCGTGGTTTCTTGGAGTGCAGGTCACCGGGTGCAGGCAGTACTCTGTGAGCTCTTCCTGGCGGCTCACAGCCAGTCGCATCAAAGATGTATGGCAGCATAGAAAGATGTATGACAGAGTAGTGCATTGATTCTGACAAGCTGTGCAGAATGTGTTTTCCTCCCTGAAGCTAACACAATTTTAAGTAATAATAATATAGTTTTTAATCCCACACTCTCTGATTTTCTTTTTATGCACAAGTATTGCTGTGATGCATCCTGATTGTTAACTTTTTCAAAACTCAAGTCTTCACTGGTCCAACGTTAGTTTTCATGTATTTAGAACATGAAAGACGTGACTTGGAGGAGGGAAAGTGCATCGATTGATACTCTGATCTTTCATCTAAGAGTGTCTTTTTATCATAGACAATAATTGCTTCTTTTCTCATAATTGAACAGCAAGCTAGCTCCTATTTTTACCCTCATCTATATTTCAATAAATTGGATCTTGGCTTTATTGTGTGATTTTTTTTATAAATCTTTGGCATAATCATTTCAAACAGTAAACTGATAAACCGTGTAAGCTGGTGCATTTAGAACAGGTCAATCAAGAAGCTTTGCAAACAGTATTTTCTTTTTTAAAAATATATTTTATTAATTTATTCATATTACATCTCAATGGCTATCCCATCCCTTGTATCCTCTCATTCATCCCTCCCTCCCATTTCCCCTTTAATCCCCTCCCCTATGACTGTATATGAGGGGGACCTCTTCTCTCTGTATATGCTTATAGGGTATCAAGTCTCTTCTTGGTAGTCTGCTATTTTTCCTCTGAGTGCCACCAGGCCTCCCCATCCAGGGGATGTGGTCAAATATGGGGCACCAGAGTTTGTGTGAAAGTCAGTCCCCCAAGTACATATACTAAAATTGGAACGATACAGAGCAGATTAGCATGGCCCCTGTGCAAACAGTATTTTCTAATAGAGCAAACACTTCTACCTACTCTTGAATGATCTGTTTTTCATATTCTGTAAGTTTGGGTTGAATGTCTGTGGTATCATGAACCAAACATACCCATGAACAACACAGGTATCTTTACTTGAAGATTTTTCCATCCCTTCCTTCCTCTTTATGATTTTAATTTTTTAATTTTTTCAGTGTCATGACTATAGTTGTACTCTTTGAAATCTGGGCCATGGAGGAAATGAATAACAATCTTGTAATAATTTAGGTTTCAATCATCTTATGCTTATGATTTTATTGTTCTAATTTTAAAATTTGTGAAGTCAGTTGAAGAATTGAGATGTGGCTGAGCATGGGATGCTTACCAAAACAAATGTCTACAGATGTCTCTAGATACAACATACTGGAAAATAGATGAGAGAAAAATCTTATTATTTTCTTTCTGTAATCTGCTTCTCCTACACAAAGTATTGTGTAATGGCAGAAAACTGGATCAAGTTCAAGGGTGAGCTTCAAGTTTTTTTCTGTAGTTCTAAGCACAATTCTTTGGCCTTTGTCCATTATATTTTTATTTCTGAGCAGTTGAAGTCTGATGAAAAGGGGAGAGTAAGAGGACAGACTCAGATGAAAGTCAATATTAGAACAAAGGTCCTGGTTGCTACTTTGGGTTTATGTCATGACGTTTTGATCTTTGTAGCCTTTCCTTTATTTTTGGAATAGTGAACATGAAAGATAAATAGTAGACTAAAATAGAGAAATGAGTGGAATCTGATTGTTACTTTACTTGAGGAAAGGGGCTGTTCCGGCATCCTCACATTAGTTTTGAGATTGCTCTTTCTTGACACGCATTAGTCACACATTTTTGCCTTTTTCCAGGGTGGTTGCTAACTAAAGGAAATATGTTCTAGACTGTTGCTCATTCTATGTGGGTTCTGTCTCACGTGAACTCATGTCTCTTCCTGCAGCTGACTAGACCCAGGTGATCCGGGAGGGCTTCCCAAAAACCTTGTCTATCAAGGATAAGAGTGGCCATCTGCTTAAATATCACAAATATAGAGAAGGCTGTTAACTGGTTATATTACTGAAAACTGTAGGAATTTAACTTTATCAGTAGTAGATGTAAGCTAAAATAAGATTTGGGAGAGTTAGAGAATGTTGGTCATTGTTTTCTTTATTTGTTCTGTTCTTTGTTTTTTTATTGATTAATTTTGTTTTGAAAATTTCATATATGTATATGGTACATTTGATTTACTCTTAGCCTCAGCCCTCTTATCTTCCTTTTACTCTGGTCATCCCTTCTGCCTCTCTTCAGGTCTTTTCCCTACAGACATACCTTTTTGTTTTGTTTTGTTTTGTGGCTCACTGATTTTAACCAAGATCATGGTATTGATTTGATTTTTAACCATGATGGTATTCTGTGTAGTAAGATATTTGAAACTGTCCATTGGAGACTGGTAGGCTCACTGCTTGGCATACAACTGAACACAATGACTTCCCCAGAATTCCTTAGTTACCAGTAGTTCAGCAGGAAGGGATTAGGACCCCCTGAGATCTTCCCATATCCATGATTGATTATTGACAGGTACAGTTTTTACAAGTTCCAGGGCAGGCAATTGTGACTACTGTGAAATCACATTTTTTAATAGTTGATTCATGCCCTATAGACAGCATTTCTCCATATCCTTCCGTTCTCTCTTCCACAAGATGAGATATTCTCTGACACTTAGATAGGATTGTATAAAAGTCCTATTTAGGGCTTACCATCTAAGCATCTTAATTAGCCATGAGTTTCTTCACTCAGCTCACTTCACCACACATAGAGGCTTCTTTGATTAAGGTTTACAGCAGCATTTGTCTATTGGTAAGAAAAACTTAAACTATAGTTTGGTGCCATATGAATTTATCTAACCAGCAGCAACAAGGTCCTCTACAGCCATGAGATTTGACTAATTATACAGTACCAGGTATGTATTCTCCCATAATCCAAGTGCAAAGGTAATTGATTACCTCCATAACAGCTGTACCATTATCATTGATTTCTAAATGCTTGACAAAGTGAGGAATAGCTGGGGTCAGCTATAGGATAGAACTGTTTTCAGACACTTATTAAATAATTCTTCCATAACTACATAGTAACAACTCTTGATTAAAGGGGAGGTACTAACTATAATTTATTCATTCAGCATTTATTTTTTTCTGAGTTTATTGTATTCAAAACACAGAACAAAGAACCTTTCAGGTTGGTAGCAGGAGACTGATACCATACAACTAACTACATATTTCTGTAATTGACTACTTACTTACGGTTTAAGAGACAATGGGAGGGAGTCCAGGAATCTTTGAGTTGTCAAGGATAAGGTGTCAACTGCATGGAGGGCTTGGAAAACATCCAAGCAGGGAGTGTTTGAACTGAGCTCTGAGAGCTGTGTGAAGAGCTGATAGTTGAAGTCGTTTACAGCACTGGACACGTGGAAAATTCAGTCACCCTGGGCAGGAGCAGAAATATACCAGCTTTCTCTCAATTTTTAAGTAGTAGTGGCACATCATTTTCACATTTAATAAAAATTAAATCTTTGGTGGAAAGAAGACGTAGTAAATGAACTTGTGTGTTCATACACTCTTTATCACTCTAATTATGACTTCTATTAATAAAAGACTCAGAAAGCTTTTGGGTTAATTATATAAACAAAGTTTCACAGATGTGGTCTATCTTCTTAGTGTAATTGGTTGTTACGTGGGTTTTCCTGTGTTTCTATCACTTCCCAGGATGGTTTTGGAAAAAGTGTGTTGACTGAACCTCATCTAGTACTGTCTGCAGTACAAGCATTGATTAACATGCACTTCTGCCTTGCTTTAGAATTCACAACTTCTAGGATGGTCATTTTTATCTAATGTACAGTATGAATTAGGTATGGCACATTAACTGGGCAGTACAGGGGAAATTTATTCACAGTGCAAGAAAGTTGTTGGTGTGTATTTAGACTATCACCTTCGTCTCAGGTAGGCCATAGCATTCTTTTTAAATTTTAGCAAGAGTGTTGACTCTGCATCTTCTTTAAAAGCCTGACATTGTGCTTACAGGTTATAGGTCTTTACATCTGAAATAATTGATTGGCCATATTTGATTCCCTTAATCAATGCCTGTTGGAAAGCCCCATGGGCATTTACAGGCATTTCCTAGTATGTACATTTTTCTTTTAGGAAAAAAAAATTGGCTTCAAAGACTGTGTAACATAAAAATAATTTATGGGACTCTATACCTATGGCATTGATGGAAAAGTAGCTCTAATTTTGAAATGTCCCTGTTTGTATTGGAATGGCCAATTCCATTTAAGTTTTTAAAAAGTTTTGAAACTGAAATAGAATTACATTAATTTTTTTTGCTATCATGTCGCATATTATTCAGTCATTGATTTATTTAATTTAATTTATTTTTTTATTAATTTATTCTTGTTACATCTCAATGGTTATCCCATCCCTTGTATCCTCCCATTCTTCCCTCCCTCCCTCCCATTTTCCCTTTATTCCCCTCCCCTATGACTGTTCCTGAGGGGGACTGCCTCCCCCGTATATGCTCATAGGGTATCAAGTCTCTTCTCGGTAACCTGCTGTCCTTCCTCGGAGTGCCACCAGATCTCCCCCTCCAGGGGACATGGTCAAATGTGAGGCACCAGAGTATGTGAGAAAGTCATAAAATATATTTTGATTATGATTTCTCCTCCCCAACTCCTCTCAGATCCTCTCTAACTCCCTACCTTTTTACAATGAGGCCCACTTTAAACAGGGAGGAGAGTAATTGCTCACCTCCAGAGGCTGTTCTTGTCCCTTGAAGTGCTCTGCAGTGACACAGCTGTCATTGGCAACAGGAGAGATTCCTGGAAGCCAACTGTCTTTAATCAGCTGAATCTCAGTGAAGACAGTTAAAGCAGAAGTTTTGATGGTATGCAGGCACTCGGAGCATAGTTAGAAAGTCAGGGTCTCATTTCGTTAAAAACTAGGCATCTCACTGCAAGTTGAGATAACACAAAATCTTCCGGATACTGACAGGTGGTTGGATAATGTTTTCCTGTTTAGCATAGAGGGGGAATGTCATAAGACGGAAATGGGACCCAGTCAAGTGTCATGGGCATATAGGCAAAGCCATAATTATCAGGGGGAGTCTGTAAGATTCAGTACTGGTGGAAGAAGGGGCCGTAGAACTCCCCTTTTAATCTCTGTCTGATGTGTCTGAAGTTTGTTAATTTTCTGTTGGCCGTGACCATGGAAGATGTTTTTCTTCTTGTGTGCTACTATTTTTGCCTTGGCTCTGTAGGTCTGTGGGAAGTCAGCCTAGCCTAAGAATGGCTGAGTTCCTCCTCCTGATGATGTCATCATCTTGAACAAACAACCTGGCTTTCTGGTTCAGTCTGAGACTTATGATAAGGTTGAGGGATGTTAGGTTCTTCAGGTGCAGAAAAGGCACAAGAATGAGGGCAGGGAAATACATGCCAGCTGCAATGGGCAGCAAGTCAGTTCCTACTTACATCAGCATAAGTACATACAGAGTTCAGTCAACTCTGACCCAAAGGTGAAAGCAGCAGTGGGGACAGACACAATATGAAGGCAGAGATACCAAACCTCTTCTTCATCCAATTTTAGTCACCGGCCAGACTTTAGCATGTCCAAGTATAGGTTCAGTGGTTTTAGCAAGAGGGATCTTTAAGTTTCTGTAAAGTAACCTAGACAGTTACTGTCATCAGTTACACGCAGAGGCTGTTGTCTATTAGAAAGCCAGTGGGAAGCTAATGATGCAGCACCCAGGGCTGTGGTCCCCAAATGAATGGCTTTTAAGTCAAGTCAGAGCAAGGGAAGCTAGGACATTTACTTAGCCTTTTGTTTTCTTTCTCTCTTTTCCTGGAGATTCACTATGAAGGGACCATGGCTCTGTCCCAGCAGAGCTACATGTCTGACATCTGAGTTGATTCCAGGGTATTTCTTGGGGTGCAGTTTTTACCCCCATTGTGTTTTCTTCTCTCAGAAAGGGTTCAGCAGAGCAGACAAAGCTCCCATCCCATAGAAGATCAAACCTGTGTACTTTGTGGATTACCCACGCAGCAGCTTCATGCCAGTTTGTCTTGGCATCATTTTCACGCATGCTCTTAAACAGCTATGCATACCTCATATGTGAAGTTAGCAGTGCTCCCATGTATCCATACAGTACACTTGAGGCCAGATGCAGTCGATTGCACCATTCCCAATTGTTTGTGGTATGGTTTGGTCCTTTTACTTTCACTCCTTTCTGGATATCCCTTCTGCTTTTTGAGAGAGCACTTTATTTCTCTACTTAGACCCTGGTCGTATTGTTTACAAGAATCTGATTATGACCTCATGCCCCACAAAGTTAAATTAAAAAAAAACTAATAACATTTGAAATGTTGAAGTGAGTATTTTTGTAATGTTTTTATTATTTGATTAGGGTAAATTCCTTAAATAGTTAAAAAGACTTTTAAGGCAGAATGATGCTATAACTCTTAAGTCACTTAATAAAACACTGTTCATTTGTCGTTTAGCGAGATTCACCAACTTAGAGAAACAGGACCTCTTATGGATTGCGAGGATGGTGGCTTTTTATTTTTTTATTTTTGGTCCATTTTCCCTCCTTCTAACTTCCCAGTGTTAGACTTTGTTGCCTGAAATAGTAGCACTTGACCATGAGTTTTTAAGAAAGGTTTTTATGTATATACTAATTATTCCCCAGAAAATGTGTGTGTGTGTTCTTCACTTGTGTATGTATGTATATTGGTTAATGCTGGATATCATCCTTAGTCACTGTCCCTTGTCTTTTGAGACAGTCTCTCACTGAATCTAGGTACAGCTCACCCACTCTGATAGACTAGCTAGCCAACAAGCCCCAGGAATCCTCCTGTCTCAGTCTCCCCAGGAATTTCAAATGCCTGCTGTTATAGCCACCTGGATTTTGGGGGGATTCTGGAGATCAGCTCAGACTCTCATGTTTGTGGGGCGAGCACTGTACTTAGTGGACTATCTCTCCAGGTCTCACTCAACAAGGCTATTTTTGGCATCAAATACCACTGTTCATTTTGATTTTCACTAATATCCCTTTTAATCACAGAAACTCTGTGTGTGCAGTGCATTTAATATTGTTGTTTTTGCATATAAAACTATCATTGGTTAAAATCAGGAATTAGCAGAACAGAAGGGAATTTTTTTTTATGGGAGGAGAGGGTGCAGTGAGGATTTGGTGCTCACGTGTGCAAAATGGCTACATGAGTGACAGCATGCATAGGAAAACCTGGAGCAGAAAGAGGACAGATTGAGGGTTAAAGCAAATAGATTTTTCAGAGCTCTCAGTTCCAGGAGTCTTAGACCTGGGTATCTGCAGAACTGGCTGTTCCCGAGACCCGTTTTACTCCTTAGGTGTTGGTGTCCATTCCTTCTCCGTGTTCTCGCGGTCTTCTCCCTGGACCTGTCCGGATCCTAATCTCTCTTTGTAAGGACACAGTTGCACTGGAGGAGAATCTTCTCTCATGATCTCATTTTGCCTTAATTATTGTAACCTGGCCCTGGCAAAAATGAAGATATTCTAAAAAGACACTTGTGTCTTTTGATCTGACTACCAGTCTATTGAAACGATGGACTCCCAGAGAAACGAGAATTTCCTGTTGGGAGAAAGAAAAAGCACCACTCAGAGAGGGAATGTGTCCTCCCAGGAAGAGATGAACAACTTTTCAGACAACTTTACAGGGTCAGACTAAAGCCAGGCAAAGATGGGTCAATGGGAAGGGGAACTACACTTTGACTAGGACTATTTAGGTGTTCATGTTCCTGGATCTCTCTCATTTTAATTACACTTCAGTGCCCCGAAGCTGAGATGTTCCTGGATCTTTTCCCTCTTTCCAGGTTAGTCACATTGACTACATCTCCCTTTTCTGTGTCTCACTAATGTGTTGGCTCTTTTAATTGGCTTATTGAGGATGGGTGGTCCCCAAGTTCAGTATCAATACCTAGGTATGCAGGGTCACACAGATCAGAGAGCCAAGACTCGGTGTCAGGACATAGGGTTTCTACTCTCAAGAACTTCCTTTTGTCCTACCCTTCCAGAGAGCCCTGCTTCACTCTTGTATCTCTCCTCTTCTAGTGCCAACCCTTAGCAGTGGAATTGAGCCAGGCCTTCTCCTAACAGCCAGCTATGTTGCTGCAGCTAAGCTATGTCTCCCAGAGAATTGGATTTCCACCAACACCTGCTGTAGGCTTGCTCTTCTCTCTACTACATACTCAGATCTGTATAAGTTGAATATCTATTACTCAAAATGCTTAGGGCCCGAAGTGTTTCAGAACTTTAAAGACTTTGGAGTGTATATGTGTATATAATAAAATATTAGAATTGGATCCAAGACTAAGCACATTTTCCACACATACCTTATACATAATAAAAGTTTTAAATAATGCTTTTAGTAAACTTGTGTTTTAACAGTGACCTGTCATGGGATCAAATATGGAGTTGTTTACTCCTACTGCCTATGTGGGGTATCTTGTTGATACTTAAAAAGTTTTGAATTTGGGAACATTTTGGATTAAGAGTGCTCAGGTTGTACATGCTGCAACAATGCTGTAAAGAAACAGTGCCTTCCTTTGTATCAATGCTGGTGAGAAACTATCTTCGTCATCTAAGCTTTAATGAGATAGCATATAGAGTTCTATCCCTTATGCTGGATGACTGCTTTACTATACATTGATGGATGGTGTAGGGATGCTGTCTTCATTTGTTTCTCATTGCTGTGATAAACACCACCACCAAAAGTGACTTAGGGAGAACACATTTATTTGGCTTTCACTTTCATGTTACAGTCCATCTTGGGAGACACCCAAAGCTTCAGTTCAGACAGGAACCTGGAGGCAGGAATGGAAGCAGAGAACACAGAGGAACACTCCTTACTGGCTTGCTCTCTACGGTTTGCTCAATTACTTTTCTTAGCCCTAGAGATGTCCCTGCCCACAGTGGGCCACAAATACTGTGATGGTTATCTTGATCACCAACTTGACTGGATGGAGAGACATTTAGGAGATCAGTGATGTATATGCCTAGTTGTGTTGGTAAGGGTGTTTGGAGGATGATTAGCATGTGGAACAGCAACGAGGGGAAAAGACCCACCCTGAATAAGGGCAGTACTGTCCAGCAGACTTGAGTTCTTGCATGGAACAAAATGGAATAAGGAGGAAATCAGTGGGCACAAGCCAGCTCCATTTTATTTTTCATGATCAAGTTTGTCTATTTTGTGGCCATTGTCTGTGGTCACCAGACTGGCGCTTCTTCATAATTTCAAAATGGACTCACAGTAGCAATTGTCCAGGGGTTTCTAGGCATTCAACTTTGGCCTGGGGTTGCATCGTTTCTTTCTCTTGCTTCGAGTCTTTCCAGCTTCATGGTCTGAACAGCTACAGTGTTCGCTGGCTCTTATATGCACAGCCATTGTGGGCCTATGTAGCCTCCAACTGTGTAAACCAAGCTAATAAATTTGTGTTTGTAATTACATGTGTTCAATTTGAGAGATTCCAAACAAATAGAGAGACCACAAATGGTCCTCTGTGAAGGGTACTCATGCTATGAAAGAGAGCATGCTCCCATTTCATCCTTTATGGAATCATTAATTGGCCAGTAGGGAAGGGTTACTAAAAACCCACACATTCATTAAGAACAGATTAAATATTAATTGTTAGCTAAGTATAATGAGATGGCACAGAAGCATCTTAAGGCCTCTGAACATTTAGGTGGGAGAAGGACCAGAACATAGTGGATTATATCACAGTGTAATATATAGTAGCGTGTTCAGTTTAAACTGATAAGGAGACCTGGTAGATTTTTAACAAATTAAACTTTGTAAATTACCATTTAGGTACCATGAATATTGGAAGGGGAAGATTTGTGGTACATGTCGACCTTTAAAAGATGCATAGCTAATCGGATCACTGATAGTTAAACATGAATAGCTTTAATTATCTGAAAGTGACACAAGAGGGCAGCTGTGTTCTACTCCTGAGCACTGTTTGCTGTAGCATATTAGGAGCAAATTGAATGTGTGCATAATTAGAATGATAAATTCTGATTACAAAGAAATTTCTTATTATATGGATGTAATAAAATTATTTAATTAGAGCCCAGTTAATTTTGCTTTATACCCTCAAATCCTTACTGACAATGGTTGACAGGCAATAATAAAATTAATACCCTACTGATTAGCCTTGCAGTAGTGCCTGCATTTACATAGAACTGTCTACCAATGGCTTGGATGTCACTTGACTTACTTGAAAGGGGAGCTGGGGATTAGACGGAGATACTCATAAAGTATTGAATAGTCTGGTACCCTTGGGGTTATATAAACATTCCACCAAAATGAATATTCTGTGCAGAACTCAGCAATACTGTAGAATCAGACAGTTTTCTTTTAGCTGCTGGGCCGTATCATGTATCCTAGAAGGGTTTTTTAAAAATTTTATTAATTTATTCATATTACATCTCAATGGTTATCCCCTCCCTTGTATCCTCCCTCCCTCCCATTTTCCCCTTACTCCCCTCCCTATGACTGTGACTGAAGGGGACTTCCTCCCCCTGTATATGCTCATAGGCTATCAAGTTTTTAACTTTATGATACCATTGATGGCAATCCAATGACCAGGCAGATCCAAGATGCTAAGGCAATACAGCCTGAACAAGGGATCCCTAACATGCTCCAAGCCTGAATCACATCCAGTTTAAGTGGCTGTATAGTATAGCAGCAACCTAGGAAGACGAGTCCTACTTTAAGACAGACCAAGAATGGAGCTGTGATGTGTCCACATGCTTCAGCAAGGATAGTATTGGCTTGGGCAAGATGCATAAGTTTTTTAGGAATGGGCAGCCAATTGACCTTATAGAGCCTTCTCCAAAGTATTGTAGTTAGATTGTTGTTATGCACTACATTTCCATAAGCATTTATTACCTCAATGTGATCCATTTCTGTTTATGATGGGTACAAACAAGCGTATGGGGTGTTTTTTTTTTTTTTTTGTCAAGTCCCAATTCACCAGGGTAGAGTGGTATGGGATGGGTTATGGTCTAAGGGCCTACCTAGGGGTAGGACCCCATATGTCCCTAGGAAACAGCTCCTTTGGCCAACAGTTTAACATGCTGATTTGACAAGTTCATACTGACCCCAGCAGAGCTGGGAATAGACTCTGGAGGGAAGTCAGGATTGTGGCATACAGCGTGGGAGACGTCAGAGTGAGAAAAGACAGTGGAACCAATGCTGGAAGCAAGGACAATGCAGACTGGAAGATGGAGTGGCTTAGTAATTCAAGAGCTGAGTGTGGGACCATTCATCCAGAAACAATGGGACAAAAGAGTATGTCCTTAGGTCTGAGGGTTAGTTCCAATTCAAGTGCTGGGGGGCAGGGGGGGCGGGAATCAGAAGCTCATGTTCAGATAGCATATGTTCAGATTCTTTAGCTGGGGATTCAGAATGGTGGGTCGTTCCAAACAGCAGAGGATATGGGGTCATCTGACGAGAGAGAACAGACAGGTGCCAAAGCGCTGACACAGGGGAACCAGGAAAACATCCAGACCAGAGAAAATGCTACCCTGAATCTGGACACCATTGGTAACCACGTTCCAAGAAGTAGTTTGGTTTTTTTGTGTGTGTGCTGGATTAAAGCAATCTTCCTGGTAATGGCAAGGAATTTTACAGCTTCTGTTTCCCTCAAGTCTCAGAATTCTAACACCAAAGCATGAATTGTTGCCGAAGATTAATGGAAAAGGAGGGTCAGCTTTAACTCGTGTCTGAGGTCATGTCTTCACGGGCAGCCAAGTTTCATCCCTGGGTGTTGAAGGAATGCAGATATGTAATCAGTGAGTGACCACTGGTAATGTTTGAAACATCATGTACTACAAGGGGATGTGAGCACTGATGACAAGTGAAAGTCATAAGGTTTCAGGAGGAGAGGACCACAGCAACTAGGGACAAATGCGTTTGGTCAGAGTTTGGTCCGGTTGTGGAAGGAATCCTGAGCAGATGGCTCATGAGCACATTGAAAGGAATGTGTTGACTGCTGGGAAAAACATTCCAAAGCAACCTCATCTTTTGTGAAAGGATGTTAGTGAGCTGGCAGAGCACGGGGTGGGATTCACAGCTAACGTGTTGTATAAATGTGGGGCAAAGTATCCCATGTCACAATATTGCCATGGAAAAGGGAACTAAACACACATTTAATGAAGGAATTCTTGTACGGCCGAGAACCATTAGGAAACTCTATACTCAGAGTGGAAGAAAGACAGTCAGTTGACAGTGACATTTGGGAAGGGCCCATCTTGCCTCTTCTAGATACTACAGTGTCTAGGAAGACAAGGAATAACATGAAACTGAAATTAGGGCTGACCAGCACGCAGGTATAGGTGCGTGGAGTGGTTTCCACCAATTTCAAAGCTGAAGAAAATGATTATCATTTTATTTATGTGTGTGTGTGTGTGTGTGTGTGTGTGTGTGTGTGTGTGTGTGTGTGGTGTGTGTGTGTGTGTGTGTGTAGGATGACTTGCCCGAATATATACTTTCTTTTCACTATATGGAACCCAGAGATTGAACCTGGGCCATTGGGCTTGGTGGCAAGTATTTTTACCAACTGAGCCATCTTGCCAGCTTGAGCTCTCCTCGCTCCCACTTTTTATTCCTGATTATTTAGTACTTCATCTAGAAACAGAATCTGTGAAACTATGAGAGGGGATACACCATCTGCATAGGGACAGATGGATTTAGTGACAAGAGTTGTCTAAGTGTAAGTCCAGTAGATAAATTACAAGGTTTTTCTAAGCAACAAAAGAGGCTATGGAGAAGTGGAGAACCTTGTCCTGAATAGGGAGGGGGATTAAGCATAGCAAATATCATAATTTCTCCATACTTGATTACAAGTTTAGTAGGCCCTGAACAGATCATGAAGAATTGTTCTCTGAACCTAACAAAATAGATTCTAAGGGAATCTAGAAACATAAGCAAAAACAGAAAGTTGTTGCCTGTATATCTAAGTTAGTAGTTATAAAGGTAGTGTAAACTAACAGAAAATAGGTGGATAAATGGATAAAAAGTTAATTTTAAAACATTTAATTCTGAAAGAATCAAGCTAGAAAAATTTTAAATTCTATTCACTGGACTAAGCATCAGAACAAAGCATAAATATTTGAATGTCCAAAATAAAGAGAATAAGACAAGTATTTGAAGATGTTGGAATGAAGAATTGCCAAGCTTACTTGAATGAACTCAGTCCCCAAATGCAGGAAAAGGGCTATTGGTTATAATATTGACTTTATTTTGAAATATTTTTAATTTAAACCTTAGTTTTAGAGTAATTGTAGATTTGAGTTAATTTAATTTGGTTCACCACACTCTTGCAGAACAGCAATAGAGTAACTAACCAGGATGCCTAGATGGACTCAGTCACTGTATCATGTATGTCACAATCACAAAGATGCCCTTCCTTTGCTCCTTCCTTCTTTTTTCTCTCTTTAACGCTTGATAATAGCTCATCTTTCCTCTATTAATTTTTTAATCACAACAGTGATATATATAAAGCATTCATTCAATAGCCTCTGTAATTGTGTATTTCCATTCAGTGTGATTTACTGGAGATTCATCAAATCATGATGTATGTCCTTTTTATGATTGAGTAGTAGTCTATGATCTGGATTTACCAAGTTGTAAAAATTTCCCCATTGAAAGGTGTTTGAGATGTTTCTGGGTTTTAGTTATTACAAATAAAAGCTTTTTATAAGCTAAATGCCTAAAAATATAATTGGTAGACTATGTGATAGTTATAAATTTAATTTTAAGAATATTTACAAGTAGTTTTGTGCATGGCTTTAATACCATTTTATATTCCCTCTAGCACTGTATGAGTTACCTAATATTTTTTAGCAGCTTCATTAAATATTTTGCATTTTCACTACTTTTTAGTGCACTCTGGGCAGTACCATCCCTAGGCAGTTGGGCCTGGGCTGTGTATGAAAGATAATTGAGCACGCCAGGGGATAAAAGCCAGGAAGTGCTGTTTATCCATGAACCTGTTTCAGTTCCTGTCTCCAGGTTCATCCTTAAGATCCTGTCTCAAGGTTCCTGCTTCAGTTCTTGCCTCCAGACTCCTGCTTAAGCTCCTGCGTTGGCTTCTCTTGATGCTGGACTGTGACCTTTAAGTCAAACAAGCCTGCTCACAGCAGGCATGGTAGATACCAGCAGTGGCTTCCAAATATATCCTCTCCTTTCAGAGCAAAATAGTTTTGCTTGATCCAATGAGCATCAACAGAAGGGGGCGTTTCCTACATAGTCACAATTAAGTGTAGATGTGGGACGATGACACTGATCAATAGGCTGTATGACCAATGTGACAGTTTCTGACATGCTCCCATGGGAGATGGCTGGCAGCTTGTCTTTGGCCCCTATCTTTTTCCTTGTTGTCTTCAGTGTTGCCACCTAGAAGGAAATGCTACACATGCCTCCTCAGATTTTTAATATGATGCCACCTACCAGGTGTGGCAGAATAATAAAGAGCTCTGAAGGACCGATCCTGGAGGAATGTAATAGGTAGCCTGGGCTTCCATACGATTCTTTTTTTTTTTCAAGAGAATGATTTGGTTGTTGTGCACAGTGTAGTCTCCTTTTAGTGGCTACATGGAGATTAGAAGTTGTTACCCATGTGAATCGCCCAGCACAACACTTAATGTGGTTCTTCCATTAAAAAGAAAAGGTCCCCCTAATTCTGCCCTCTAGTAATGGAGAAACAAATTGGATTTTTACATTTTTGTTTTTCTTAGAATAGGATGTGGCAAAGTGGAATCTATCCAAGCAGATATGAGCAAGCCTAGAAGCCATGTTATACGAGGAACAGTTAAAGGAGTTGTGTTGTATTTCCTGTTGGTAAAATAAGCATGCCCTTGACTCAAGGGAATGCCAGGAATGTACGGACCTGCCATTCTGCCTAGTGTGGTGGATTTGGAGCTGAATTATCAACTGCAGTGCTGTACCTGCCTGAGGATTTGCCCAAATGAACCCGAGGAATTGCGGGGCTGGGGGGAGTCATGGTGCCTGGGCATTGGTCTTACACTCCCACAGCCTTGGCAGACAGAAGGTTCCAGAAGGACCATTAGAGAGGCACTCTTTAGCTTCTGGAACAGTGACAGTGCTCCAAGTAGTTTGTGCCAGTGGCTTTTACTGTGTTTTCCCAGGATGGTTGTGGGTCATTATGTTGTCTCCAGGTCTCCAGAGAAAGGTCAGAAAGGGTTGGGAGCAGAAATAAACACACAAACAAAACAAAAAACCAGACACTACCTGCTTCTGTAGTCTCTGAAAACACAACTATGGCTTAAATGTTTTAGGACAGAAAGTACAGGGCCATCTTGGGAACGCTAAACCTAGAAGAGAGACCAAGAATGAGGTGATACTGATGCTAATTCAACTTGTCTTGTTTCCTGCATTCGTATGAGCCAAAACTGTTGGACTTCCTTTCAGACTCTGGCTGGCCTCCTTTAGAAGTGAGTCAGTGCCCTAAACAAAGGTCAAAATGCTTAAAACTCAACAGAAGAGTCCCTGTGAAGAAACCAAATAAGCTCTTCTCCCTAGTGCATATACATATGTATGTAAAGGGAAACATTGGGTAGGCCATGGCGATGGTTGATATTGTCAACCTGGCAGCATCTAGAATCACCCATGAGACATGCTGACAAGTGATTTTACTGGTTTATTGATTTTATTGTATCTTATGGTCTGAAAAATACTGTAAGTTTATAGAAGTTGGAAAGTCCAGCCCAACTGTGGGTGGCACATTCCACCAGGGCCCAATGCATACAGAGGTTGAAGGGAAAGCTTCTGCTTGTTGCTTGATTACTTGCTTTTGCCATTTGATAATGAGGGACTATTGCTACTGATCCAGTCCTTTGCTTTCTCAAGCCTTCCAACATGGACTGACAACTAGTTGAAGACCATTTAGCCTTTCAGTGCTCAACTAGGACTCCTGAGACATCCAGCCTTGTGGATTGAGCAGCTACCTGACTTGCAGCCTCTCTGGGTGAAGGCAACCATCTCTGGGTTATCCAGACAACATCGTGAAAGTCAACCTATAAACTTTCATTTATACATATATGTATGCATACATATATGCACATATACATATGTATGTACATGCATTTAATCATTCCTATTCCTCTAGAGAGCCCTCAGCAATATACTGTATTTTTTGGACCATAAGACATACTTTGCCCCTCCCCCCAAAGTGGGGGGCATTTAGGGTACACCTTAGGGTCCGATGGCTGTTTTTACTGTTTTTCTTGTTTTACTGCTTTTAAAACCGGGTATGTCTTATGGTCAGACTATGGACATCTCATAGCTTTAAAAACTGGGTACGTCTTATGGTCAGGTGTGTCTCATAGTCTGAAAAATGCAGTAAGCATCAGTCTAAACAAGTCTGTTGACTGTGGTTCAGCTGTGGTCCTACGTTCCATTCCATCCCTGGGGTGTCCCCGCACAGGCGCCTCTGCACACCGAGCTCAGGACAAATGAAGCAGAATCTGGAACAGGTTGTGTGTGTGTGTGTGTCTGTGTGTGTGTGAGAAAGAGAGAGAGAGAGAGAGAGAGAGAGAGAGAGAGAGAGAGAGAGAGAGAAAGAGAGAGAGAGATGCTTTTTCGAGGGGTGTTACAGCTCTTCTGGCTACTAAAGCCCTTTGCCAAGAGGAGCAGTTGGATGGTGACAACAGAGGGAGCTCGGTCCCATCAACAAGGCCACTGGGTGGGCAGATCCCAGGATCCAGTAGTGAGTATCCAGAGAAAGAAAAAGGCCCTCTCTGGAACAGCCCTTCAAGTGTTACAGCTCAGTGAAACAGCTACTTTTAGATGATCTTTAGTGACTCAGCTTTAGTGTCCGTTTATTAGTGGAACAGTTTATGCCTGTCTACTCCATGGTGAACAAGCCCTATATGAACCTTGGGGAGTGGGGAGGGGCTTAGAGTGAATGCATCCTATTGGTTGTGGCTGGCATGCTGGTGATGCTCTATTGGCATCTAGGTAGGTGTCAGCTATGTGACTACCTGTGACTGCTTTGAGAGTTGAGGGTGGCCAGCCTCCCTGCCCATGGACATGCAGGCATGGAAGCAGAGAGGAAGCAGTCCTACTCCTACTAGTCTCAGGATGAGATTTTAGATATCAGGTTTGAGATTTGGGGAGATTGGACACATCTCTGACCTCACTTTGTTGTCCCTGTCACCCAGCCTATGGGCCCCACAATTGACTATGATTGTAATTCTGCAGTACTTCTTCTGTTGAATAGTTTAATTATTATCAAAGGAAAATAATTTTCAAACAGATTGTTTCTATATTTAATCTTATTCGGGTGACAAATGCCCCTGGGGCACCTATAGTGACCTCATCACATTGAGAAGCATTTAATGCTTGCCTAATGTAGGTACGACATCAGCCTGCACTGTGACCCTGGGAAAGGTTATTTTCTTCTATGGCGCGTACCACTGTCACTGTCACCCTGTGAAACACCCATGCTAAATGACCTGCAATTATCAGGAAGAGATGTACTCTTTTACCTTTGGGCCTTTTCTTCTTAGAAAGCCACCCCTCCCTGTTGTAGCACCCTGTTC
The DNA here is from genome assembly GCF_964271855.1 of Acomys minous. Classification (NCBI taxonomy): domain Eukaryota; kingdom Metazoa; phylum Chordata; class Mammalia; order Rodentia; family Muridae; genus Acomys; species Acomys minous. The sequence continues at coordinate 19,818,929 of NC_140494.1, read as the reverse complement.
ACACGTCTGCCACACAGGCTTGTCTGTTCTTGGATGCTTGGTAATGAGGCCATGCCAGCTTTCAGTTGGTAGCTTTGTCCTGATAATAGTCTGGCACCCAAAAGAAGTTAAACACAATCCTTAATTTGTTGGCTTTACCTTCTAGACTGTTAGCTGCTTTGTAAGGCTAAGTTAACCCTTCTATTCAAAGACACTTGTCACAATAGGAGTACTGCATTAATTTAATAAAGGCGGCAAGTGTTCTGGGAAGCCTCTGATTATCACTTGCAGGTGTGTGTAGAGAAGGTATCCAGGAAAGTAGCTACAGACACTTGAGCCCTAGTTTTAACTTTGTCTCCATCTTGCCTTACACAACTTTGAGTGACTTTGAGCAAGCCACAGAACCATAATAAGTCAGGGACTGAGCACACCTGACTTTCTGTATAGAATACTGTGAAAGGAAATAAGAAGGACTCAGGTAAGCATAGTGTAGGTGTTGAGGGACTTGTCCTTCCCTAGACCTGAAGTGAGCACGTTTTACTCAGGAGAATCCATTAGCTAATGACTTCTGGTCCTTTCTTGCCTCCATGTGTACGTTACAGGGTGAGGAGAGGATTTATTTATTTATTTATTTATTTATTTATTTATATTTATTACGCATTGGTGTTTTGCCTGTGTGCATCTGTGTGAGGGTGTTAAATCCCCTGGAACTGAAGTCACAGACACCTGTAAGCTGCCATGTGGGTGCTAGGAATTGAACTGTCTGGAAGAGCAGCCAGTGTTCTTAATCACTGAGCAATCTCTCCAGCCCTGGGAAGAGGTTCCAATGATGAAGCGAACGGACAGAGCAAGGATGCTCAGCCTAGCCTCCTCCTTTTGGGCCACTGTTCCTGGGGGGGAACACGAGTTCTGGTGTGCTCTCCTGTATCATTCTCTCATTCCAATTCCAAAAGCCTGCCTTGTGTTGGAAGCCCACCCAAGTCAGCTAAAGCCACTTGACCCATAGTTTGGTAGTTTGACTGATTAAAGGGACGTCTGCTTTATAACAACGCTGCCTAGTCACATTACCAATGACAAGTCAGCATTTGACCTCATGCCACACAAACTCCTCTTATATTTCAATAGGATGAGAAGAAAGAAATCCTAAGTACAGACATCCCCGAACTCCAGCTACAGGAGGCATGATGGTTGTGAAGTGAGCTTTAGAAGGGCATGTGGGGTGCTGTGCTACACATTACTGCTACTCCAGGTTGGAACTACTGAGGCTCTATGTCCAGTATAAACTCTATAGCTCAAGAACCTGTCAATCTCGACCATGTCCTATGGCTTTTTAGGCTGTCAGATTCTTCAGCTTTAAAATACACATATGGGGCAGGGAGAGCTTTCATCCATTCTCCAGGTAAAAGGTTACGAATCCATCACTGTTAATCACTGAAGGAGGTTACAGACTCACAGGGAGCCTTTTGAGTCTTAGCAACTGACAAAGTCTGTGGGTCCACTATTCAGTACCCACTCACTCTTTCTAATGTAAGAAACTCAGGTTTTACTATATAGGAGCCAAAAGATATATTCTTGGCTTCTTCCTCCTTCTTTCATATGATGTGGAAATGTAGGGTTGGAAGTCCAGTAACCACAGTGAACTCTAAACTATATTAACAACAAAAGATACACAGGAAGGTAGGTGGGCAGACAGACAGAGGGCACTTGGGTTGACATGGGAGAGTTGTCACCCAAGCCCTAATTACTCCACCTCCAGATTTCCTTTATGTGAAAAAGAAAAGAAAAGAAGTCACTGTTATTGCTCATCTTTGTTGCCAGAGGCTCAAGGAAGTTTCTGAATGGAACAACTAATTTAGATGATGTAAATGATTAAAGAGAATCCAGCTCTGCAAAATGACATTGCACATAGAGAATAGAAAGGGCTAATCCGTAAGCAGAAATACATGCCATGTATTTCAGTGAGGCAAAAATGAAATTCTCATGTACTTTTGGCCACTAGTGTCATTGTAGAAACTGGAGATTCTCAGTATTTATTGACCCCAGACATCAATTACGTATTTCTACTTACCCACTTCAATTTCCCTCCCCAAATACTTTTAACAGTTAGCAACTGTGGATATGAAGAGAACCTGTTAGCCACTTTTTTTTTTTTTAGCTTACCAAAATGTACTAATTCTTGCCAAATATGAAATAACACTTGGTCACTTTCTTCCCATGCATCCTCCCTCCCTTCCTTTCTATTCATTTATTTGTTTTACATGCTGATCATAACCCCTTCACTCTTCTCCTCATGGTCCCATTCTCCCTCCCTCTTTCCCTATTCCTCAGAAAAAGGGAGCGCCTCCCTAACCCACCCCAGCACATTAAGTGGCATCAAGACAAAGTGGCCTCTTCCCCTATGGCCTGGTGAGGCATCCCTGCCAGGGAGAAGTGATCAAATAGCAGGCAACAGAGTCCATTTTAGAGATAGTCCCTGCTCTCCTTACTAGGGGATCCACATGAATCCTGAGCTGACCACCAGCTACATCATGTAGGAAGCATAGATTCAGTCTATGCATGGTCCTTGGTTAGTGCTTCAGTCTCCACAAGTGCCCCTGGACTCTAGCTAGTTTGCCCTTTTGGTCTTCTTGTGGAGCTCCTGTCCCCTCAGATCCTTCTGTCCTTCCCCCTCTCTTCTGCAAGACTCCTTGTGCTCTGCCCAATGTTTGGCTGTCAGCCTCAGCATCTGTTTCGATCTGCCACTGGGTGGAGCCAATCAGAGGACAGCTGTGCTAGGGTCCCCTCTGAAAAATATGGGCTGCTTCAGAATTTTTGTGTCTTCCTTGCACAAGGACCATCATAATTTTTTCTGTATCATTCCAATTTTAGTATATGTGATGGTGAAGTGGGTACCACTTAGTCACTTTCAATGAGCACTGTAAAGCAGAGCCTGCAAGCTTGCCTGTGTTTTGTTCTACTATGAAGTAGTGGTAGTAAACTACATTCAGTTAAGTCAAATGAGTGCCATTTCCCCTTAAACATCTCAAGGTACTTTTGCAAAGCTCTGAGATACAATGAAGGTAATACTTGCCCTCTAGAGTCTGTAAACCTTTCTTCCATATTACTCTTGATGGTAACTGTAACACTGTGAAACAATTTCCGTACATCAAAGAAGGAGTTTTAGAATTGAATTTCAATTTTTAAAGTATTTCCATGATTCTGGGTAAGTCATTTAGCCTCCCTGACCCTCCTTAACTATAGAAATGGAATATTAGCATTGATTTCCTAAAGTTATTATAAACATGAGATCATCTAATATGCCATGATTTGGGGCACGGCTTATGCTCAATGGTGACAATCTTTTATTTAATAAACATTCTAGTGACTCTTGACCAAGGCAACTCTTATAAAAGAAAGAATTTAGTTGGGGCTTTGCTTACAGTTTCAGAGTTTAGTAATTATCATAGTAGTAGGGAGCATGGTGGGATGCATGGCACTGGAGCAAGGCTGAGGGCTATTTCATGATCCATAGGCCAAGAGAGACACTAGGCATGGCATGAGCTTTTCAGCCCTCAAATTCTACCTCCAGTGATAACCTTCCTCCAATAAGGCAATACTTCTAGTCCCTTTAATCTTTTGAAATAGTGCTACTCCCTGGTGATCAAGCATTGAAATATATGAGCCAATAGGGGCTATTTTTATCAACCACATTCCACTCTTGATCTCCCATAGGCTTGTAGTCATTTCATAATAAAAAAAATGCATTCAGTACAAGTTCAAAAGTCCCCATAGTCCATCAGTATTAACACTGTCTAAAGTTCAATGTCTCTTCCGAGACTTATGGTAATCTGTTAATTGAATCCTTTATAATATAAAAATAAAAAAATCAGATCACACACTCCCAATATACAATGCCACAGAATATACATTACCATTCCAAAGGGGATGGAAGGGAGCTTAGTGAGGAAATACTGGACTAAAGCAAGCCAAAAATCCAGCAAGGCAAACTCCAAATGTTGTATCTCCATTTCTGATGTCAAACCACTCTTCAGATCTCTAGTCCTTTCAGCTCCATTGATTGCAACATAGTTCTCTCTCTTGGGATGGTTCCCCACCCAGTCAACAGCTTTCTTTGGCAGGTATCCGACAACTCTGGCATCTCCAACATCTTGGGGTCTCCAACAGAATACAGGCTTCACCTACACAGCTATAAGCAATGACATCTGGGCTTCCATGAAGGAACACCCCTGACACAAGCCTGGCCTCATCAGATTTCCTTAGCCGTGGAGGGAGATTCCACAATCCTTTTCTTGTATCCTTGACACTAATACCTGAACAGGTTGCCTGAGATGCCAAGTTCTGCTATTTTATGGAGTGGAGCTGGACCTTGGTCCTCTTCTTCAATTAAATCATCTTTCTGTTGCGATAGTTTCCTTAACTGATTAAAATATTCTTTAACTGAGTGGTGGGGCTGTTGAGTGGTCTTTGGTCCCAGCGCAAAGGAGACAGAGGCAGGTGGATCTTGGATCTCTGTGAGTTCAAGATCAGCCTATTCAATTGACAGAGTGAGTTCCAGGGCAGCCAAGGCTACACAGAAAAAGCTTGTTTCAAAAAGCCAATAAACTAAGCTAAACTAAACTAGTTTTATAAATCCTTCTTACAAGTTGGAAGCTTAGCTGGATAGGGTCTTGCCCTGTGGTCACCACTCCCCTTATTCCAATTAGTCTCAGGCTTTTTCTTTTGTTTCCTTGAGTAGAGGACTTGGCGCCACATCACTTTTCCTGGTGCTCCCTTTCTCCTCAAACTGTACATTTTGTATTTCTCTTTGTCAGCTTTTTCCTTTTCATTTAGTGACCTGCATAAGAGTGATTACTAATAACCACATGACAGTGTCAATACAAGGTTGTCTTAAAAATCTCTGCCAAGGCTATTAATCCAAAACTCTTCAATTTAGCTTTAGGCAGAGTTGGAGGACAAGGACAAAGAAGTGGCCACACCCTGCCAAAATATCACAAGAATGGTTTCTGTGCCACTAACAAATATCACCTCCCCCAACCTCTTGAGCTGGGCCATTGTAATTTACATTGTTCTCAGTACTACTGTCTTCCATGATCTTATTACACTGTCGCATTAAACCCAGCTTAAAGCATTCAATCAGTTTTCTTGTCCAAAGACCTAAAGTCATCCAAATTTTTCCAAACAAAAGCATGGTCATGCTTCTCACAGCAATATCTTGTTCCTTGGTACCAACTCGTGCCTTAGTCACTGTTCTATTGCTGCGAAGGGGCACCATAAGTAAGGCAACTCTTATAAGGAAAGCATTTAATGAGGGGCTTGCTTATAGTTTCAGAGATTTAGGCCTTTATCCTAATGGTGGGGAGCATGGTGGCACTGATAGTGCTGGGACAGTATCTGAGAATTCCATCCTAATCCGAAGCCCAAGATAAAGACATTAGGTTTGGCATGGGCATTTGAAACCTTAAGCCCACTGCCAGTGACACACTTTCTCCAACAAAGCCACACCTCCTAATCCTTCTAATCCTTTCAAATAGTGCCATTCCCTGATGACTTAGAATATATAGGCCTGTAGGGACTGTTCTTATTCAAAACACCACATCTAGTGTCTAGAATTTTATCCTAGAGCATTAGAAGCATTAATTAAGTGTGTGAAAGTGCAGTTAAACTTCACAGAACAGTAATATTCAAATGAGACCTTCATGTTGCTGATGAGTGAATAGGTACCTGCAGGCATTGGGGTGACATGACCACTCAGGCTCTGGAGAGGTCTTTCCAAAACCTTTCTAAAGGCACATGACCAACACTGTGATGAATAAGGCTGGAATTAAATTTACGCGTTGACAAGTTTAAAATTGACCAAGAGTGCAATTCATCTAGGCAGTAAAAACTATAGCCTACATAGCCTAAGTTGGGGTGTAAACAGCAGACAAGGAAATGGATTGATAGCCCAGTCTTGGTATGGTCTGCATTTCTTCAGTGGCCCGAGCTACCATAGAAAGTTGTCAGAACAGACCCCTTGCTTTGCAGTATAAGTCACATGACTGCTTCTAGTTCCTGGACACATGAAAATGGTGTGAAGGCCATGAAAATGGTGAGCTAACAATAAAAGTTCTACAGGAATCTGAATGCCCCAACTGGGTGCTGCTCCCACATAGGTTCTGTCATTTAATCCTCAGATAAAACCCTCAGCAAAACTCTTACAGGTAGTTTGTTCATCTTTCTACATCTGGGTAAGTTAAGGTATGGACAATTTAATGGTAAGACACTTGGGATGGAGAGTAAAATCCAGTGGGAATTTGAACTGTTATGGAATTATGATGCAGTATCGAGAGTATTGTACTTTGCACGAGCTCACACTCAAGAAGGCTGTTTATTAACATCACCTGCAAGAAACATTGGCCCTGGTACTGTACAGCTAAAAATAAGTGTATTCATCTGACCTAGTCATGCCCTCTGAGGCGAAGTGTGAGAAGCCAGCCAGCTGTTTTCCATCCTTTCTGAGGACAAAACAAGAGGAAATAGGTTTCAGGCAGGCATGTGTGGAATCTGTACATTCATTTGAAGTGAGCTTTCTATTCATAAAAAAAAATGTACCCTTAGGATGCAAAGTCTGAGAGATCAATCAATAAAATAATCAAATTAATGACAGCAATAGCACACTTAAATCAAAGCTAACATGATATTCACTGTGGAAACAGCATGTTTTCATCATGCTCAACTTGGGAGAGGAAATGTTTTAAAGTAGGGCATTCTCATCTATCCTCAATTCACCCCAGTCCTCCTACCCAGATTCTAATGAGGTGCTCATCGTCCTCTGTATAAATTGCCTGACTGCAGGAGAAGAAGAGCTCTTGGAAAGTTATCGACATGGATCCAGGCATTCCTCTTAAGGTGATGGAACAATGGCAAGGCCTTTGAACATTTCGCTATGACAAGTCACACTTATGGCCCAGGCTGTCACATGGCTGGAAACATCAGATGCTGAGCTCCAGGTTCTGTGCTCGCAAGTCAATGCTGCAGTTTGTTGGCACGGCTTTTGTTTCTTCTCACAGCCATTCTGAAGGCCTCTGTGGAGCTAGAGATTCCTCTCTCATCTACCTTGCTGAGTTGCTAAAACCTCCTTCCTTGTTCTTCTAAGCCATGTGTTCTCGATACCTGTGCCTCACACGTGGTCAGATTGGTGGTGGGGTTGGTTTAGATCCTGATGTAGCTGGTGAGTGCTGCGTCAGGTATATGCCATCTAACATGCTTAGAAAGTGCTAGTGCTGTGGGTTCATGGCATGAGCCTCAGAGTTACTATTACTAAGAATCTCCTTGCGAAGAGTCTCACTTTGTGCCATTTGCTCTTCTGACTTGTTTAGAAGACCTGGATCCCTCCACCTCCTTTGGAACAATTATAGATCAGTAGTAAACTAGAACCATAAAAAACTCCCCCCCACCCTGAGGCTTTTGTTTCACATGGAAGGAAATGGATATGTCCTCCCCCTTAGCCACTTTAAATCCTCCCTGTCTCCCTCCTCTTGAGATGAATGCAGGGGAATGAGCCACACTTGAAGTCTCTTCCATCTTTCCCATGGGACATTCAGGGAAGAAGGGCTGATGAGTGTGAGAATGCCTAGCCGATCAGTTGTTTGGTCTGCCTCCCTTTCCCGACGAAATCCCCGAAATTCTAAGTCACGGTATCCCTTTTGAGCAGTTTCTGTTTTCACAGCATAGCAACCAAAGGCAGCTTCCATGTCTACACGGACTTCATCATCACAGCGATTTTCTTGTTCTATGTGCGGTGAGCCAAGACACAGAATCTTCAAAGGACTTTTTCCAAAAATGTGTTTATCCCCCTTGAAATATTCATTTAAGCCACTCAGCTACCTACCCTGGGGTTCATGATAAATTATGCAGATAATTGCTTTAATTCTCTGCTTCATTTTGCTAATGTAGATCTGTCCTTGCCCGTAGATTTATTGTGGACTCCGTGTTGTCAGGGAATGAGCCTCACTAAAGAGCTGATTGCTCGGTTGGGGTTTACTGCTGAGGGATGAGAAATAATTTTGTGTCCTCATGTCCCATGGTTTGAGGCTTCTTTGTGGGTCTTATTATTAGATGTAATAGAGATAGCCCATCTGGGCATGAGAAGTGAGGGGAAGAAACTGTGGAAATCACTGATAAAAGTTATTATATGGAGTTCAAAATACATACTCGAATATTACCTCTAATTAGGTTGTAACCTAATTTAATTTAAACAGCAGTGAAGTTTGAACTCATCTCTCTCCCAACTCATTAATATAAAACCTAATGCTTTCTTCAGTATTACTTAATGCTTTATAAACATTAACTTAGGTTTGGGAAAGTGGCCCTGTGAGCAAATATTTGCTGTGAGAGCATAAGGACCTGAGTTCAATTCCAAACACCCGTATAAAAAGCTGCATATGATAATAGGCACCCAGAATCCCAGCATGGGGCTGGGACAGGAAGTGGTGGTGGGTGGTACCTGCTGATCCTTGGAGATTGCTTGCCAGTCATCCTAGCCTAACTGGCAAGCCCCAGGTCCCGATGATAGAGCCCGTATCAAAAAAACAAGTGGAAGGCTCTGGAGAAATGGCTTCTGCTCCTCACACACACACACATGTATAAATGTGCACAGGAACCTGTATAAACATGTGAATCACCTGCATAGATGTAAGCACAAATAAATGCTTACTAATGCACCCAAACATCTTTGCCAAAAGTGTGCTGACGACTGAAGACTGACTTGCCTTTACTCTTTTCAGTTTGTGTTATCTGGTGTGACTATAGCTGGAGGCCACAGCCAAACGAGTGGCTGTGGGAGAGGAGAAGAGAGGAGAGGAGAGGAGAGGAGAGGAGAGGAAAAGAGAGGAGAGGAGAGAGAGAGAGAGAGAGAGAGAGAGAGAGAGAGAGAGAGAGAGAGAGAGAGAGAGACAGAGAGACAGAGAGAGACAGAGAGACAGAGAGACAGAGAGAGACAGAGAGAGAGAGGAGAGAAGTGCACAGAACCAGGGAAAGAAGAAAGCCTGCATCTGGCTTCACGATAAGGCACCTTGATGAAAGGGGCCCGCATCTAAGCACCCTGGTGGCGCCGCACACTCCTGAGTGTGATAAATAAGAAGCATAAGCGAGCTGGAAGAGCATCTGAATGCAAAGCATACAGTGGAAATGTGAGCAGCACCTTGGGAGAAAGCCATGCTGCTCAGAAATTGTTCAGGGCTGTGCCTGAGGCTGGACCGGGAGCTTTCTAGTCTGAAGCTCTGCCTTGGGTCCATTGCAAAACAGTCATTCAAAACAGCCAATAATGGCAACTTAGCTCCCCTTTCATTCTTCGTAACTTTTCAAAAATAATAATTTGTTTCTGAAACACATAACCAGGGCAGCAGTGAGCGTCTTGCAGGTGGGCGGCTTCTATAGTCTCAACCATAAAACTAAAATCAGTTATGGGAAAGAAAAGAAAAGCAATACACAAGCTTTAAGAAATACCGTTTCCTTAAAAACCAATCACCCATGGAAACTGTAGTCTCTCTAGACCATGACAGCGCTGTTTGGAAGGTTTCTGGAGTGTTCGTTGCACTACTGATGCTGAGCCTACACGGCCGAAGCTTTCCTTTTACCTCCAATGACTTCCACCCTTTGGGTATTGCAACACTCTGTGGTGAAACTAAAGTTTTCCAGGCTCCTTCTGTTATGTTAAAAGGGCAGAGTAGACATTTGGCTTATGAAATAGTCCTTAATGCTGTAAATAGTCTCTAGATGCCTGCACCGGAGCCTTTTAGGACCGCAGCTTAATTTTAGTGGCACGCCATAGAGTGTTGGTGCCAGCAGTTTTCCTCCTTGAGGTTGTTGATGAGCTGCGTAGGAGAAGTTGCCTCGCCGTGATGCTCTCTGCCTGCCTTGCCACTGCAGCTGTGACTTGGGAATCTGAGAGTGGTGTGGGACTCTCTTTCTGACTTTGCCTGTTGGGTGCTTTGTCTGCATTTCAGCATTTTTCTCCCACTCCTTTGGTTGTGTCATCCAGAAGAGTGGACCCCATTTTTGGCTCCTCCCTCTCCCTGCTCTCCTGTCTAATCGTCCTCAGGCAAAACGTAGCATTTCTTTGATCACATCCTGGTGGCTCCATTTCCTTCTGCTAGGAAGCTCTTGACCTTTCCATTGACCAAGAAAAACCTGAGATAAGTTAAATTTTAACAAAGATCACTGAAACAAGCAAATCATTCCAGAAAGCCACAAGTCAAGTTCATTTGCAATTCCCTACCCATAACCCCATGTACAGGTTATATGTATAGCCAGTGAAATAAATGATCTGATTGGCCATGACCAACCTTTACTTATTAATATGGTCATGTTTTGGCAGCTTTTGATTTCTTATTGGCTGGAGATTTAGCAGCTGATTACTGACACCCAGTTGCTGTTTAAAAGTGATACTATTAGTTAGGTTATAATCTGGTTATATAACAGATAGCATCCAGCCCAGTTTGCCCTGTATGGAGGCTGCTTTGGGCCAAACTTTAGCACTCAGGTATAGAGACAAGTTTAGGCCAAAGTTACAGTTTCATACAGGGTGGTGAAGCCAGTCTTCATAGATCTGGCTTACATTTCTAGCCTCTTTGTTCCTACTGTCTCACCTCAGCTCTGCGTTCCTGCCAGAAGTGGTTCCCAGGGTCTCCGACATGCCATATATTTAGGTCTCTAAGGACTTTGATCCTTCTGTCTAGAACTTCCTCTCTTTCTATTTTTGGCTAACCTCTACAAATCTTTCACACTTTGGTTTAGCTGTTGCCTTTGTCTAGAGGGCTGCTTTCACACTATCCCAGCACAGAAATAAGCCCCTTTTCACAACCATCACAAATAGTAAAGCTCAGCTTTAGCCTAGGTGCACATTGACTTCATGTCCGTTTCACCTGCCATGTTTTTCTGTCTTGCCAAAAGAGTATATAGACTTGGCCTTTGTCGTATAGAGAACTTGGCATAAGAAGATGATCTAATTGTTGTACCCTTAGATTTTTTTAGAAGGCACTCAGAGGAAGGACAGCAGGTTACCAAGAAGAGACTTGATACCCTATGAACATATACAGGGGGAGGTAATCCCCCTCAGGAACAGTCATAGGGGAGGGGAATAAAGGGAAAATGGGAGGGAGGGAAGAATGGGAGGATACAAGGGATGGGATAACCATTAAGATGTAACAAGAATAAATTAATAAAGGAGGAAAAAAATAAAAAGAAAAAAAAAGAAAGAAACTACTTTATTCAGTGTTCTTAAATACTTAACCTCACTTCTAACACACTGATCAGAGGAAGGAGAGAAAGAATATTAATAGAAAAAAGGATGTGTGGGCCTGTTTAGACATAGTTCCTTGGGCAAGTTCCATTCTGCGTTGTTAGGATGCCAGCAGTCCAGTCCAATAGCCAACACTAAATAGTCACACAAATCCGTAGAGTTAGCACAATCCAGCAGAAACTGAAAGACTCCACGGAATCTGCACGAGTCCATGGAAGCAGCCTGAATCAGCTGGAGTAGCATGAGAAGTTCTCTGGAATCTTTCTCTTCAAAAGACAGCTTTCAACAAAACACTATGTGACGCAACAGTCTTCAAAGATATCAGAAACTTCCACTTCAATTTTTTGCTTCTTTGAATCTTTACCTTTTCTTCTGTTGTATGTCACTGGCCACACTAACTCTCATCCACATCACTATTTAGCAGTTACGCTTTCTTCTGCTTGCTCTTACCGGCAGTAACTTCAGTTTCTAAAAATATCTAGAATGTTAGTATTCACAAAATTCTCTCTTTGATTTGCAAATTACAAAGACAATAACCAATCCCTTGAAAGTATGGCATCCTGAGCCCTTTGTGATCCAACTTTGCTTCATGAATATTCATTTGCTTTATGAATATTAATCTTATAACAGTTGCATAACTGATAACTCAGGTGTATTGTTTGACTGGGGCACCTGAATAGGTGGGTGTTTCTTAAGCCAGTTTCCTAAGGAATGGTTATATCAAATAAAAACGGAGGAAAAATCATGTCTGATGAAATATTTCTGCTCATTATTCTGGCTAGTATCTCACTATAACTGTATATCTGACTATAAGAGAGTATATGAATATAAAACTTCTTCCATAGATCTCGAAGATCTATTTATGCCATGAGAACTGTTCAACAAAGATTGTACTTATTTGTCTCAAGATGAAATACCTGATGAGTGACAAAGTGGCTAGAACTCATTCTGTGACTGCCACTGCAGCTATTCATACAGATCAGGCCACCCTATGCCCAGGTCCTGGCTGCCAATTTTATGGTTGGTATAATACACTTATGAAAATCTCTCTCTCTCCCTCTCCCTCTCTCCCTCCCCCCTCTCTCTCTCACCTGATTCGGTGCCCCCTCCTCTCCTCCCAGTTCCATCCTCTCATATTCTTCCCCTCTTCTCTTCCTTCTCAGAGAGGGGGCGGCCCCCAAGGAGTACCAACCCACCCTGGCACCTCAAGTTCAAGTAGGATGAAGAACATCCTCTCCTACTGAGGCCTTACAAGGCCTTACAAGGGGAAAAGGGTCCAATGGCAGCAACAGAGTCAGAGGCAGCCCCTACTCCCATTGTTAGGGGACCCATATGCTGACCAAGCTGCATATCTGCTACATATATGTGGACGTCTAGGTGTAGCACATTTTAGCTCTTTGGTTGACGGTTCAGTCTCTGTGAGCCCCCATGGGCCCAGGTTAGTTGACGCTGTAGGTCTTCTTGTGGAGTTCTTGACCCCTCCAGATTCCTCAATCCTTCCTCCCACTCTTCTACAAAACTCCCTGAGTTTGGCCTCTTGTTTGGCTGTGAGTCTCAGGTCTGTTTCTTTCAGCTGCTGCATAACGCCTCTCAGAAGACAGTTATGCTAGGCTCCTGTCTTCAACCATAGCAGAATATCATTAACGGTGTCAGCGGTTGGCTCTCTCCCATGGGGTGAATCTCAAATTGGGCCAGCCATTGGTTTGCCATTCCCTCAATCTCTGCTCCATCTTCATCCTTACATTTCTTGTAGACAGGGTAAATTTTTGGTCGAAGGTCTTATGGGTGGGTTGGTGTCCCCCTCTATTCACTGGAAGTCCTACCTGGCTACAGGAGGTGGCAACTTCAGACTCCTTAACCCTCACTGCCAGAAAGACTCAAACTTTTGCTGGATGTCACAGCCAGAGTTAGCAGTACTACTCCATGGGTCACTGAATACTGCTATACTGTTATGTACCCAGTCTGCTTGACTTACATACCTTTAGAACAGTGTAACAGCCAACCTTCCTTTTCTTGGAGTTCTCATGCAGTTTCTCAATCTAATCTAAAGCATTGTTGTAATCTTAAATTACACACTCTTCCATGCCCCTGACCCAGAGTAACATGTGTGTGGATGTATATTATGGTAATAAATTATGGAAACAGTAAATAAGTTGAAAGCAGATTTATAGAACAGATATCCACTATAGGGTTGGATATGACATGGATATAGTCTAACAAAGCCTGTTTGTAATGATGTTTACAGTACTGTTGTTATCTGGGGCAGCTGGAGTCAGTGCCGTAAAAAGCTCTTGTAAACTGTGATAAAGATTTCTGTGACATGCCCCTCATTCCTTCTCCATGTGATGCTTTCTGTGCTGTTTAATAAATACAGAGAAATTCCTCTTTGTTAGACACACACTCATATACACACACAGATCGACACAGGGACAGATTTACAAGGCACCATTCGGGAAGGCACAGATTCAGACTCATACAACAGACAGGGGTCACAGAAAATAGGGTGAGGGGAGGAAAAATAGAGAATTCAAATCTGGGCTCACACTTGATTAAAGTACTCCAGAGGGAAGCGTTCTCTAATTCAGTTTTGTTAATTCAACACCAGTGCATTATAAATGCCACTGAATTCATCACTGATATATTCAAAACAATGCATTGTTTAGAAGATGTAGCCACCTTTTCAGATCATGGCCATCTTGTGTGGACAGGGTAGAAACTGAACAAGTCTATGGAGAATGAACCTCAATGCCAATTCTAGTTCCCTGGCTAACACACCATTTCCTAAGAGAATTATTTTGAGTTATCTTCAGTTGTGTTTTCAAATAATCTCAGCACATCTCATCTTGGATGATGTAATGTTAAGCTTTTAACATCTATTTCCACTCCCTGCAGCCCATTCTGGCCACCTCGTGCTTAGGAGACAGATGCCATGCATCAAGCCAAGCTTCCTGCAGCATGGTTCATTTTATAATCATCTTGCTCTTTTTCTGAGCTTCAGGCTATCATAAGACTTTGAAACACCACTAAATCCAATTAATTTGGATTTAGTACATTAAGGTTAAAAAAAAAAACCCCAAACACTCTTTGTTTCAGATTCTAATAAAATATGGATCTATTGATATATAGGCACCACAAATAAGCATTGGATTGTGTTAGATTTATGAAAAACGTAATTCAACAAGTGTGTCGTAACTGGAAATGTTGTCAAATGTTTTTGGTGTAAGTTCAGTCAAATGGATTTTAGAACCTTCTTTGAAGAGAAGCGATTTAGAGAGCCCAGTCAGAGCAGTTAATACCTTTGCGGTTGAGATTAGGATGGTCTGTATTGAGATTAAAGGCTTGTCGTGAAATGAAAAATGTTGACTTGATATAGAACCTAGGGTTAGAGAATTGTAATCAGATATAGAACAGATATGTTCACTATCTTGAGGAGATAAAAAGGTTGCTTTGGCTTATCATGTATTATATGCCAACTATAGCCTAGACTCTGAGACAATATAGGTAAATTAGGAAAAGATTATTTTAATCAGATAAGTCATTTCTCCAACAGGGGAGGCCACATGTACTTACAGATAGGTTGTGGGCAGTGTTACAGGAAGTATGTGGTTGTGGGAGTTTAGAAGATGGGACCAGTTACATCCTATTACCTCTTCTTGGGAGGAAGGCTGGCCCTTGTTAAAAAGGACCTACAGTCTAGAGAACTGGTGAACTTATTTTATGGAAGTAGGGAAGAGAGTCCCAAGTGATGAAATCGTGTGATACAGAAATGTGTGAACAGAAAAAATTAACAAAATTGCAACAGTCATTTTTAGTGGTCTAAAAACTTTAAATTCTTGGGAATAAATCTAATAAAAGACACTCAAAGTTTTGTTAATGCAAACAATAAAATATTTTCGCTCAAGGATTTGTGCTTCTTAATTCTGTCAAGCTATCAATTCTATGGAAATTATTCTTAGATGTGGTACAAAGTCCAATCCACATATAACATTCTGTGAGCAGAAGCTGACAAGCTGGTCATAAAATTTGAATGGAAACACAAAGAATCCAAACCGATCAAAATAACCTTGTTGAACAGTAAATGTATAGGCAAAGATAATGACATTATGAGGCTTAACATAAATGACAGAACAGAAGAAAATCTAGAGTCCTCTATTTTGGGGTTGATTGACATTGACAGAAGTATCAGTGATCCCCAATGAGGAAAGGTACAGCGTGGCGGGGCATAGCATATAAGATGAAGGAATGCTTGAAAAAGTAATGAACAAGGGCCAGTGAAGGGAAATGCTGTCATACAGGTCACACAGTTGACTGAGATTGGTGATCTGGTAGTGTGGAATGGTTTCCACTACCCATGTATGTCCCTTGACAGTACTTTGCTGAATTTATCTTTTTCTCATATAGAATGTCTTCGAAGTGATGTTCCTGGAAGAAATTTTAATATGTCGGTACCTAGCTCATGACAGAGAAGTATTAAGACTTAATAACAGGCATTTCCCACAAACAGTACATAGCCATGTAAGCTAGTTTTTAATAATTAAAAAAACCATCCACACTGGCAATTTTATCTCTATAGTGTTCTCTTTACCTGAGATTTTAATTTCTGTTATGAACTTAAGCTAGCAATCGAAGCAATCCTTCAAAAGTCAAATTTTGTTTTGATAGATAATGAATTATGTTTGGATACAAGAAGAATTGGCCATGGAATCAAGTGAGCAAGAACTGACTGACATTTTGGGGTCAGAGAACATTGGCGTTTGAACATTGCCAAATTTTATATTTTCTGGGATGCCAAGTGCATGAGAAATTTTCAGGTTCTGAATCCACTTGGAGCATGCTTTGAAATTTTTACTTTGGAAAAAGGACCAGATAGAAATCCATGTAAATCCATTCTTCAACTGAGGGACAGTGAGACTGTTTTCAAGTTCTGGCTCTATCCTTCAGTCGAAGAATGGCCATCTCTTAGGCCCAGTTTTCATCTTCTACTGCTATTAATAGATATGCATACATTGACAGCAAAATAAATAGTTCCATCTTTTCACATTTTTATCAACTGCCCAAAATCTGATATGTACTTTTCTTCATTCAGTATATTTATACAATTTATTGAGACACAGTTAATATAATTGGTTATTTTTGGATATATCAAAATATGCACACATTCATGCAGTGCCCACAATGGCCAGAAGAGGGCATCCTCCCTTAAGATCTGCCTTAGAGAAAGTTGTGAGCTGCCCTTCAGGTGCTGTACATCAAACCTGGCTCATCTAATATTATTAAACACCGAGCCATTTCTCCAGCTCCTGAAATAGGCACTTCAGCTAAGTGTTTATAAATGCTTTGGGCTCTGTGGCTACATCAATGAAAAATAAAGCTAGAACCAAGATAGAAGCTCTGGGAGAGTTCTTGCAGAGATTCCAGTGAGCCACCAACCCTACATCTGACAAAGGTCTAATATCCAAAATACATAAGGAACTCAAGAAATTATACACCACCAAACCAATTAACCCAATTGAGAAATGGGGCTCAGAACTAAACAGAGAATTCTCAACAGAGGAATATTGAATGGCTGAGAAACACTTAAAGAAATGTTCAACGTCTTTACTCATCAGAGAAATGCAAATCAAAATGACTCTGAGATTCCGTCTTACACCCATCGCAATGGCTAAGATCAAAAGTTCAAGTGACTTCACTGCTGGTGGGAATGCAAACTTGTACAACCACTTTGAAAATCTCTCTGGCACTTTCTCAGAAAACTGGGGACAGGGTTTTGTCAAGACCCAGCTATTCCACTCCTTGGAATATACCCAGAAATTGCTCCACCACACAACAAGGACGTATGCTCAACCATGTTCATAGCAGCCTTATTCATAATAGCCATAACCTGGAAACAGCCTAAATGTCCCTCAGTTGAAAAATAGATAAAGAAGTGGTGGTACATTTACAGTATGGAATACTACTCAGCTATTAAAAACAATGAAATCTCAAAATTTGTGGACAAATGGATGGAACTAGAAATGATCATAATGAGTGAGTTAACCCAGAAGCAGAAAGACTTACATGGTATATACTCACTTATAATTGGGCACTAGCCCAAGAGGCATGTCTCATGAAAGTCTTTGCTTACCAGGAGATTGGGATGGATGTGAAGACATCCTACTGGGACTCTAGGTAAGACAAATATAGGAGATGGGGAAATAGAATGATCCAGAGGGTCCTAGAAACCTACAATAAGAACTTCATGATCGGCAGATCTGGGCCCAGGGTCTCAGCTCAAACTACTGCACCAACCAAGGACAATACATGCAGTATACGTTGAACCCTTACTCAGATCTAGCCAATGGACAGGACATTCTCCACAGTTGTGTGGAGAGCGGGGACTGACTCTGACATGAACTCTGGTGCTCCATATTTGACCACTTCCCCTTGGTGGGGAGGCCTGGTGGCACTCAGGAAAAGGATAAGCAGGCTACCAAAATGAGACTTGATAGGCTGTGATCATATAATGTGGGGGAGGTCCCCTTCAGTCACAGACGCAGGGGAGGGGAGTAGGGTGAAAGCGGGAGGGAGGGGGGAATGGGAGGAAACAAGGGATGGGATAACAATTAAGATGTAATCTGAATAAATTCATTAAATAAAAAATACAAAAAAAGAAATCCATGTAAATATGACAGAACATGGGAAAAAATCTGAGTGATAAAACTGTGATGTGATGTGATAGGAAGAGGGGCTTTAAAACCAAACAAGATGTTCTGCATCTTCTAGGACATCTGTTTTGGTGTGCTGAGGAATACTGAGTGGGGCTGTCCTGTTGCATAGGCTGAAAAGTTCCCAATGCTTTGGATATAAGAATACTGTGAGTACCAGTATCAGAACAAAATAAGGAAAATTATTAAGAGCTCCTTAGCTATGCAAATACTTAACAACAAAGTGACTACAGCCTTGGTAAGTCAATTACTTGGCCATGCAATGCAGCCAGAAGCCATTCCAGGCATAGATTCCTTTTTGTCCCTCTTGGTG
Organism: Acomys minous; assembly: GCF_964271855.1. Classification (NCBI taxonomy): domain Eukaryota; kingdom Metazoa; phylum Chordata; class Mammalia; order Rodentia; family Muridae; genus Acomys; species Acomys minous. The sequence goes on along the minus strand of NC_140494.1, from coordinate 19,800,652 downwards.
TTACCACTGCAGTTAAGGTAAAAGCCCAGATGGGTTAGGCTTGGCCACCTGTCCTATTCCCAGTGTGCAAACCATTACTCATTAGTAATGGTAAAGATGCAGGAAGAGATTGCTTCAGTGACTCCAAGTATGGCTCTGGTGTCCTATCATGATGTTTAGGCTAAAACAGGAGAAGCAGAAGTCCTTAACACTCGTCATCATTTGAGGTGACACACCTGGTTCTTTCAAGGTGATCACTTCTCCAAGGTTTTGCTTCTACCATTTTGGATGATGATGCTTGTCTGGCGTAGGAAGTGTCTGCCTTGCCAGGCTCTGCTATTCATTCACTCCAAGGTGCTTGAAGAAGAAAGGGTAAGGATCGTGATTTATGGCTGCACCTTCAGCCGAAGTAAAGGAGACAGACAGACAGACAGACAGACAGACAGACAAGACAAGACAGGCACAGAATGAAGGCAGAAATGTCAGGCTTTTACCCTATCTTTGTTCTCCTGTGGGTCCAAAGTGAGGACTCAACACATTTTAACAAAAGCAGTTTTTACTTGCCAACCTCACCAATAATCAGGCACTTTTAATGATGGTATGACCAACTGTTAACAGGGCCTCTTTTAATTTTTAGGCAAGAATAACATGCTATCTATAATGTATGTATGTATGTATGTATGTATGTATGTATGTATGTATGTATGTATCATCTATCTATCTATCTATCTATCTATCTATCATCATCATCTAATGTATTTTTTACATGAGAAAAGCATAACTTTAGAGAAGGTCCTAATACCTCTACTGACAAGGCTTGCTAGTAGATGGCTGAGAGGTTCGTACAAGGAAGTATGAGTTAGAAGTTAGTACAAGGAGTGTGAGGAAAGATGGCCCAGCAGAGCAAGCTGAGAGATAGAGGGAGGAGGGAGGGAGGGAGGGAGGGAAATACGGGTGCCAATAGATTCTAGTTAAATTCTATGAAATAATAAAGCCTTTAAAATTTGACATTGCTTAAAGGTTGATTGAAAGTGGTGCCATCTCTGAAGTCTGATTTTTTGCTTTAAAATTTCCCCCAATTGTTATTTTTAGTTTCTGGGGAAAGTGTGTTTTTATATTTTAAAATGCATGATTGCACAAATTCCTTTCAGCTCTGGTAATCTGGCTGGAAGCTTTTCTTCATGTGTGAATGTAGATGGTGGGGACATTGGCTTTCTGATGAATTGTTCTCTCTCTGTTCTATAAAAGGGCTTAAAATACATCATTGTTCTGTCTCCAAGCAGGAATGGGTTATCATTTCCTCTACATTGTTTCTCAAAAAAAAAAAAAATGAAGCCTTTCTATGAGCTCTGCAGATAAGGATATCTACTACAGTCAAAAGCTCTATGGCCTTTCTTATGGTCTTTTGATTTGACAAACGGCTTCACATGGCTTATGCACCAGCTTTGCTACCCAAGGCACTGTCCTACTCCTCATTATGTCTGTGGTGAATTTATAAAGGAGGTACATAAAAAAAAGTTCCCCCTTTTCTGTCTGTTTCCACCTGCCCATTCAATATCGTTATGGATTTTTTTTTCCTATGCTAGGATGTTGGATTGTTCAAAGGTGTCACCTGGTTCTTTTGACCTCTGGCTTCTGGTTGGGTGTGGCCAATGGAAAATCCTTCAAGGTTGTTGCAGGGAGGCACATGCTGAGTGTATGCTTCCCTTTCGAGTGCAGCCATCAAGAGTGGCTCTGTCTAAGGCCTGTTCACAGCTTTCTCCCCTTGCGTGGTCCACGGCCACTCCTCTTCATCGCTTCAGGTCTAGGGATGGTAACACACTGCTGGGCACATTAGTGCTCGTTATTGCTTCCTGCATCTGCCTATTTGTTACACTTATCCCTGTATCAAAATACCCAATTTGAGAGAGTACATTTCTTTTTAAAACTGGGAGGTTGAAGTATAAATTCTATTCTTTCAGTCTTATTTTCTCTTCATGAGACACCTGACCACATCCATCATCTGTCACTGTTCTCCCATGACCACTGCGGTCAGCTAGTGGGACATTCGGTTTACCTTCTTCTATGCTTCTTTTCTTCACTTAGAGTGATTTACTTCTGAACAGTTGCAAGGAGGTGGTTTGTTTCTGTCAGTACATCCTAGACGGTGTGCTCTTATTGCTCAGGAGCTTATTGCTTAGTAAATATGTGTCTTATTCCCAACGTTTTTACTTGTACATTTACTGAAAAGTGCACCCGAAAATATAATTAATGTCCAAAGATGAAATGAAAAGTAATACTCAGTTGCTTTCTGTGTTCCCTTTAGCAATTAGAATTTTATTGAATTTTTTTCTTGGTAGTGGTAAGGATCGAACCTAGGGCTTCTCTTACAAACTCTGTTGCTGAGCCAGTCTATTGCCAGTAATGATCATTTTAATGAGAATCTGTATACCACACCAACTAAATGATATGATCAATCAATCATGTCAATAATGTAGAATATATGATGACACAAATGAGCCTGTTGAGATATCGTTAAGCATGAACGCTGTATTAAGGTTAATGTTTCTTTTAATAGTTTGCTAGTGCCATTTCATATCTCAGAGTAGAAAAATGAACTCTGTGGCCTTGGCAGAGGCCCAGGTTCACTTATTGTTTTATAACATGCATGCCCTAAGAAAGTCATCTTTGTCCCAAGGAATAAGTTGAAAAATTGAAACAAATTCTTTTTCCTTTCAGGATGAGATTAGCTTCTTGACAGATATCATTAATTTGATAAATAGTACTTTCTATATTTATCTCATAAGCCAAGTCATGAAAACCGAGAAACACAACTCTAAATAGTGAAGAACCACAACAGCTAGACGTGATAGCAGCCATTTGTTTGAGTGGCGAATAGAGCAAAAACAAGCCCTGGAAGCTTCCAAGGTCCCAGAAGGTGCTATGCGTTCCTCTATGGGAGAAAGAGAGTTGATGCCTATGAACCCTATGAACTATGAGACAAACCTACCAGTCATGAGGTACTCACTAGTGCAATAGTGCAACTACTGGTATGGGAGGTATCCAACCACTCTTTTGCTGGATTTGAGGTCCACTACTTCACAGGAGGAAATACATGCCTGGCACTAAAACCTCATCAAAAACTCATGGCACAGTGTTCATAGGCTTTACAGGGGGACTGAATACTGTTGTTTAGCTAAATTAACAGAGCAGCAAACTGCCTTCTAAACATTTATAGGTATACCCACAGACAAATGCTCTTCTCAGCCCTAATCAGAGAAGCTATTTTCCAGTGAATGTTGGTTAATAGAGAAACTTGTTGCTGCACTGGCATTGAGAACCAATGAGAGATGAGCCTTCAACTAGACACTTTAACCATCCTCTAAACCCTAGCTTGCTTTCTGTTCCTGTAATAAAACACCAACCAAAACCAGCTTGGAGAGAACAGGGTTTATATGGCTTTAACATCCACATCACAATCCATCACTGAGGGAAGTCAAGACAAGGACTCATGCAGCAGCAGGGTCCCCTATGAAGAGACACTGCTCACTGGCTTGCTCCTATGCTCACATTCAGCTGTCTCTCCCATACATCCCAGGGAGAGACATCTCCTCCCACTCAGGAATGACACTGCCCATAGATGACATAGCTCCTCTGCATCATTCAAGAAAATGTCTTATGGGTATATATGCGCAGGCCAATCAGATCAAAGCATTTTTTCAGATAAGGTTTCGTCTTCCCAGGTATGTCCAGTTAAAAATGCAACTAAGCAGGAAAGTCTCTAAGGCTCAGGGAACTTTATGGAAGAAGGGGGTGGAAAGAATGTGAGAATGGGAAGATGAGGAGAAAGGTTGCAAAATACCATCTTTTAGGCAAGACACTGCCATTTTACTTTTGAGCACACAGCACCAATGGATATATCTCCAAAAGTGTATCCGCCATGATTCACTTTCTCCAATTAGGCCTTACATTCCACAATTCCACTATCTCCCGACAGTCTATCAAACTTTGGAATTCATCCATGGGATAAATCATTGATCAGTCCTTGTGGTCAAATGCCCTCCAGAAACACACTCACAAACATAGCCACATAATCTTACTAATCTGGGCATTCTTGGTCTAGTCAACTTGTCAATCAAGATTAACCATTTGTTGTGCTTCTGAGCATAGATAGTTTCAAGAATTGTGATGCTCTTTTTTGTTAGTTTGGGAAGACTGTAAATGAACACAGAACCATTATATCTCATGGCATGATAGGGATGCAGTGAATGGATTTGTTCAATACCCAAGTAGCCAGTCATTTCTATCAGTTTAAAGAAGCAGTGAGGAAACCTTGAAAAGCCATGAGCCCAAAAGGTTGATTTGGATGAACATGCCGGTCTCCTCTCATGAGTTGCGTTGTTTGTCTGGGTTGGGTTGCTCCCAGGAAGATGACCATGCCTTAGTAATGGCCCAGTGGCTGGGCCACCCTATTTGTTTCAGGAGATCTGTTTTTAATGTTCTCATTTCCATAGAAAGTTGACTGCGTGGAGAAATGAAGAGCCAAGGAAATGGAATCAGCTTGTTGCTCTATTTCTAGTAGGTGTTCAATAAGGTTATCTTGAGTAGAGTTGGAGAATCATGGCTTCATGTTCTGGGTGAGTTAGCAAGGAAACCCAAGTGACACCTATGCATTTCCCACAAAACTGAGCCTGGAACAGGAAGCACTGTTGTTATTATTTTGAAGCTGGAATAAAATATATATAAAAAAAGAAAATATTTCAGACCAATAAAATTATATTTCTGTAAAATGTTATACCTCACAGAAATCTAGGGTGTTGATTCTCTTTATTACTTGCTTTCTCCATTTTCAATTTCATGGTAGCCATTAAAATATCGCTAGTAATAAAAATGTTCTTATGACCTAACAGGCCTGAGATTCACTAATGTATTCATTTCAGAGATTGTTAAAACAATGTGGTTTTGAATTCTTGCTACATTTTATTTATTTGTAGTGTGTGTGCATGTGTGCATGCATGGGCCACAGCTTCTGTGTGGGGATCAGAGGACAGTTGTCTAGAGTAGGTTTCCTCCTTTTACCAGGTAGGTCCTTGGGATAGAACTCATGGTGTCAGGTTTTATAGCAAGTACCACCAAGCAATCTTGCCCAGCCCTAAAGTTTGGTTTCTATTCCTGTGTTTCCTATGTTATCAAGATACTGAACTCACCATGTCCCCATTGATGAAATTTGTGTGGACACAGCCTCTTCAGAACTATGCCATAGAGCATATTGCTGGGAGCTGTCTTCCCACTCAAAATATCTTAACAGTGATTTGACAAATGATGACAGCATCTAATGGATGAAAATCAATAAGGAAAATGATAGTCTGGCCTCAGGTTCCAGTTACTCCTAGAATATAAAAATCCTTGAAAACTTAGAGATGCATATAGTTTATACATTTTGCAGGTTTAGATTTTGGAAAGGGTCATCGTGACATTGTTATGTTCCTCACTGTCTGTATTTCACTTGAAGGAATCTGAGGCTGAGAAACTGGAATTACATAAAAGTTCATTTACTTTGAAGACTGGTGTTTGGCACAGCTGAGGTTCCCTATGGGACTGGTGGCCAGAAGATGTGCATATGGGGTGCTGTATGTGGCTATTTCTCTCTCTCTCTCTCTCTCTCTCTCTCTCTCTCTCTCTCTCTCTCTCTCTCTCTGGCTTACATTCCAAGTCAGAGCACCCTGATCTATCTCGGCAAAATGGAATAGTCCATAGCTAAACAATAAAGAGCAAATTCATTTAAAGATATATCTTGTTAGCATAACATAGCAGATGATTGCTACATTAGGAACATGGACAAGAGGAAGTTAGGGACAGACAGAAGGGATACTGATCTTAATACAGGATTCATAAAGGGTTGGTCAGGACGTTTGGCTGAAAAAGAAAAACAGCTTTATTTGAAGATACTGATTTTCTGGTTGTTATGAGGGCTGAGACAACAGGTGAGGCACTTTCCAAAGAGCAACACTAAAGAACCGGTCATCCAAGGAAACCAGCAATGATGCAGCTTTGCTTCTACTGCAGCCGCTTCTATTGCTGGCAACATGTACTTTTCTGTTGTGAGCTTTCCTTTTCAGTTCCTCCAACTTCTGAACCTGGCTACCTCTCTTGTCATCTACAATTTACAGCAGCTCTTGTACCCATCCCTGTCCCACCACACACAGGTACAAATGATATACCATATAGAGCATGTGCTCATTCTACTTTGGCTTATCTTTTGGGGCCATGATTCTTAACCTTGAACTTACATTACAATTGCATGTGTACTTCAAAAATAGTTTTGACTGGTTTAAATACATTTTAATTTAATTGTCTTGGCATACAAATTTGACCAAAACCAAAAAACAAATAAGCCAACTCTCAAGTGATTTTAAATTACAGTCTAGACTCTGAATCAAAGTGTATTTAATTATGTGTCAACTTATTTTGTTAGCGAGCACCCGGTTATTGAATCACATATTCTTCTATCTGTGGTGGGCATTTTATATTAGACTAACAGATATCTATGGGCAATGCTGGTTGCCTTCCTTAAATACATGGGTCTCATAAAATCCGAATATGGCTTGAATTAAAAGCTAATCTTTTTTAAAGTATGCTTTAAATTGAAATAGAATTGCATATACAAAATCACCATCCCCTCATCTTTCTTCCTTCCAGTCCCTCCAACCAGCTACTCTTCCTCATAACCCTCCAATGGCCCACCACTCTCAAGTTGATAGTCACATTTTTATTATATATATATATATTTGTATAAACAAATATATAAATACAACCTGCTGATCCATCTTTGATTGTCTATGTATATATGGTTTCAAGAATGACAATTCTGCATTAGATAGCCAATAAGAGTTCTCATTATTAGGAGAAGCTAATTCTCCTCCCTTTCGTCCAGGTGTAGGATCCCAAGAAACTCTCCTGAATCCACGTTAATATGTCTGTTAATATTGCCATTGTTCCAGTCTTATTTGTGCAGCCATTTCTAGGAGAGCCTGTTTCACAGCAGACGTCCTGACATTCTGGCTCTTACCATCTTTCTGTCCCCTCTTCTTTGGTGTTCCCTGAGCCAGGGACACCTGAGCTATGAGGTAGATGTGGCCATTGCCATTGTGACTGAGTTCCCCACCATCTGTTGATCACTGTATTGTGTCCAGCTTGGGTGGACTGTAATCGATGGGTTCCGGTGGCTGTACAGAGAGGCTTCTCTGATGAGGGGGTGGTGATACTTAAACTCTATGGGAGGATGAGATGTAGAATGTAGTGAGGGATTAGTCTGGTCTAGCAAAGTAGCATTCTTTGCTAATGTGCATGACCTCAGTAGCGCAGGGATGCTGGCTATGTTTCCAGTCCCAGGCACGGTTTCCCTTCTGTTAAATGGGTCTCAAGTCCAATTAGACCACTGTTGGTTGCTACCAACACATGAGTAGCATTTATTGCTCATCTAAAAGGATAATCTTGAGAGTAAGACAAACTCTTTTTGCCTGATGGTGTGAGCTGGGTTAACGATCTAGTCATCCATTAGAATGGAAACATCAACTCTAGTCTCAGATTGCTCCTTACATCATCAGCTGCAGCTTGTTTGCTGGCTACAGGTTTGGAAATTGTTGGCTTCAGTAGTTGTATCAGAAAAATCTATAAAATAAGTGCCTCTTCTTTCTATCGTGGCATTGCTATCTTCCCAGGAGATTCTTCACTAATATGAAAGGATTTGAGATCTAGCTCTTTTCTAGCTCCCACTGCGAGGCAAAATTCAATACAGATGCTCAGCTTCCTAAATAATAGGTTGCCAGGTTTTTGACTTTGTCCTGAATATGGAGGATTCCATGAAAGAATGTGGGGTAGTGAGGATGGGGAACAGTAAAGAGTAGCAGCCCCTATCCCTGCTGTGGTGGATGCCAGAAGATGCTGTGATGCCAAACTTTGGGACCAGAGCAATAAGCACAAACCTTTCATTTTCCTGCGTGTGGCATTAGGATGCAAGATGGCTGGCTTAGAAAGTGTTGAAAGGTTGATAATGATTCCTTCACAAGCATCTCTTTATATAGAAGGCTTGTGCTATGTGTGGAGGTGGACAGATATATGCTGAGAGACCTTAGAGGATCTTCAGAATTAAAAAAATGAAGGTATCTGAGAAAGGCATGAACAGAAAATGAGGCCAAGCATAAATAATTTGAAATCTAATCTGTTTGTGGAATTGCATTGCCTTGCAATTTGCAAGGGCAGCAAACACACAGAACCAGGACATGGCAGTTACACAGTGACTATCGGAAGAGATCCATGCTGTGGGATGGCAATTAGCTCTGCTCATTTTTACTGATGGTGAGAAGGCTATTGACCCATGTGCAGCATGTATTTTTTCATATTCAAACAGGGAGTAATTGTGTAGTGTTTATTGGAGACAATGTTCATAAACCATTTGTCATCTCTGGACGAGAGGGCTTGCATTATTTAAGCTGAGATGTAAAGGACTTCTGTTGTGTTATTTTTTTCCCCCAGATGATTGGGCAGCACTAGGATGGCTTGGCTCCCCTTGCCTCTGTACGGAACAAACCCCCACACACTTGCATTCGGGAGCTCTTTCTTTGATAATTAGCTTCTCTTGTTTGTGCATATGGGAGAGGTGTGTGGATAGGACATCACTAAAGACTGTTAATTTCATATTTTGGATGCCAAGCCTCCTAAAATTCCAAACCTTATCCCATTTAGCTCTTGGCACAGAGGTTTCTGTGGAAGAATCCCCAACAACCAATGAAAATATTTCACAAATTAAAAAAAAAAAACTGTCTGGGGTTATTTATCTTAGTCAAGTTCCTGCCTATGGCCAGGCCAGTGTATTAAGCAAGATCTCTTTATCGGTTTTCATTTTTTTTTTTTGTCCTTAATGTCTTTCTAATAAGTATATTATGATGTTAGATTAGAAGCTCAGCATAAGTAAACTTATTTTATAAAGTCATGTTTTTTTAGTTATTTTTATACATGTGATAGACTCTGATCATATACACCTTCCTGTTACCATCACTTATTTCTCTTTTCTCTTCTCACTGGCCTTCTTCCTCTCTTTTCAAAACTACTTCTTTTTTTTTTTTTAAGTTGAGGTCATATATATATTTAGAGGAGACATACACTGTTTGTATTTCTGATTCAGGCCTCTTTTGATTAATATGTTTTTTGACCCAGGCTCTTGATCTGTAGCCCAATCCGACCTCAAACCTATGATCCTCCTGCATCTGCCCACTGACTGCTAGGACCACAGGTGTACGTCATCACATGCCTATGACATTTGAATCATTGCCATAGTGACTTTTATCACTATAAACTATTAGTTTGGCTTTATTTTTGCTGCTAAGATATTCTAGTGGAATTTTACAAAATATCCACCAATATTTGGTGTTTGTTTTTGGCACAATGTGATTAGTGGAGTGAGAGATAGTTAGTTGACTAGGATGTTAATTACTGAGGCACTTGATTTTTTAAATTTTTATTTTGAAATTTTGAGGCAGGGTCTCTCTGTGTAGCCCTGGTGGGCCTGGACACACTTTGTAAACCAGGCTGGCCTTGAACTCACAGAGATCCATCTGCCTCTGCCTCCCAAGTGCTGGGGACCCTTTTTGCTTCTTAGCAGGAGGGATATCTTAGGAACCCAAGATCTAAAATACCTGTGTTAATGGACGCAGGGCAGGGGCTAGCCAAGGGAAAATCTTTGCACACATTTTAAAGGGAAACTCTCATTCATGTTTCTGTGTCGTTTTGCTCACTGGGCCATATCCTGTAGAATCTGCAAGCTACCACATAAAAGCCTACTTACCTGGGAGATGCCAAAGGAGTGTTTTACTCTCTGTTTAAGTTTGCTTGGGTGGCTGGAAAACAACACATTTGAGGTTTGAAAAGCACATATTTATCTCTACAGTTTAAGGATGTCAGACCAGGCACAGATAATTGTTTTCCTTCTCTGAAACTTCACAGAAATGCTAGTACAGGGACAGGGAGAGGAGAAGCTCACAAGGACAAATGGAGCCACGGGATAGCTGAGTGACTTAAAAACCTGTGTAGGGATGGAAAGCTGATTGAAGGGTGTGGCAATGGTAGGCCGAAGTCAAAGTTACTGACTCTTGGGGTGGGTGCAATGAAGAGAGGGACTAGTAGCTTCTGTTTGTCCCACTGGCACCCCTACCCTATGGCACTAGACTAGAAAGCCACCAGGAGATGAGGGGGCGGCAGCTCCACTGTGTTCCAACAGCTTGAAGCTTCTTCGTCACAGTGTCGGTCTAGGCCAGGGCAGAACCAGAAGCTTGTTATCTGGAAATCTCTCCGCACCAGAGACGCCGCTCCTAATTCTCACACCCTTTGATGATGTCCAGCAACCAGCAAGCCCTAAATCCAGACACAGGCCTGCTGATTAACCCTTAATAGGAAAGAGGGAAGTGAGCAACTGACCATCAGAGCAGCCCTGAGCCAGCTTTCCCAAATATTTAGCCATGTTTCCTGAGGAGGAAACAGTTCACCCTAGGAGCCCAAAGGAAGCCCAAAGGAAACCCAAGCTTCTTTCTTTCTTTCTTTCTTTCTTTCTTTCTTTCTTTCTTTCTTTCTTTCTTTCTCTCTTTCTTTCTCTCTTTCTTTCTTTCTTTCTTTCTTTCTTTCTCTCTTTCTTTCTCTCTTTCTTTCTTTTCACACCCTAGAGGCCATTCAAATCATCTTCCTATCTTCCTACCCCAATTTAGTTTTAATTTGTACCTTGAACCTTTAAAAAAAGATTCCCCCCCCCTCTGTGTGTGTGTGTGTGTGTGTGTGTGTGTGTGTGTGTGTTTGGTAAGCGCACTTGTATATGTTCTGTTGTGGTGTGTTGTAGGGCACTCATGTACGTGTTGTAGATGTGTGTCTTGTGCATGTGGTGTGTGTGTGTGTGTGTGTGTGTGTGTGTGTGTGTGTGTGTGTGTGTATGTGAATGTGGTATGGTATACCACAGTCTGTATGGAAGAGGTCAGCAGATAGTGGTTGCTAAGGCCCCTGCGTGTGTGCGTGTGTGTGTGTGTGTGTGTGTGTGTGTGTATGTGTGTGTGTGTGTGTGTGTGTGTGTGTGTGTGTGTGAATGTGGTGTGGTACACTACAGTCTGCATGATAGAAGTCAGGGGACAGAGGTTGCTAAGGCCTCTGCTTTCCTTCTTGCCGGAGACAGGGCGTCTCTTGTTTGCCTGCTGCAGAAGGTTAGCCCTGGGGCTTCTGGGGACCCCGTCTCTATCCCCTTCCACCCCCATCTTGACATAGAAGGCCTGGAATTAGAGACACTCAAGGTATACAGCTGGCTTTTATGTGGGTTATTAGGATTTGAACTGAGGCCTTCACTTCTGCATGGCAAGCACCGTTAGCTACTGCACCATCTCCTAGGCTCATTTTTCATTTTCTATTGCTATTAATAGGTGTTAATGTATCAACAGCAAAATAAATATTTCCATCTTTTCACATTTTTATCAATTGCCCAAAATCTGCTATGTACTTTTCTTCATTCAGTATATTTAGATAATTTATTGAGACACAGTTAATATAATTGGTTATTTTTGGATATATCAAAATATATACTTTCTCCAATGCTTTCTTTTTATTTTATTTTTTTAATATTTTTACCAATGGTGCAATGACTATTCTTATCCAGATACATTTGTGAAAATACAAAGTCATTAGCTTAAGACTCCATGTAGAGGGGAAATTGCTGATTCCAAGTGTACACATTAATAATTCTACTGAAGATGCTGAGCAGGCAGGCTGCTTCTTCTATTTGACAATGAGATGGACACAATTAAAGGTTTCACTGTTAATTATTTTTCACTTCTCCTGTTGTTGGTAAGACTGCACATTGAAAACACACACACACACACACACACACACACACACACACACACACACATTTCAATATCATCTGCCCGACGTGGTAGTTAGAGTGTTTGGCTGCTCTTCCAAAGTACCTGACTTTGGTTCCCAGAAGCCATGTCAGAAGAGTCACAACTGCCCATAACTTCAGCTCAGGGTCTTTATGCCCTCTTGTGGTCTCTGAGTGTATTTTCACTCCTGTGCACATATTCTCATACAGATACACATATATACACATAAATAGATAAAATGTAAAGCTAGATCCTGGGTTCCATTCTCACCACCAAAATTTAAAAAAGAAAATTAAACTTTTCTGCAAATTCAAACAGTGTGAACTCTTATATAATTTATTAATTTCTATAGCTTATTTTCTTTTCATTATAGGTATATGGATTTGAAAAATATTTTAATAAGTGTGAAATAAATTTAGGTAGTATAAGCATACTGTAAAGTATAGTACTGGTGTAAATAGCAACATGTATAGAAATGATAGCAATATTGTCACTGATGAAGGGATCGTATATAGCCCCATGCTGTCACTCTGAGCAGGTGGAGTCACTCCTCTGTGTTTTGGAAACCCTAATTCAGGCTAACCCAGGATTTGTCACTTTGAGGCTTAAGAGAACTTCGGAGCAAGATGCTATAGTGAAGTGGAGTTGGCAATTTTATTGAAAATGGTTTAACACAGGCTAATAGTAGAAGCTTAAGACAAAGACAGGCTTCCCGAAGAAAGTTTGGCATAACCAAGTGTGTGCTTCTCAAAGGATCATGGGGGTAAAGAAAGTGTGAATGCAGGCTCCTCAAGAGGAAGTAAGCAATTAATACTCTTAACACTTGTATGGCACAACATTTTGGTAACCACAGAGTTATGTCTCCGAGGCTTGATAAGAAACATCCCCCGCCACCCATCCCATCTCTTCAGATGGCTTTAGATGGCCCTGGGGATGGAATTATAATCCTAGAAGATAAACCCAGGAGCCATGGGCTTCCACAAGGAGTTTAGCGCACGTCTTTTCTCTGTAAATGGACTTTCCGGTGTGATTCTTTGAGAATTACGGATTTCATCTGGGAGAAGAGAAAGGCCTGGAGCAGTTGGTAATTGTGAAAGATCAGAGAATTCCTGCTCTGCTGTTGCTGGAGTCAACCACACTCCTGACTGGGGAGCGTCTTTCCCACTTGTCCCTTCTCGTGATTTCCCCGCCTTTCTGGCCTGGTTCTGTATCTCTCATCACCAGGGGTTTATTAGTTATGTTTGGTGTACGCTGAATTGTAGTGGGTGCTCTTTCTGAATCTATTTAGATAACCCATTTCCCCTTAGATTGTAAATGTGATTCGTTAACGTTGAATTATCCTAACAACCTCTAAAAAGATTACTGCATCCAGGTGTTGACATTTTATTTGGAGTTTGTTTGTTTGTTTGTTTGTTCTTTTAACCTCAAAGAGTTTGCTCTTGATGCCCTGGTCTTTTGCCTACTCTGTTCAGCTGTATCAGTCTCATCAAATGAGTGGCAGTGATAGCTTGTCAAAGCAGGCAGCTAGCTGCCATTCTTCCTCCAGGCTAAGACAGAAGACCCCATCCTGGTAAGTCGCATTAAATGCACTAATTACTATATATCCCAGTAAACAAAGTATTTAGTGTGTGGGGAGACTTTAATTCCAAAGTGCTCTTAGCAGTGTCTCTGGCTTAAGATTGCTTATGACCCAGGCACAGTGGCACACACCTTTTAGCCCAGCACTCTGGGAGGCAAAGGCAGGAGATCTCTGAGTTCAGGGCTAACCTGGTCTACAAAGTGAGTTACACAACAGCCAGGGCTCCCCACCTGAGAACTCCTGTCTCAAATCCAGCCCCAACAAAACTCCCAAAATGAAACAAACCAAAAAAAAGATTATTTATAATAAACAATAAAAACAAAATCTGTGGATCTGTGAGGGACTGGGCATATAGATAGTCCATAGAAACGTGTGTGATAGGAAGAGTGATGTTTCGTGATCTAAATGCCCTCTTTTGTATCAGATAGCATGTGTGCGCTCAGGAAAGGGCTTTAAAAATTAGTTTATTTTGAGAATATCATATATAAGTATACTGCACTTCAATCCATCCGCTGCTCTCTCCTTCCACTCTGTTCCTGTGGCATACTCCATATCCCCGCTCAAGTATATCTTATCTTATTAAGTCCAATTATTGTTTTTCATATGAACATGGGTGTAGGGTTAACTACTGATTGTGGGAGTCAGAGGGCACAGATGGCTGCTGCGTGCATGTCATTGTGTACGTGTTTATTTTATCCATTTAAGCACGACATGGGACTAGGCATATAGTTCGTGATCTACGGGGTCTTTTGTTACATGTTTTTCTTTTATCATATTGAATCATTTTTATTCCTAACACTGTTTACCTTCAAGTCTAACTCATCCGTTAGTAATACTATCCCCCTTCAGAAACACAGAGCACACTGGTTATCTTAAAAGTGATATCTTGGACTTTAAAAAAAAAAATCCTGAATAATAATCATTAATGTTTGCATCATGACCAAGAACATCTATTTGGTCTGACACTAAACTTGATGTTAATAATTGCTTTTGATGAGGAAAATCTGGAGTGTACACATCGTCTGTGGCAGGGTATTTTATCTTTAAAAACATGAAACTTTCCAATGAACGTGTGTTTACTGGCCACCTGGAACAGTCAGTCTTTCTGAGGAAGTTGTAACATGTATTTCCTAGTCCTGTGGTACATGCTTTCCTGAGAACTGCCATGCTTTCTCAGCTATGAGTTGTTAGAAGGAGGAGTAATTATCTCTCACACGTTTGGGCTAGCCCACCCCTCCTCAGCCCGGCTGGTCATTACCACTAATGATGGGCATGAAAGTGATGGGAATTCATGGGGTCCACCAGATCTTCGATGTACGCTAGGTATAGAGATGACTAATGTTCACTATGTATACAGTATATACTCTCACCCATTGAATCCTCACAGCTAACTCACAGACTCACAGTGAAGAATGAGAGCCCTGATTCTAAGAAAAAAAATTCAAAGTTGCCTGAAGAGCAAAATTAAGCAGTGGCTGGACTAAAATTCATATCGTTTAATTTTATTCTTCCTTTTCCATTTTGGAAAATGCTTACGCTTGTTGGAAAACCCTAAAATACATAAAAGTGGAAAAGAACAAAAGGCTTGACCCTGAGAGATAATTTCTATACATTTTTAGCTCAATTCCTTTTTTTCTTCTTGATGGTTCTTCTTCACAACCTCTAAGTCTCAGTGTGATACAGTAAGGAAGAGACTATGGTTACACATTCCAGCTGTTTCTCTCAGATCTTATACTGTTTGTCCTTCACCATGTTGCTTCTGGTTCCTGTAGGATTGTCTATGAGAGAGAAGGGTGGGATGGGAATAGGAAGAGGCCTCGGGCAGCTTACTGGGTTTCCAGCTCCTCCCTGGTTCTCAAATGGCATCAAAACAAATGGCTATGCTGTGACTGATGACTTCAGAGGGCTGGGGTTTGAGAGGACCATGAGATGCACTACTGTGGATAAGGCATTTGTCAGAAGAGTTGTAAACACCATGGACAGACTGATGGGGAGGCAAGGGCATGGCGGGGCCTCAGAGGGAAGTCCTGACCCAGGAGGAGGCATAGCATAGTGAGGTCCCTGAAGAGGTCATCATATAGCAGAAGTCGGGTCTACTCTGATAGTCTTATGAGGATGAGAAGGTTCTTACAGCACACACCTACAGCCAAGCTCTTGTATTCCCAGGCAAGGGGGCCAGAGAAGGGGTGGGGAACAGGATGTGATCACTAGTATCTGATGTAAACTCACTTCCCAGGTGAGAGATGCTGGGACTGGGAGTGTGTCAGTTAAGAACTCACAGACAACATCTCAGTGTGGTGTGCCTAGCAGTGATGTGAAAGGGTAGAGCTGCCACAAAGCATTGTGGTATGAACATCATCAGGAGTCTTAGTATTAGATTCTCAGAGTGACCCGACTGTGGTGAGAGCCTTGTGGCAGAGATGAGAGAGTGTGACAGGCAGCTAGATGCTGAGAACCTCAGCAAGACACAAGAAACTAAGCACTGCTGGTGGTGTCAACCAGGACACTAGAATTGCACTCTTCCTTCCCCAGTTGAATGGCACCAAAACCCAAACCAATCCATCAATCAATCCATCAATCGTAGCCTCCTCATTTGTGACCCAGGTAAGCCACATCTAGATTCCTGTCTCATAAAACTGTGAGAAAAATAAGCCTGTGTTGTTCTGAAAACTTGATAGCACTTACTTTGCATAACAACAGACAGCTATTAATGACTACAGATTTCTTTAGACTCTTTTGCTGGGATTTCTGACTTGAAATTTCCTGATATATTTCTACTAAGGGTTTTTAAAAAAAACTCCTGTGAAGTGTGGACATCATACTTTTTTCCTGTCAGAATCACCTAAATCTTTAGCAAGCCCTAGGACAGTGTCCCTTTCAAGGTAAATTTAGCCCAAAGTGTTCTTTTTCACAGATAAGTACATACATAGAAAGGCTCTTATCTGTCTCCCTCTGTTTCTGTTAGGATGACACTAGCAAGTTACCAATCTATTGTCTTCCTCCAGTGTCAGTAACCAGTATCCAAGGTATGAAATTCAAGGGAACCCATCCATACTGGAATTTTGGCTGGCTTGGTCTTGTGCAAGTAACAACCTCAGCTGCTTTGCATTGATGTGTGCAGATCCAGAAGCCAGCATTTCACAGCGCCCCACCCCACCCTCATCTGCCAGCTCTTCTGATCCTTCTGCTGTCTCTTTGTCATTGACTTTCAAAACCTTTATTTATTTTATGGATAGAGGTGTTATGTGTGTGTATAAGTCTGTGGACCTGGTGCTCATGGAAGCCAGAAGTTATCAGATTCCCTGGGACTGGAGTTACAGATGGCTGTGGGCTGTCATGTGGGTGCTGGGAATGCAGCAGCCAGTGCTCTTGACTGCTGAGCCATTTCTCCAGCACCGAAGTTGTTGCTTTTAAAGAAAAGATTGCAAATAAATTTCACAGTGATCCTAAGGAAAAGAATCTACTTCGTAACTTAAAAAAAAAATGCTATTAACTTCATTTTCCCGCAGAGCCTTCAGAAATCATCAAATTACAGGATTAGGAAATTACAAAAGACTCCATGCACCCTGAGGTCGGAAGAGAGCAGACTAATCCTTAGGAGTTTAGAAGTAAAAGGAGTCATGGAAAAGGGTTCCTTCTTGACCCTAAGTCCCACTAGGCTGAATCAACTGTGTGCCACATGCTATGTATTCCAATGTTCTTCCTGCATCTCATCAGTTCCTCTCAAATAGGCTTTTTACTCCATTGTTCATCATTTGTTCAGGTGGAAAGTAGACAGTACTTGCTGGCTAAAATAGCAGCTCCCCTCACTCCGGAAGGCACATAAGGGGGCAGTTAGAAAACACAAGGATTATTTCTAGGCAAAACACAACCCAGCCTGGTGACAGGAACAAGTAACGCTTAGACGCTAGCCATCCTTGAATTCTGGCGAGTCAACCGCTGTTGATTTAATGACTTCATTCTTGAGGCTGGAGAGAGATAGTGGTTACCTGTACTTAACTGCCTCTGCAGAAGACTCGAGTTTGGTTCCTGAACCCCATGTTGGAATGTTTTCAACCGCCTGTAGTTCCAGTACTAGTAGGGCCTGATGCTCTGGCCTCCGCAGGTACCTGCATTTATAGGTATGTACCTACACGTGGACACGTACACATGCATGCAATTAAAAATTATAACAATAAAAATGTAAATGATATATTTCTGACCTGTATTTTTGGAGCCATATATAGACTCCAAATTTGGAGTCTAAAGTTTGGAGACAATAGCTGGGGCTATTGTAAAGTCATAAAACTGGCCAATAAAAATTTCCAGCTTTTCTACACATTTATATCTTGGGTTTACTGAACTATTATTGTCTGGTATCCAGTAGAAGACATACTGGGGACATGCTTAGCCCCTTTGCACAAATGGAAGAACGTATATTTAGACTTTTTTGTTTGCTTGTTTGTTTCGAGACTGAGTTTCGCTGTGTAGCTTTGGCTGTCCTGGACTTGCTTTGTCAACCAGGCTGGCCTCAAACTCACAGAAACTCATCTGCCTCTTCCTCCCTGAGTGCTGGGATTATAGGCCTGTGCCACTGTGCCTCGCTTAGATTTTATTTATTTATTTATTTATTTATTTATTTATTTATTTATTTATGTGTTATTTTGGAGAAATGCAAACAAAGCAACACCCAAGCAACTAGCCCATGTTTGGCCCATCATTGAGCCTGAGACAATGTGTGTCATCATCGTTCAGGCTTTAGGCATGATGGCTTTCACCTTCTGTAGCATGGAAAATGCATGCTGAAGTCTTTGAGACAGTTTCTGCCTTACAGCTTGAATCTTGTCACAGGGGCTTCTCACTAAGGTATAAGGAAAAAAAAAGCCTCCATTCTATTGAAATGATACCATCCTATTATTGATATTATTATTATTACTGAGAACAGAAGTTGCAAAAATAAAAATAAAACAAAGCAATTTCCCCCCCCCCCCCCTTTGGCACAGCTGTTCTGCTGAGGTTGCTCTGGGCTTCTCCTTGTGTTTGTGATTCCTTCTGAGTTTTTTGTTATATGCAGTTGATTAATGCAGTTGGCTGCTAATCAATATTAGCAGCCAGGGTAGTAGGGATATTACTGAATTATAAATGATCTTTAAAGATGGGTTCCAAGAAGCAATCGCTCTTAGGCCTGTATTTGTTATCACAATGTTGACAACCTTGATATCAGGATTTTAATATCCGGTAGGATAATGAAATTTCAACTCAATGCAGATTTTCTCTGTCTTTGTACCATAATAGCTGAATATATTGCTCCAGGTTGGTGAATGGTACAGTTTTCTCATTCTCTTTCACATGGAGATTTTAAAGAGGGTTTCTTTTTCAAGCTATAGACTTTCTTAGACCTCAAGACATGGCAACAAAGGAGAGGTGCTTATCAGAGAAGAAGGAATTGTATTTTCTGCACCTTCCAGTTGGTCTTCTGTTCCCAGCAGATACTCTGAGCACTGGACTAATGGTCTCTTAAAATCAATTAGTAGGAGAGGTGACAAGAATCTAAGGGAAGGCAGAGTATTGGTAGAGATGAATGATGTGAAAGGCTTAGAAGGCATCTTTCAGGTAAGATTGCTCTCTGGCAAGTAAAGTCAGAGTGTCACAAGGTCTTGACACAAGGTCTTGATTGTGTAGTCATCCCATTGTTGGGGTGGGGGAGGGGAAAGGTACTCCTCACTGCACTCTCACTCTAGCTCTTTCCTGAAGTAATTTTCTCATTGGGTGGAAAGGATGATCCACTTTTATCTTCTGAGCATTATTGTCTTAGGTGCCAGTCATACAATTTATACTGTTGTTAGTGATATTGTTATTGATTTGAGTTAATGAACACAGGCAGTGCCCATTGCCTGAAACTACAGTCCTGTTCATTGTCAGGCTGCACTCTGCAGGTCCTTAGTTATAGTCCATCCTACAAACTGATCCTGTGTGTGTGTGTGTGTGTGTGTGTGTGTGTGGTGTGTGTTGAATTGTCATGGGCCTCACAGAATCAGAGACTAGTACGCCTTCTTCAGAATTTTCACTGTACCAACCACAATAATTATTGAATTTTGAATTTGCAGAAACCAAAACTTTTGCTCCTCTGAGTGATCGTGAATTATATTACTCTCTTTCAAGTGACCTACTTCATAGTAAGCATCAGAAATATAAAGTTCCCTATTGGAAAACTCGGGAATGTTACTCTTACTCAGAATGTGTCTAAAACATTAAGATCCTCCCATAAATGCATGAGATGCAATAAAATAGTTACTAATATCCCGATGATGCAAGTAATAGCAGCTAATTGTGCAGGACAGGACAGAGACATCTTTGTCTATAGCATCTTTTCATCCTAACAGAAGTGAGAACCTGAAAAGCATATAGGTTGGGTGGAGCTGGGATGTAACCTACAAACCTCTGACTCAAAACTGCCCTCTAATATTGTGTCACTGTTAGAACACAGTATCATTAAGGTCCTGGAATCGGAGTTAGCGCCTAAGAGAGGGACCTCTGCTTATGTCTGTTCTTCCCAGCAGCAGGCCAGAGGTCTAGGACTAGGGCCTATCCCATCATGCCTGCTCCTTGCCTTCTGGCAAGGCATATATGAAGTAAGCACATGGGATTAATGATGTCAGCCACTGAATACTGGCAGTTAGTCAGGTTAAGACTAGTGGGTATATTTGAGAGAGGCTTGAAAAATCCTGATTATAATGAAGAGGAATAGAAAAAAAACAAAACCCCAGAGCTCATAAACAGCTCCATAAACATGCTTTTGCGGGTAGCAGGAGTGTAAAGCTGTTATAGGAAGGAGACCTTCTCTTGGAAATGAGCTCTGAAAGTGGAATGGGCTTGTTGCACTGGGACACCGAGTTAAAATTCTTGAGTGAAGGAGGAACGTGGGAGGACCCTAAGAGATGGCAAAACTCAGCGCAGCACACTCCCTTCCTCTGACCAAGAAGAAAAGACAGGCGGGCAGGCCTGCATCGCTTCAGGCTGAACCGTGGAAAATCCTATAGAGGCCTAAGAGATTAGAGAGTCAGGGGCCTGGAAAGATTCATTAGTGAGGGAGCAACCAGAGTAAAATGCGCTCATGACCCAAAGAGCTGAGTGTGGGATTTAAAGAAATTAAAATGACTTTTTTTTTGCTGAAAAGATACCAGAAAGTTTAAGAGCTGTCAAAAAAAAAAAAAAAAAAAAAAAAAAAGCCAAGTGCTATGAAACAAATCATGACTGCAGGGAGCCATCAGAGGTGTCTTTCAATTAGCAGAGGTTTCAGGGAGACATGTGGAGCACAAGGACATAAAGTTCCACTAAACTAATAGTGTTTTTCTTACTAGGAGAAAGAGCCAAGTGCATAGATGAGAAAATAGAAAAACCATGGACACACTGGATGACTGACATACAATTTAACAGTGGCTGCATCACAAGAGAAAATGACATCGCTTACACCAGTAAACTTTAACAGCCAATGCATTAAGCTGATTCCTTTTTTTATTTATTTAAATAATTTATTCAGATTACATGCTGATTGTTATCCCCTGACTTGTATCTTCCTGTTCCCCCTTCCTCTCTCTTTCACCCTATTCCCCTCCCCGAGGCCTGTGACAGAGGAGGACCTCCTCCCCACCATATGATCACAGCCTATCAGGTCTCATCCAGATAGGATGCTTCTTCTTCCTCTGTGTGCCTGCTGGGCCTCTCCACCAAGGAGAAGCGGTCAAATACACGGCACCAGAGTTCATGTCAGAGTCAGTCCCTGCTCCCCACACAACTGTGGAGAATGCGCTGTCCATTGGCTAGATCTGAATAGCAGTCTGTTCATGCATTGTCTGCATGCATTGTCCTTGGTTGAAACAGTAGTTTGTGCAGGGCCCCGTGGGTCCAGATCTATCAGCCTTGATGGTCTTCTTATAGGTTTCTAGGACCCTCTGGGTCCTTCTGTCTCCCCATTGTCCTATACCTCTCTCACTTGGAGTCCTAATAGCAAGTCTCAGAATCTGTCCCAATCCCCTGCTGAGTGAAGACTCTCCATGTTGGGCTAGTGTCCAATTACAAGTGAGTATACACCATGTGTATCTTTCTGGGTCTGGGTTAACTCCATCAGGATGATTGATCATTTCTAGTTCCATCCATTTGCCTGTAAATTTCAAGATTTCCTTGTTTTTAACAGCAAGATTCCACTTCTAAACGTATCTTTCTCATGGCAGGATGGGCCTAGTGGGTATCTGTCCTTTACATTAGAGAGAGTTGAAGGCCCCAGGCTTGTGCAGATAGTCACAGCTGTTGTGGAAGTTTTGGTTTTATATATAAACATGTTTTTGTTTTAATTCCAGGTATCAGGGGTATTGGGGCTCTTCCAGTTTATCCACAACTGATAGTTGCCTCCTGAGAGGGCGTGTGATGTTTGTCAGCTATAAACTACTTTGTGCAAGGGTGTGGTGTTTGTCAGTGGGGATAAAAGCCAGACTCAGAGAGAGACTGAGGGCAACCTCTGAGAAAGAATAAGACTGCTGGCACTTCCTTCCTGCTGCTCCTGGTTGCTGTTGATACAGTTGGACAAAAAGAACTTGCAGATATGCTAAAATGAGGATTGGACTTGCCCCAAGGAACCCAACAACCCCGAACAGCAGGAAGCAGATAAAGAAAACCATGTCCTATCCCCACTCACCTTCTTTCTTTCTTACCTGATGTTGGGGTGTTGGAAGGGATTAGGGTGAAGAAGGGAGAAAGAGATTTGAACAACCTAAAATAAAAGTAGTTGTTTAAAACTATGCCAACACACAGATGTTCCAAGTTCATAAGGTCAATGGCCATGTCCTCATGCCCACAAAACTCAATACGTTAAAAAAAAAAAAAAGACGTGGAAGATAGAAGTGGTAGGAAGACTAGTTGGGAAGAGGAAAGGGATCAGTAGGAGGGGAATCATGGAAGCTAATGTGGGTTAGGAGGTGAATATGATCAAAATACATTATATATATGTATATATATATATATACACACACACATATGAAATAGTCAAGATAAAATAGAATCACAAAAATAATGAGATGTTGTGACAGCAAGGAACAATGGTCTGCAAGGCTTGAAAGCCCCTGTACCTGTTTGCAAAGACAAGTGATTGATGACATATATCCATGGAGAAAATAGCTTAGTGTTAGTTAACAGGATTCCTACACCCTAGCAATCTGGAACTGTCAACGCTTGTTTCTAAGCTCTATTTTATTTGAGGTATTGAAGTCTCTACCTCCCTTCCACCACCCCTTAATCCTGGGTATAGGGGGCACAGACCTCTTTACTTCTCCCGGATGGGCTGCTTAGAGTCAATTGGGTTCTTTTGGGACAATGCCAATCTCTGTCACCAGCAAACACAGTAAGCAGTCTCTTCTGAGCCGCTGCATTGAGATCTTTCTCTCCATCCACCACACTGGTCTCTGGTCTCTCCAAACCTCTACACACCTCACGCCACCACCCCACGGCACACTTTCTCTCTCCACACCCTCCTATTTATCGTCCTCAGCATCCTAGACCGTGCCCCTCCCCACACTACACGAAGCGGAGCATTAACAGCTGTCAGAGGCCACGCCCTACATGAGAAAATTATCAGCTGCGGACAAACTAAAGCCCAAACTAAAATCCTGCACTTGGGATTAAAATGAAAACATAAGAAAACCAAAACTTCCATTACATGGAATCTTTGCTTTTAGACCAATACTGTTTTTTGATGTGACAGGAGCACAAGCTTCTCTATATCCCTGACCAGTTAAAAAGAACTGAGACTATTCTAGATTATATATATCCTTATGTCACTTAATTGCCTTTTAAAATACAAAGAAAATCTCATTGCAGATGTTAAGCTGGAGTAAATAAGCTGTTTGGGCTTCTCCACCAGGAACATACATAGGCATCCACGCCGGAATAAATTAGTGAGTACTTTTTTTTCTAACACCAAGGACTAAACATACAGGAGACTATCTGTTTTGTCTGGCTATAGAATTAAATGACATGGCTTATTTCTGCACTTTAGCTTACACATTTTTAAAATATAAAAGGAATAGTGACCTTTAAAAGCCTGATCATTAGAACATCTTCCACGGCTTTTCATGGAATGCTACAACTTGTTCCTATCTGTTTTGCAGATAAGCTAGTGTCATATATGGTTCTCTGTAGATGATGAGTGATTTGAATTTTCTTGGCAGTTAGGGACCATGCACTTAAAGAGAAAAGAAATGAAGAGAGAATTAAAAAGGAGGTAGACCAGATGACCAGTGTTTCCTCCCTGTGTGCTTTACAATCAACTATTCTTCCGGAGTCTCCTTCACATAGAAGCAAGTGGTAGTGTTCAAGTTGTACTGCCCTGAGCGTTATAGCTTGTATCTCTTTACCAAAATGGTCGTGCCAGCCCCAGGTTGGAATTTTGTCCTATTCAAAGCTTTTTGTTTGTTTGTTTGTTTGTTTGTTTATATCTGATTGTTCAAATTTTGTTAATTAGATACTAGGTCCAGGTCTGGATCTGAAATGTTTCTTATTTTAAAATATACTGAGCTAAAAGAATCCACGGAAAAGTGAGGGTATTGTTATAACTATTTTTCACCATGATTGGCATTATTTTATTTAGTTTTGTTCATTTTGGGAAATAAAATAGACTGGACTATGCTTCATTTAAAACCATTACTTTTTGCCATTTCAAAATTCCTCAGTCTCAAACCCTCAAAGTACTATTCTAAAACAAGAGACATTATACAAAAGTGAAGGAAAATTTCCCTGTTATAAAAATTGTTCTTTTAAGCCACATGTATAATAGATTAAAATTTGATAGCTCAATAGTAGAAATCAGCAGCTTGGGGATTTGAGGGTTATTGAAGGACACTAATCACTAAGATGATATCTGAAAAAGGTCATCCCCAACTGCTTCCAGAAGAAGAATGCTTGTTCCCCAGGCTCACACAGACTCACCTGCCTAGCTACTTCTGTTGTGAAAACCCATTTCTTCATTTCGTTATTGAAAAAGATTTGTTCTTTCATTGGGCCAACATGTCTTCTTTGCAACTTATGCATTCTGCTTTAATTCTATTACTCAGACCATTAAATAGGCTTACTTTGTCCCAATAAATATCTCATATTCCATATATTAGCTTACCGATTTTTGTTAATCATGTAAAATACTCTTTATATTATAGTCTACATTACACACACACACACACACACACACACACACACACACACACACACACACACACACGCACTGATTAAATAAATGTTTCAGGAACCAAAACTTATACTTAACACAAGTGTATTTTCTTATATTTTAAATTCTGTTTCATTTTTAAAAATTGTTATCAGAATCCACTGGCTAACTCATGCCCTGTTAATACTCACAGAACTTGGTGAGAACAACACTGCCTCCGGTATGCTCATTTTAGAACCAGCACTGGGACACAGCTGTGGCTAAAATCTAGAAATGGAGCCATTTGTTTTCTGACCTTGAAGGTGAAATCCATAATCTCATTTAACCATGCATTTGCTGCTGCAGAGGGAAGATAAATGGCTGTGCATTTTTGTCATATCATGAAGGCATTGTGAAGATCTAGCTAGTTGGGACATGGTGAGACTGAGCAAATGCTGTCTGGAACCAGAGGCAGAGCTAAAGGACAGTTCTCCTTGCTTTTGTGGTTTGTGGTGGTGATTTCAGAATTAGAAGGAAATGCTTAAGAATTGATGCATCCCCACTTCCTTATAGTCATCATCCTCACATCCCTGTCCTGGGGGTAGAGCACTATTCTTTGTTAGGATCCAACCCAGTGATCAGAGCTACCTACCAGGTCCAAGTTTAGTAGTGGGGCCTGGCAAGGAGTCAAGGGATGGTTATCGTCAACTTAGACATCTACAGCTCAGAAAGTGGCTAATACCACTGCTAGCTTCATTATACCAAAAGTAAATATAATTACTTGATGAGTCACTCAGAACTTAACTGCTGCTTCCAATCAGTGCACATTTAATGAAGCCCACACAATTCATTCACCAAGTCTTCAGTACTGAGTTAGCCAAAAACAAAGCAGAGAAGGCCATTGGTGTTGTAAGAAATGGAAAACGTGTTCTGATTAGAACAACCCTTGAGAATAGCAAGTATTGGGTAAAGAAAAATGAATTTCTCTTTCTTTTTCTTTTCTTTTCTTTTTCTTTCTTTCCTTCTTTTTTTCTTTTTTCTTTTTTTCCCCTTTATTAATTTATTCTTGTTACATCTCAATGGTTATCCCATCCCTTGTATCCTCCCATTCTTCCCTCCCTCCCATTTTCCCCTTACTCCTCTCCCCTATGACTGTTCCTGAGGGGGATTACCTCCCCCTGTATATGTTCATAGGGTATCAAGTCTCTTCTTGGTAACCTGCTGTCCTTCTTCTGAGTGCCACCAGGTCTCCCCCTCCAGGGGACATGGTCAAAGGTGAGGCACCAGAGTATGTGAGAAAGTAATATCCCACTCTCCACTTTACTGTGGAGAATGTTCTTTTTTTTTTTCAAGACAAGGTTTCTCTGTGTAGCCTTGCCTGTTCTGGACTTGCTTTGTAGGCCAGGTTGGCCTCGAACTCACATTGATCCAGCTGCCTCTGCCTCCTGAGTTCTGAGATTAAAGGCATGTCCCACCATGCCTGGCTTAATCTCTCCTTCTTCCACATGCAAACATACCCACACATGTACCCACACATATGTATATGTTGTAGAAGAGAGATTCATTGGTCTTTATATATATAATATGTATTATTTTATATATAATATTATATATAACTTACATACACATAACTTCCTGTGCATGCATGTGTGTGTGTGTGTGTGTGTGTGTGTGTGTGTGTGTGTGTGTAGACCAGAAGCTGCAAACTGGAAACAAACTAGATGTCCCTCAACTGAAGAATGGATAAAGAAAATGTGGTACATCTATACAATGGAATACTACTCAACTATTAAGAAGAAGAACATCATGAAATTTGCGGGCAAGTGGAGGAAACTAGAAAATATCCTGAGGGAGGTAACCCAGATCCAGCAAGACATGCATGGTATGTACTCACTTATAAGTCGATAGCTATAAAGTACAGGATAACTATGCTACAATCCACAGACCTAAAGAAGCTAAGTATCAAAGACAGCCCAGGGGAGGATGCTTGAATCTCACTTAGAACGGGAAATAAAATAGGCATTGGAGGTGGATGGAGGGAGGATACTTGGAGGGAGGGATGGTGGGGAAAGGAATGAGGGTGGGAATAAGATGTGAGGAGAGCAGGGGGCTGCTGGGAGAAAGAACAGAAATTGGCAGGGGTGTCTCTGGAATGTAGGAGGTTCCCAGGAATCTATGGGGGGTGACCCTTGCTGAGATGCTTAGCAGCGGGGAGAGATGGAGCCCAAAGTGGCCACCTCCTGTAGCCAGGATGGACTTTCAGTGGAGGGAGGAAGATGCCAACCCACCCACAAAACCTCTAACCCCAAATTTGTCCTGCCTTGTTGAATATGTCTTAATAAATAAAACAAGTTTTCTTTAACCCCACTAGCTTCCAAAATAATTGACACAGATGGATTATGATTTATTTTACAAGCTTAAAGCACTGGAGCTGGGCAGATATCAACCCTCTAAACAAAATTTAGCTATCTCTCAGCTACACAAGCCATGTTACGTACCATTAAGTTGTCCCTTTTTTGGGGTGGATCTGCTCTACCAGGCCATGTTCTCTTTCTCCATCTTCTGGTCCTTTGGCCTCCTCTCCCTGCCTCATGCCTCAAGCCCAGGAATGTAAACTCCTCCTACTTGTCTTTTTCCAAGTCACAATCTGCAGCATTTTTATTAACCAATCAGCACACAATTACATAACAAAGACAGGTGTATGTGAGACTGTGCTCTTCTGAGCTGCAACCAAATATCAGGGCACTGAAATCAGTATCTGAAAACACAGTGAACTAGACTCTCCTCCAATAATGCTACAAGATGTTCAGGGATAATGATGCAGGGAGATTAAGGGAATAGTAAACCAATGACAGGCCGAACTTGAGACCCAGGCCATGGGAGAGAGCCAGCTCCTGACACTATTAATGATAATCTGCTGTGTTTGCTGACAGGATCCTAAAATAACTGTTTTCTGAGCAGCTTCATCCAGCATCTGATGGAAACAGATGCAGAGACCCACAGACAAACAACAGGCAGAGCTCAGGGAGTCTTGTGGAAGAGTGAGGGGAAGGATTGGGTGGGCCAATGAATTGGAGGGGTCAATCCACCACAAGAAGAGCTACAGAGTCAATTAACCTGGGACCATGGGGCTCACAGAGACTGAACCACTAACCAAGGAGAATTATGCATATTATATAAACTATATATTATATAGAAATATATATTACATATAACTTACACACACAGTTATATGAAACTTCACGTGTGTGTATATCCAGATTGTTGTAAACCAAGCATTTATATTATAATACCAAGTGAATATACTAACAGTAATTGAAAATAATGTAGCTAAAAACCCCGATAGATAGCTTCAACTGAAAGTCATCTAATACAAGACAGTAAGAGTGAAGGAGAATAGTAGAAAAATATAATATTGGCAGTAGATAAGTACAAAATTAAGCCCAACCATATCAATAGTTAAATTAAATGTAAAAAATCTAAAACTACAATTATTTCTTGAAGTGATTAGACTAGGTAAAAAACAAAATCTAAATGCACACTAAGTGCCTAGGGTTTATTTTAAATATGACCATAAATACCAGGTGAAAATAGAATGATGGAAACATGCAGATTTACAAACAATAATGATTATTAACTGATGTGACAAAAATTATATCAGACAGGCTGGTTCAAAGATACTGTGTGTTGTTGGAGATCCAGGAAGATGTTTTATAATGGTAACAAATTTGGTTCTTCAGAAAGATGCTTGTAGTCCTTAACTGTGGACGTATTTAAAATAGTTGTAAGTCCTCAATGAAAGCAGTTCTTGAGTAGATATTAAGAAACCCAAGTTCCAAATATCTTAGTTGATTTTAACTGTTGAAGGAAAGTTTGCAAAGAGACATTAAATCTGTCTTTGAGAAAACAAGAGAGCTATAACTTAAAAGATAAGAGCTTATGTTACCAGCTTTAAATTTTCATCACTGTTTTTGAAATAGTCTAAGTTGTAGACGTCTGGTAGACAATTTGTAAATAGCTTTTGCTTTTAATTGGGTAAATTTGCATTCTTTGTAAAAATGAAGTAAACTTAGAAGGATTGCACAAGGTCTAACTTTGGCAAATATTTAAAAGAGTCAATAAATCTAGGCAATTTATTAGGTAAGTTTCAGCTTACAAAATTTAAAAGGAGATAAAAGTCATCACCTTGGAGATTATGGATGTTTAAATATTTACATGTTTTTATATAAGAAAATAATACCAAGACTGTGTCCCTACTAACTGACTTTCCTCTGTGCTCATGATGTACTTTGGCATTTCGTCAGAGTCAGTTGAAGTAGGAACGGATTCAAATTTATAAACCTTAAGATAAAACTTTGAGCAATTTATAGAGGGTCTTGTAAATAATGAGTCTGTATAAAATGTATTTATTAAAATTGCCAATAAATAACACCTAATGCAAGTGTGGTAATGAAACTGCTGTGCCTGAAGCTATGGCTCAGATGTTAAGAGCATTTAACATCCTCTTCTAGAGTACTCAAGTTTGGTTCCTAGCACTCACACCAGCAGCTCAACCCCTTTTATAACTTGCTCCTGGGGATAGATCACCCTCTTCTGGCCTCTTGGGAACACATGGCATTCATAAACACACACACACACACACACACACACACACACACACACACACACACACACACAGACACCACACCACACCATACTGCATGTACATCACCTCTTTAAAAAGGTCAATCTTAAAATGAAATTGGTAAATGTATACAAAGAACGGCTTGTTTTAAAACACTCAGCTAATAATATAGGAAGCATTAACTTTAAAAAATTAATAACATTTCTCTGTCTATCTGTCTCTCTTTGTCTTTTTCTCTCTGTCTCTCTTTCTCTGTGTCTCTCTGTCTCTGGGTCTCTTTGTCTCTCTCTAGCTCTCTATCTCTGCCTCTCTCTCTTTGTCTCTCTTTGTCTGTCTCTGTCTCTCTCTGATTCTGCCTCTTTCTCTGACTCTCTGTCTCTGTCTGTCTGTCTGTCTGTCTCTCTCTCCTCTCTCCCTCTCCCTCTCCCTCTCTCTCTCTCTCTCTCTCTCTCTCTCTCTCTCTCTCTCTCTGTGTGTGTGTGTGTGTGTGTGTGTGTGTGTGTGTGTGTGTGTGTGTGTGTTTGCATGTGCACGCAGGTGGTCCAGTATATGTTAGGAGGTGAGGGAAAAACTTTGGGGAGCTGTTTTTCTCCTTCTATCACATGGGTCCTGGGAACTGAACTGATATTAGGCCTGGCTGCAGCTGCCTTTACCCACTGAGTCATCTCACTGAACCACCAAATTTTTTTATTGTTTTATTTGCTGTGAGACAGGTTTCACTGTGATTCCCTGAGTGACCTTGAACTCTATATTTAGGTCAGGCTAGCCTTGAACTCACAGAAATTTGTCTACCTTTGCCTCCGAGTAACGGGGCCATTAAAATTGGAAAAATAATGTTTTTAGAAGTAATTTTAGTTTTTAAAATAAAACTATTTTGTAAGTCTGTTGGCATAGATGATGTTCAACCAAAAATTATTTTATAACATTTATCTTTTGGGTTTATTTTATTATTAATGTTTTCCTAGTTTAAGTCAGTCATCTGTTCGTGGGACAAAAATCAAACCATCAATTAGCCAGTTGAAAAGTACCTCTTGATTACTTATCACATGATTCTGTATTTAAAAAACAAATCCATCCTTTGCTGCCATAGGCAGCTACCATCCATTTGGGGACAGTTTAGTCATAATCAGCAAAGTAAGGGTGGTGGTGGGGGGCATCTCGGTTTGTTGAGTTGAATTTAGTTGTTTAAACTTGGATAGGCTACATGTATAAAACACAGCAGGCAGGAAAAGGCCGGCACTCAGTACTTCTTTGTTATCTTTTTCGGATCCCAATAATAGGTATTGGGTTTTCTTTTGTTTCTCACCATGGCTGAGAGCTGAGTATGGTTAAAATCCAGATGGCTTTTTCTTTGGCTTTGGAATAAAGGAGATTTCTGGGCTTGCAATCACGAGTGTGTTCTGACAACCAAAACCATCAATAGTGAATGAGATTTCTCTATTTCTCTTCATATATTTTTAATGTTGGGAGAGGATGTATTTATCTATGCAAATATGTTTGTGTAGAAATATTGATAGAAGTACTGATTTAATATAGTGGGGCTAAATATTAAAAGTAACTCATTATATTTGGAGTTGTTCTTACGCCATTAAGTATAATATTTAAATCACTGCTGAACACGTTTGTCCTTAAAACATTTTTAAAAAATAAAATATTGCTTTATGTGTCACTGATGTTTGGGTCTGATTACAAGTGAGAAAGGGGAGCATTTGAGCAGGTACAGGTTGGAGTCTGATGGGAGGTAGAGAGCAAAAAATAGCATTCTCTAAGTCATTACTTTTCCAGTTGCTGAGCCTGACTTAAGTTCCCAGGCCTTTTGCTTGATTTCATGCTGCCTGTGGACTGAGCCACCCAAAATGAGCACATTTGCCCTCTTTCTATTTGTTTTAGCTACAGTAAATAGCTTTTAAATTAGTATAATGGGGACCAGCCCGATGGCTCAGCAGGTGAAGGCTGGACAGCCTGAGTTCAATTCCTAGAACCTACATGGTGGAAGGGACAGAACTAATCCTCCCGGGGTATTGTCCAACCTCCACATGTATATATACACACTCATACAAAACAAATCAGTAAATAAATAAATGTAAAAAAATGACTTTTAAATTAGTATAAGGGTTTAGAAACTGAAAAAAATTAGTGAAATGTTTCCTGACTCCTCACTGAATTATTTGGTGAAAGATTAACAGGCCTAGGCCAGTGTGAATGTTTTCATAATCTAATTAACTCTCATTTGCACAGTGTTTTCTTTCCCATATGCACAGTGGTGGAATACGCTATTCTCACTGTTGTTGCTTTATTTTACGGGGAAAGGTGCTACAGAATAAAGGTTCATGTAATGAATACATGGTCAAGCCAGCATTTTCACCCAGGTCTTGTGACTTGAAAAACTGCATTAATTCACTAGCGCGCACGGCTTTTATCCTTATATGTATCTCAGGATCAACCAAATAGAGTCTAACATTTTAAACCAGAAAACATTTGCATGTTAGGAAAAATTTTGAGATAAAGTCTCAACTCTTAGTTCACCAGTGTTTTCCATGCAGGCAATGGCCTTTTTATTTTCTTTTGGAACTTTTTTTGGTAAATAATGCCTGAAGAAATAGTTGTGCCTAATAAAGACACCATTGTCTGTTTTACAGATAAAGCCATCATCTAAATTTTTGTTGTGTCTATTTACCTTTATGTATATGAGTGTTTGCCTGCATGTATGCACGTGTACTGGATGTGTGCAGTGACTGCAGAGGCCACAAGACAATGAATGCTATATCCTCTAAGACCAGTTTTGCAGATGCTTGTGCCAAGCCAAGTGGGTGCTGGGAAGCTACCCTCAGACCTGTGGACTGGTAAGAAATAAATTTTGGTGTCTATAAGGTACCCAGAATTTACTACTTGTTATAGCAACCCCAAAGTGCTCAGATGGGAACAACATACAATGGTTAGTAGACACCAGAAATGCCAATTATTACTAGCAGGGACTGCAATAATATTCAAGTGCTATTCACAAGCCAGGGCATGCTCCAACAGGTGCACATATAAAGTGTCACAATTCCTTTCCTGCTCAATGGTAGAGAGTGATATAGCACCACACTTTTCACATAGGATTTTGCAATTGGAAAAGTGCTTGCCACAGTGCTGTGAGGCTCATAGTTTGGATCTCCAGAACCTGTATTGAAACCAGAATCACTAGTGTGCACCATTATCACAGTGACCCTAACTAGAGGGTGTAGTATGTAAGTGTACAGTTTCATAAATTTGGGCATAGTCTACACCCATGAACCTATCGCTCTTGATCTTTGAAGCTCTCTATTCCCCAGGACATTCTGTCACTGTGGCTGGTGTTATGAGGAGGACTTTCCTTGGCATAGTTCTTTTAAGAGTCACCAGTGCCACACAGACAGCTGCTCTGTTACCATTTGCTGCTGAGGGCTGCGGCGTTACTGTGTGTGAGTACATCACCACTTGTGCATTCATTCATGTGATGGTGGACAGTTGAACTGCTTCCAGTTTTTGGTTCTTAGAAAAATGTTCCTGGAAGTTAATTTCTTAAAAAAAAAATCAAAATACTCAATGTGTCTAATTCAATGAGTTTTGACAGCTATGTATATACCCAGGAAACCATAGCCTTAATTAAAATACAGGCCATATCTGTCACTCTCAAGGCTTCCTCCTGACCCTTCACGGCCCACTTCTTCATGCATCCCTGTCTACACTCATCTGTTAATCTCTTTTTGTCATTATAGATTAGACTTCTACACTACAGTCTTCTAGAATTCTATGTGACTATGAACTATTTTTTGTGCTTGCTTTCACATTTGTCTTTTTATTATCATAATAACCTTAAGGTTGCCAGTTTGGGGCTCTCATCTGTCATCCCTTTTACTTTACTACAGGGCAGTGATCCACTGAACGCATAGGCCACAGTTTGCTTTCCAGTTTAATGGACATTTGAGCTGTTTCCCATTTGGAGCAGCTGTGGAGAATTGCTGAGGATCTAAATCTGTGTGGGTTTAAGAATTTAATTTCTTATGACTTTTATGCATATAAATGCCATGTGAAGCTAAACCAGAAACTTCCGAATGCAGCTCCTTTTGAACAAGTGTTTTATGCCTAATAAACTCATTCAATCTGTGGCTAATTATATTTTTCCCTTTGATTTTTGTCTTAGGATGTTCAGTGGTCAGTTTAGAGGGTTTAAATAATAAGAATTGTGCAATTTGTTTTTCAAGACAGGGTTTCCCTGTGTAGCCTTGGCTGTCCTGGAATCTCTTTGTAGACCAGGCTGGCCTCACCTTCAGGTTTTAATCATCTATTTTTGTTACATGGTATATTTTATGATATACCTCACATTCATTTTTTAAAGGGGAAAGGATAGATACATAAAAGAAACATTAAATCATCAATAAACATCAAACATTAAGAAACATCAATAATTTGAAAGGCTCAATGGACCTTCCTTTTGCTCCAAAATAGTTTTCCTTCATACTTGTCAGCAATACCTAAACTCCTTCCATTAGAGAGCCATTACATTTGATTAATGAGTATTTTTCAGTATTTCCCACTAGGAGGAAATATTCTGAAGTGACACTTCATTCTTAAGTAATGGAAGTGTGAGTACATTTATCTGAAGCCTGCCAAATGGACAGCTGGGATCAGAGTAGGCGGAGGTCTGCGGGACCGGAAAGTCTTGTGAGTAGAGGAGCCAGTCCAGAGTAAAAGTCAAGTTCAAAGTGTCCACACCCTGAAAATCTCCTCCTGAGACAGTCAGGAGTAGCACTGTTTGCTCCACGCTCTGAGCCTGCATGTCTCAACCTGTACAATCCCCTTCCCCTCCCCCCCCCAAACCCTTGAGACAGTCACTGGTGGGCAAGTTTCTGGTTAAACTTCCTATCTACTTATGTCCAGATAGCACCTAGAATTCCTCTTCATGCAAACGCAGACTTCCCAGCACCTTGGCCCCGGCCAATGATGTATACTCACCCCTGAAAACCACTCCCCACTCCCCAAGGTTTATATAGCCCCTATTCACCCCCAATAAACAGAGTTGTTTCACTGAAAACTGCCTGGAAGAAGGCTGTTTCTTCTGCACTCAAAGCCAGCTGAGAGCCCATGTAACTCATCTGCCCCATAAGCTTCATCCCTGCCAGTCCGGTCGGGTGCACAATGGGGCCTGGACACACCGAGGGGAAAGCAGCACCTGGGCCACACAGGTGGAGGTAGTGGCAAGACTAGAACTTCTCTCACCATGAGCTAAAGGAAATAGTGTGAAGAAATGAACACGACGAGCCAGTATTTTCCAGTTTTACTCTTCTCCTTGCTGAGAAGTGAGAGCACTAGTTTTGCCTTCTGTTGTTTTTGAGGGGGCAGAGAAGAATCTTCACCTTGCCAGAATTCCATTAGATAACACTGACAACTAATGTGTTCTGCAGAACTGCCTGGAAACCTTTGACTAATGAAGCACAAAAATGGAACTTGAAAATAAATGTAAAGGGTCCTAATTTAATGCCTCCTGCTTACCGGTTTGGAATTGCATCCCTCATGGCAGTGAGCAAATGTGTTGCAGTTGAAGTAGAGCCAGGAAGATACAGAGGGCTGTGGGGATGAAATGCTCTTTATGAACCATGAAGAAAACAGGCACTCAACACAACTGGCAACCATAAACGCACACCTCAATCAATAAACTTGGCACAGAGACTATGTGGTGCCCTCAGAGCAATTCTGAAAAGAGAGATAGGGGACTGGAGGACTTTCTCACCTCCAGGTGAGCACTAATGCACAACCAGATGCCAGAGAAAGAACTGAGTGCCAGTGAGAATGATTCAAAGAAAAGAAGAAAAAAAAAAAAGCAGATGAGTAATTCAAGAAAGTGTAGGTTTAGAATATGCCTCACTTTGCACATTCTTTGCTGGTGAATTCTTGTGCGTGGGAAGAAAAAATTTTTTTTAATGATATTAAATTCTTGAATATATTTTACCCTTTATAAATATAAGTCAAATGCCATTCCTTGGCTTGCCAAAGTTATGTGAAATGGCTATAGAGGCTTGTATTGGATTAAGAATTCCTTTCTGTGCCTACCAGGTGGAGAGTCAATTAGGCAGCTCTTGAGTCCAGATCAGAAGGGGAGAAGCGCCCATGAAAGGCTGTGGATCTCTTGAGGTGGTGGCTTATTGATATATCTCCTGCAAGAAGTCCAAGCCTCCTTTATCACTCGATATTCAATCTTGCTCTCAAGTGGGAGGCAACACTTCCTTTTAGAGTCAAGCTAAAAACATAAGAAGTAAGAAATCCAGCTACAAAGCATACAGGATATAAACTGTGCATTATAGCACATTTTAGGGAAGAAAGCTTGAGGGGTAGTTTGATTGTGTTACCCCTCAGTGTGAGAGCTTAGAAGGCTTATGATAAGGCACTTTACGAATATTTATTAATGGAGTAAGTAAGTATGGCTGCATGGGTCTCGATATCTGAATCCAGTCTCACCCTGGGAGAGGGAGAATGATGCTGGCAACTTGTAAAGTCCTTATGGCCACATGTGTCAGGGAGTTCTATGACTCGCAAATGGCATCATAGGCTGAACTGCAGCTACTCTCTCTCAAACCACAATCACGTTTTACTACCCACTCAATTCTCTTTTGGCCACTGCCACTTACTTTCATTGCCTTTCAAGACTCCCAGTTTTCTTTACTTAGAGTCACAGGTCGGGAGGCGCTGTTATCCATGAGCTGAGCTTTGAGGAACATGCCCCAGGTCTCTATGTGCCTTGGGATCCATTTGGTAGAGAGTTGGTTATCTAAGGTCATTTCATTCTGCTGTCACATGTCTTCCTTTTACATCTGGCTTCCCACTGGCACCTTTAAGTTTCACTGGTCACTCCCCTGTTGCCTTGATGTATTATTGGCCCAAGATTTAGATATCATACACTGAGTGCTAACATATCAGCAGATTAGTTTATCAGTGGTTTCCTTAGATGAAGGCCATAGTGTGTGTGTGTGTGTGTGTGTGTGTGTGTGTGTATGTGTGTGTGTGTGTGTGGTATATGTGCACATGTATGTATATGTTCATATATATGTATGGGGTGCACTGGCATCTGTGTGCACATAGGTGTAGGTGTATGATTGTCAGAGCTCAGCTTCCTCTGTTGATCTTCAGGACAGGGTCTCTTGATATAGCCTAGAAGGTCACCAAGAGGGTTATGCTTGCTGGTCAGCCTGTAAGGCACAGGCATCCACCTATCCCAGACTCCCCAGCACTGGAATTATATGTGTGTACTACTGTGCTTGGCTCTTTATGTGAGTTCTGGGGACTGAATTCTGATCCTCTTGCATGCATGGCAAGCCCCTTTACAGACTAGGCCATCTTTCCAATCTTGGAGATATTATGCATGGAGAATGATCAATAGTTATATTTCCAGTTTTGAATGAGTGCATTCATTAAGTGTACAACAAGCAAAAATAAAAAGAATGATGAGCAGGGAACAGGCAGGAGATGGATAGAAGGGCAGATAGGAAGGCAAACATTAAGTCAGGCACTTACAACAACAAGCAAAAGTTGATTAGGGAAGCTCCTGGTTGTAAAGGCCACCAGCTGGAGTTTGCAGCTGAAAGTCCTGCATGGAGCAAGGTCCCCTTAGGAGAGGCTTAAAAAAGGGGGGGGGGCGCTCATAGCAGAACATTATCAAATTGGGTGCTCATAACATGTAACAGAAACAGCCAGGGAAGCCCAGCTAATAACATCCATCTGGGCTCCTAGCTTTCTCTCTGTGGATGAGCTCCCAGCTCCTGGTTCTCACCACAGGCACTTTACATTATGAGATAAACAGCAGTAACTTCCTCTCTTCCCAAGGGCATAGTGCCTTTTACTACCCTTAACTCTTTATTTCCCTTCACCCTCCCAACCCCCCCCCCCCCCCACTACTGGCTATAAAGCCAGGGGTAGGGGGTGAGGGCGGGAGGGAGGCAGCCTGGCTCACAACAGAGAGTTTTAGAGGACACTTGAAATAATCATTCTTTAGTCTGTGACAGCAGAGCCCTCCCCCACTCCCAGAATCTGCTTTCAACAAATGCAAACATCACATGGAAATTGATCAAGATAGTTTATTTCACAAAAGTTCTCACTTCGGACCATGCCAGGCAAAGAGTGTCTCTATGCTTTGTATATATCCTGCTAAGCTGAGCAAAGCTGATCTTGGTTGTAGGACTTTATTACAGTCTCACATGCCATTTATAATTTTCAAAACTTTCTTATGTAGTTTTGGGTCCTACAGTTTTATTTTTATTTATTTTTTTAATTTTTAATTTATTCAGATTACATTCAGATTGCTATCCCCTTGCTTGTATCTTTCTGTTCCCACCCTCCCTCCCTCTTCTACCCTATTCTCCTCCCCTAGACCTCTGACAGAAGGGGACCTCCTCCCCCATCTTATGACCACAGCCTATCAGGTCTCATCCAGATAGCCCACTTCCCCTTCCTTTGTATGCCACTGGGCCTTGCCACAAAGGAGAAGAGAGCACATTGAGGGCACCAGAGTTCTGTCAGATACAGCCACTGATCTTACCCAGAACCATGGAGAACGAGCTGTCCATTGGCTAGATCTGAACAGGGAGGGGGTCTAGGTTCACTGCATGCATTGTCCTTGCTTGGTGCAAGAATGTATGCAGGCCTCCTGGGTCTAGATCCACCAGCCTTCATGGTCTCCTTTTGGAGCTCCTGAACCCTTTGGGTCCTTCCATCCACCCATTCTTTCATACCAATGTCAGCATTCCACCCAGAGTCCAGCAGTGAGTCCCAACATCTGTCCTGATCCCCTGCTGGGTGGAGTCTCTCAGAGAATATTTATATTGGGCTAATATCTACTTATAAGTGAATATATACCATGCATGCCTTTCTGAGTCTGAGTTACCTCACTCAGGATGATCTTTTCTAATTTCATCCATCTGCCTGCAAATTTCTTGATTTCCTTGTTTTTAATAGCTAAGTAGTATTTCATTGTGTAAATGTATCACATTTTCTTTATTCATTCTTCAATTGAGGGACATATAGGTTATATTCAAATTCTGGCTATTATGAATAAAGCTGCCATGAACATAGTTGAGCAAATGTCCTTGTTGTATCTTTCAGGTATGTGCTGGGTCTTTTATTAGTACTATTCCCAATTTTCTGAGAAAGCACCAGATTGATTTCCACAGTGGTTGTATAAATTTGTACTTCCATCAGCAATAGAGGAGTGTTCCTCTTTCTCCACATCCTAGCCAGCATTTGCTGTCACTTGAATTTTTGATCTTAGCCATTTTTGTAGGTGTAAGATAGAATCTCAGAGCCATTTTGATTCACATTTCCCTGATAACCAAGGATGCTGAGCATTTCCTTAGGTGTTTTTCAGCTACTCAATGTTACTCTGTTGAGAATTCTCTGTTTAGCTCTGTATTCCATTTTTAATTGGATAATTTGGTTTGGTGGTATTTAATTTCTTGAGTTCCTTATATATTTTGGATATTAGCCCTTGATTGGATATGGGGTTGGTGACGATCTTTTCCTAGTCTGTAGGCTGTTGCTTTGTTCTGTTGACAGTGTCCTTTGCCTTACAGAAGCTGTCAGTTTCATGAGGCCCCATTTATTAATTGTTGATCTTAGAGCCTGAGCTATTGGTATTCTGTTTAGGAAGTTGTCTCCTGTGTCAATGAGTTCAAAGCTCTTCCTCACTTTTTCTCCTAAGAGATTTAGTGTGTCAGGTTTTATGTTGAGGTCTTTAATCCACTTGGACTGTAGTTTTGTGCAGGGTGATAAATATGGGTCCACTTGCACTTTTCTACGTGTAGACATCCACTTAGACTAGTATCATTTGTTGAAGATGCTATCTTATTTCCACTGTATGGATTTGGTTTCTTTGTAAAAAATTGCGTGCCCATAGGTGTGTGGGGTTTTCTGAGTCTTTGATGTGATTCCGTTGATCAACCAGCTATTTCTATGCCTTTACCATGTGATTTTTTATTCCTGTTGCTGTATTATACAGCTTGAGTTCCAGAATGGAGATTCCTCCAGCAGATCTTTAATTATACAGGATTGTTTTAGCATTCTGTTTTTTCCATATAAAGTTGAGAATTGATCTTTCAAGGTCTGTAAAGAAGTATGTAGGTACTTTGATAAGGATCACATTGAATCCCTAAATTGCTTTTGGTAATATGGCCTTTTTTACTATATTGATTCTCCTGATCCATGAGCATGGGAGATATTTCCATCTTCTGTTATCTTTTTCAGTTTCTTTCTTCAGAGACTTGAAGTTGTTGATTTTCTTTTCATACAAGTCTTAGTGCATGGTTAGAGTTACACCAAGATACTTTATATTATTTGTGGCTATTATGAAAGGTGTAGCCTACCTAATTTCTTTTCAGCCCATTTGTGGTAGTGTTTGTGTGTTTATCTGGTTTTTGTTTTGCTAAAGTGAAGTTATCTATTCCCTGTTTTTTGGGTGTAGTTAGCCTCCCTAGGTTGGAATTTTCCTTCTACTATCTTCTGCATTTGTGGATAGGCACTGTTTAAATTTGTTTTTGTCATGGAATATCTTGTTTTCTTCATCTATGATGATTGAAGGTGTTGTTGAGTATAGTAGTCTGGATTGGCATCTGTGATCTCTCAGGGTTTGCAAGATATCTGTCCAGGCCCTTCTGGATTTTATGGTCTCTGCTGAAAAGTTAGATGTGATTCTAATAGATTTGTCATTGTATGTCACTGGCCTTTTTCCCTTATTGCTTTTAATATTTTTCTTTGTTCTGTACATTTTGTGTTTTGATTATTATGTGGCAGAAGCATTTTCTTTACTAGTCTACTCTATTTGGTGTTCTGTAGGCCTCTTCTATGTTTATATACATCTTTCTTTAAATTGGGGAAATTTTCTTTTACGATTTTGTTTAAAATATTTTCTGGGCCCTGTAGCCTGGCATCTTCTCTTCCCTCACTCGTATTATCTTTAGGCTTTGACTTTTCCTGGTGTCTTTGATTTCTTGGATATTTTATGTCAGGAATTTTTTAGATTTAGCATTTTCTTTGATGGGTGCATCAAATCTTCCATTATATATTCTACACCTGAGATTATTTCCTCTCTCTCTGTTTTGTTGGAGATGCTTACCACTGTAGCTCCTGTTTTCTTCTCTAAGTTCTCTCTTTCCAGAATTTCCTCATTTGTGCTTTTATTATGATTTCCATTTTCATCTTCAGATCTTGAACTGTTTTATTGATTTCCTTCACCTGATTGTTTGCATTTCCTGAATTTCTTCCAGTAATTTCTTCATTTCTTCTCTATAGGCCTCTGTCTTAGCCTCTCTAAGAGCCTTAATCTGTTTGGCTGTATTTTCCTGTATTTGTTTATGAATTTTATTCATTTCCCCCATTATCATCTTCATAAGGAAAGATTTGAGGTCATTTTGTGTGTGTGTGTGTGTGTGTGTGTGTGTGTGTGTGTGTGTGTGTATGTGTGTGTGTGTGTGTGTGTGTGTGTGTGTGTTTCAGTTGTTAGGGTTTCTAGGAATGATTGCTTTGGGATAACTGGGTTTTGGAGATGCCATACTGGCTTTTGTTGTTTGTGTTTTTTATACTGGCCTTTAGCCATCTTGCTGTCTCTGGAGTTGGGTGGTAGTTTCTGGTGTTCTTCACTGGCTGTTGAGAGCAGCTTGTAGGTGAGTGGCTATAGGTTGAGACCCCTCACCTTCAGGGATCAGGGCACACATCAGGTGGATCAGGCTGGTGACATGAGATCAGACCTGGGAACTTTCTGTGGAGCAGCTGGGTGACCTGAGGTCAGATCTACCCGTGTTCCATACTGTACTTCTCCTCTTGGCAGGGAGACTCAGACACTGGTGTTTTGTAGCCCAAAAGTTCCTTCTGAGACACATAATGCGGGTGATGTGCACCCCACCAGGTGTGTGGCTAGATCTTGGAGCCCAAGTCTGTGCCTGTGTGGACCCGGGAATTTTCCATACATTGTCTATGAAACCTGATGTTGGTTCCATTTGTGCTCCAGACCATGGGATGTCCTCTGGGCTGGAAAACCCAGACACTGGTGTTTTGTAGTCTCCAGTTCAGTCTGATACCCAGAGTGCTTTGCTGAACACCTGCTTACAAATGGCTATTATTGTAAGACTGCTCACATGCCTGCAGGGACCCAGATAATTTTCTGTGGATTAGCCAGGTGGCCAGAGGCCATAGCCACCTCATGCTCCACACAGTGTGGAACTCTCTCAACTGGGAATCATCAGCACTGATGTTTTGTAGTTCTCAGTTTGGTCTTTCGGTCTCTTTGCAGTCACTACTGTCCTGCTGATCAGACATGGTGTGTGTTTGGTGCCACTATCTTGGATCCTCTATAGTTGTATTTTTAAATGTTGAAAGTCAAAGTGTAAAATCACTTTACCTTTAAACTTTCTGAGGTGTTCTCTGCTCGCAGGCTATTGGAGACCCAGTATGACCCTCCTGCTGAGAAATCCGGAGGATTAGCCTGGAGGACCTATTTGTCCTTATTTTCCCAGACAAAGCGAAGATTAGCAAACTTCCTAATTTAACTCCCTGTCCCTTTTCTGACAGGATTCTTTTTAAATCCACTTTTAAGCTGTATCTCAAATTTTCAAATGGCAGGCTTTCTCCTTCAAACTGAAGGACTGAAAGCAGAAGGTGGGGTCCCTTGTGTCTGTGCCAATCTCTCAGAAAGGAATTCATAATTGGTACACTAATTCACCAAAATCTTCGTAAATTCACAAATTCCAGTAAGATGAGGTATGTATTCAAATAATTGTAACTTCGTTTTGACTCCCTACTCTGTTTTGATGGATTTTTAAAGCATTGTATTTTTCCAGTCTCCTCCATGCCTGGTAAGGTGCCAATCAGCGCTCTGGGATGGTGACGGCATCCTTGCATTTATTGAGCGTGTTAGTCCAATTGGTTCCAATCACTTGCTTTCCAGGCTCATTTCAGGTATCTGGCTGTTTCCAGAAATGTGGCCTCTCTAGCATATTCTTCACAAAATCCCCAGGATCCAGTTTTGTACCTAACTTCACGCTAACATTTCCGGCTTTTAGTTCAGCTTCCCTCCACTTCTGTCAGGGCCACAGGCATGGTTTGGCCCTGCACGTCCTGAAGGGCTGTGGCTGGTAAACACTGTCTAGGTAGCTTTGTGGACCTAATCCTATTTAATTGGCTTGGATGCACATCACAGCACTATGGACACATAAACAATTCTAGTGTTTCCACACTCAGGAGGCAGAGCTTGTGGTAATACAGGCTTGCTTCAGGAGCCTAGCATCTCAGTATTCATGTCCATCTTCAGAATTTTCAGGAAAGATTTAAAAACAGTGCTTGCTGCTTTTCATGAATGCTGTTTTGTGATTCCTTACAAACCAACTAGCACATAATAAAAGAGGAAACCGCATCAAGTCTCCAGCAGGTGATAGAATTTTTACTGCTGCTCTATTTAGAAGCACAAAGCTACTTGGTGCATCACTGGAGACCAAAGCTAACACTTCATTTCTGCAAGATATTGAAATTTCAAAGTACCCGTAGGATATCTTTTATTCTCTTGCTTCTAAAATCATACAGGCAATTGTGGTGCTCCATCCTGATTGATGCCCAAACTACGCACAATCTACTTGTCTGCTTGGACCGGACTTTAGGTGGAGAAAATTCCCATTGATGACTTAAGAATTTTATTCATCTATAAATTCTGGAAAAGCTGGTGATCAGGCACCTCCAGCTTAGGTTTCCGCTTCCTCTTAGCTTGAGAAGGAGGTTGTATTTATTTATTGCAGGGATAACTGGAAGAGAGTCGGATCTGAGGTAGAGCCATAGGGCAAAACTTGCAATGTTTTCGTTAGCCACATGACAATTTTTAGTGATGTGAATTCCACGTGTTCAAGCATAAATAACCAAATTTACCTCCAAGCTAAATATAAATTTGGAAACACTGTGACTTTGCTGTCATTAGTCTCAGCATGACTGTTCATTTGTAATGTGTAGAATTTGAGAATTGAATGGCTCTCTCTGCTCATCCATTTTCCATCATGAAAAGGGTCACCAGATTTAGTAAACAAAGATACAAGCTATCTGCTCCATTTGAATTGCAGATGTACAATGAATAATTTTTGGAGTCTAAGTAGGTGCCATGCAGCACTTAGACAAACATTGCATAGGGAATATTTGATGCTAAAATGCTGTGTATCTGAAATTCAAATGTAACTACATTTTTCTTGCTTATTTTAATGTAACTAAGTAATTGGATCCAAACCTGTGTCTACTTTTATCTCTCTACATTCTTTTCTGGTTCTAAACTTCTCAACAAAGAAGTGAGTCCTCAGTGTGTTACACTCAGAGTCTCAGAAATGTAATGTTATGTTGGTTATATATAAAATAGGTATAT
The DNA here is from genome assembly GCF_964271855.1 of Acomys minous. Classification (NCBI taxonomy): domain Eukaryota; kingdom Metazoa; phylum Chordata; class Mammalia; order Rodentia; family Muridae; genus Acomys; species Acomys minous. The sequence continues at coordinate 19,757,017 of NC_140494.1, read as the reverse complement.
TTTAATATCTATTTGAAATAGATATAAGAAATATATAGATAATATATTGGTTATATATAGAAATATAAATAGATATATGAGATATATCTATTTCAAATAGATTAGAAGCCTGTAATTGACAGAGGCCTGAAAAGGAAATATGGCTTATCAGATAATCTTTTCCTACTTGCCGCAATGCAAGTCATTAATGCATGATATTTTGCAGCTGGCTAAGCCAGCTGCTCTTTCTAGGATCCAGGTGGGGATAAAAGGACATTTACAAATTTTCAAAGTTCTTTTTCAAGCTCAGGTAAATAAATATGCACCAGCAGGTGACGTAAAAGAAGAAAAGAACAGAGCTGAAAACAGAATTCCATCATCTAGGCAAACGCAAATGTAAACTTGCCTCTGTGGTTGAGGTCCAGAATGGATGCCTGCCATTCACTGGTCCCCAGGTGGGACGTTAGGTATCTGCAGAGTGCAGATGTGTGAGGTTTATATTGCCTCCCAGCATCACCAAAAATGGGACATCAGGGCCATTTGGAGGTATAAATTTGTCTACAAAAATGGTCAAATTACTAAATAATCATCTTGCTTTTTATGTTCAGACCCATTTTCTGAGTCATAAGTTAGAGGAATAAAGCTATAACTATGCAAGTTCCCACCATTAAATCTCAAGTCCCAAAACACTCAGTGCTTTGCCTCCAGCCAAAGCTCAGCCTGCAGTTCCTGCAGAAGCATCGTTAGAGCTCTGCTTGTTGTCAGGCAGAAGCCTGTTGGGTTTTTCCCTTGAAGGCTTAGGACTGCATTTCCTGGCAGGACACATGGGACTGACAGCAAAGGCAAAAAACGATCGTATCATTGCATGACGCCCCTGAAAGTGGGCTCGACTTCTAACACCTGTCTTATGATGCCCTCGTTTTGAACCGTAGCTTTTCTGAACATAATGAAGTCTTCCCGTTTTAATCTCAACTCGGAGTCAAGCAGGGTTTGTTTGTTTGTGGTTTTTTTTTACCCTTTTCCCTTCAAAGGCAAGTTCCATCTTTCGGAAAAGCTTAAGGAGACTGAAGGATGCCTTCTGTGGGGCTTCCAACGTGCTCACACAGCAGCTCTGGAGCAGCGGGAATATCACGCTACAAATTTCCGAAGGGGTTCTTGGCCAGCATTCTCTGATCCTCACTCCTGCTGTAGAAGTGAGAATTCTGTTTCTGTGGCTCCTCGGGATCCAGTTTCCCGCAGCACTGTGGAAAGAAGTGAGAAGCGAGGATCGTATTTCCCATTCACAATAGACTAACGTTCCAAACCCTTACCCTGACTCTGAATGCCCGAGGAACCTCACTGATTCACCATGGCGTCCCAGCAAGGCAATGTTTTCCACTGAAGGATCGCACTGCAGTGTTAGTGTGCTTAGGGGCCGTTGGCTCCATGTCATAGTGTCATTTCCAAATACTCCTCAACGGTTGGAAACGTTTCTAATCAGAACCATCTGTCCAGAATATGTCACCCAACCCGATTTACTTTCCCACCCACACTTCCTTGGTTCCATCAGAAGAGTGCTATATCCCATGGAAGCCCTTTGCCCTTTGCTGTTGTGCATACTCACGAGATATTAGCAACGCCGCCTGTACAATGCGTTGCATTTAGCAAAGGTTTCCAAGTGCAGGGTCTGCTTCATACTGCATCTACGTCGCTTGGAAGCTCTTCCTCTTGTTCCTTCCATCTGAGAATAGGAGAAAGAATGCTTCCCTGACATCCTGGTGGACAAACCCTACCGTGTTTTAGACATTTCTTTGGATAGGATCTTTGTATATTGAATAGGTATCCTCATGCCTTATCCTTCTGAGAAGCTCGATTTCTAGGTAGATGCCCCACCCCATACCTGCCTTCAACACTTCCTCCTTCCCTTTCTCTCTCTTCCAACCTTCTTCCTTCCTGTGCTAAAGCTTGAACCCAGAGCTGGAGAACTGTTAGGCAAGTGTTCCACAGCACCATGCTACTTTGTAGAGAGAACTTTAATGATGCTTATAATCTAACCACCTTTCCTTATTTTCTGAATCCACGCACTGCTCATAGTCTATGTTAGGTATTCAGGACTTAGTTGGAGAGACCAGTGAAATGGAATTGTACAGCGCAGTGATGGTTTGAATACGAACGGCCTCTATGGGCTCGTAGATTAGAATGTTTGGTCACCATGGAGTGGCATTGTTTGAAAGGATTAGGAGGTGTGGCCTCGTTGGAGGAAGTGCGTCACTAGGGGTGGGCTTTGCGCCTTTAAAAGCTCATGTCAAGCCCAGAATCTTCCTCTTGGTCAGTGGATCAGGATGTAGCTCTGAGCCACTTCTCCATCACCATATCTGCCTGCATCTCACCATGCTTCTCAGCGTCATGATGATGGACCACACCTCTGAGACTATAAGCAAGCCTGTGATGAAAGTGTTTTTGCTTATTTGTTTTTATATGAATTATCCTGGTCATTATGTCTCTTCACAGCAATAGAGCAGTGACTAAGACAAATGTGTATATAACATGTGAAGCCTGGGCTATAAGGATGTATAGGTATCATCAAAAACAGTATCCATGATTTTTTTTCTATAAAAATAATGCTTGGATGGATTTTAAAGGCCAGCTGTTGATGAGGGAAACAAGGCAAACAAATTCCAGCTCCGGGGTAGAGTTATTAGCCACAGCAGTGACAACAGATCATTCTGGCAGAAGGAAATGGATCCTGTTGGAAAGCATCAGGCAGTGACACCAGCCAAACCATAAATGGCTCTGGGTGATGTGCTGTAAGCTCCATTCTATGAGCAGGGAGGGTAGCAGAAAGATTTTGTTTCACTTTCTACTTTTTTTTCTTACTTCACTCCATACATTTGTTTCCCAGTAACCATGGGAATTGTTTCCAGGATCCTACTCCAAGACACAAAGATCCACAGATGCTTAAGTCTCTTAGGTAAAGAGTGATACTTTCATAGAGCCCATGCAATACTGTATGTTTCAGATCATCTCTAGACATGTGTATTTTACATAATGCAATGTAAACACAAGTGCATGGTGTGATATTGTGATATATATATATATATATATATATATATATATATATATATATATGTAATTTTTAAATGCACAGTCACAAGGAAAACAGAAGCCTGTGTCTGGTAAGCACAGGTGCAATTTTCTTTTTCAAATATTTTTTATGTGCAGTGGATTGGAGTGCATGAATAATGAATCCACAGATACAGAGGGACAACTGTAATTATTTATTTTATATGTCTTTTCCAAACAAAAAATGATATCCTGTTCATGGACAGGATTTTCATTGTTTTATCTTTTGTTTTTTTAGAATTCACCGAAATATATGTAGCTGGCAGATTTTCTAAAACTGCTTTGTGTTGGTGAATGAATACTGTAAAAAGTATGTTAGGGTTTTTCTCATCTAAAGGTATTCATATTTGTTGGTTCTTTTAAGTAGGCTGGCATGGGGGTTTGGGTTAACTTAAAATATATATATAGCAACTAACTTTTTAAATACGTATGTGTGCATGTGTGCTTATGTGTGTAAGCAACTGGCTTCCAGTTTCTTTGGCCTCTGATGATGCCTGTTGTGAGCAGGATCATCTATTCTTTGTTTTAATTTTCATTTTATTTCCAAAGCAATGTGCTAAATAACTCATGGTTGTGTGGGCAATGATAAAACAAAAGGGAGAGAGAGAGAGAGAGAGAGAGAGAGAGAGAGAGAGAGAGAGAGAGAGAGAGAATCATCTCACTTATTAAAACTTAGAGCCTAACACTCATAGTAAGCATGTGCTCCTTCCTTGGAAAATGCTGGCATCTTATGGTTTTGTTACTCCATCCTCAAGGCAGCAAGGTTCTGGTCACATGATTCTTGAGGGGAAGGGAAGCTCAGGAATGCAGCTCGCTCATGAAGATGGGGTTGACGTCAGTCTTCAACTGTCAACATTCACTCCACAGCTGATGTCAGTTGATAGAAAATTGGACCTATGTTTTCAAACCCCCTTGGGCTCGGAGCTGGAAGTCAGAAAAGCTGCCTCTTCCCAAAGAGGAGAAACCATGGGGAATGGATTCTTTTCACAGAACAAGAAACTGGGATCATTTTTTTTGTCATCTAACTGCTTATGCCTCCAGATGGCCTAAATGTTTGCTCTCTTCTTCACCAACAAGGAGGTAATAACCAGAAAGCCAGAGGCCCTAGGAGGAAGGCAGCGAAGCAGCTAAGCTGCCTGCATCCGCCCCAGGGTTTATAGGTAGTCCTGTTGGGAAGAAGTTTTATAGGTCAGATGGTCTAGATTAATTAGGCTGATTTCATGTTCATGTAAAACTCACATTATGAGGTGACATTTTTATGGATGTGCCAAACTTTGACAAGCCACACATTCATTTAACCAACTTCTTTCCTTTCTAAATTTAAACAAGCAGAGGGGGGAAAGTCCCAGGGCTGCCACTGTCTGTTTTCTCTGTGCTGACTAGGCTGCCCAGGTTGAAGGACCTTGCACTGACCTGAAGTGGAGGGGCTGCTCTCTAAGTTCTTCCACACTCCAACCATGGTGTTTTCTGTGATATGAGGGGGAGAGAACATGAGAGCAAGATCACACAGACATAACAGCGGATGATGCGGCACAAGTGGCCAGACGTCACCGTCTGGGGTATTAATAATGAACGCTGTGACATTTTCATGAAGAAGCGTAGGAAGGGTGGTTTAGGGTTTGAGGAAGTCCTGACTCAATTTTTATCTTACTGCCACAAACCATTACATTAGATTAACTCACAAAATGCCCTGAAACACCCACAGTCTCCGTTTTACAGCTGTTATGTGCCAACATTAAGTCAGATTTCTCCACTTTGCCGTTGTGGATACAGTCAGTTGAATAATTCATGGAGAGTAGCCGTGCTTTGTACGGTGGGATCTGTAACAGCATCTCTGGCTTCTATCACTCCATGGAACGGTCACTTCCCTGGTCTTTGTCAATTAAAATTGTCTCTAGACATTTTCTAACATCCAGGCATGGAAGGTGAGGAAAATTCCACTGTTTTAATGTATATTATAGTTAATGAACACTTGCTAAACAGAATTATAGCCTTAAGTCTGTCCACACAATTTCTAAGTCCGTATTGTGTCAGTACCACACGCCCTTCTTTTAAGGATCTAGAGGGTCTTTCTAAACATTCAGGATGCTCAATAACGCATCTTTGAGTCTGATAACAGCCCCTAGTATGAGGAGTTACTAACTAATGATCAAATGATATTTTAACTCATCAAAATAGGATGCACACGAAGTTACAATTTACCAACAACATGTGGGCATGGCACATTGAGCTGAACAGTGTATCCCAAAAAGCACCAGGGCAAAGCCTGTAGGCAGAGTGAGGGCTGGATGCTGCAAGCCTGCTTCTGTGTGCTGCTCTCTCTCTCATGTCATCCAAGATTATTATAAGAAGCTATGAAATGCTTAAAAATTATTTTGGCTCTTCATATTTCGAAAAGATAAGGGAAGGGTGGATGCTGACTTATTTGTTTCTATGTTGGCTTCTTTTAAGATCATCTTGAGGCTTTTATAGGAAAATCGTACCCACCCACACTTCCTTTGGGATGACTCATTGAAGTCCATGAATTCAATAATCACTTCTGTGTCACTATTGATTTTTATGTATCCATAATTCCATTTTTATTGAAATATAATTCAATAGCACTAACTGTATATGAATTCACAAACATAAATCATCTTCTGTTAAAGCACAGAATTACTCACAATGGTTGTACAATCATTACTCTGTGTGATTTCAGGAACATGTCCCATTCTAGAAAGAAATGGTTAGCAATCCCTCTCAGCCCCCATCCCTCAAGTTCCTAACATCACCATGAAGTTGCCTCTTATGGATTTTTAAAAATTATATTTTTTTACATATACATTTATATTATTACATGTATATAAAATAAACTATATACAGCAAGAAGAATCACAAAACAATCAGGAATTATGTTAATGTTACATTCATAATGTTTTGGCTATTTGCATTTGACAAGCTTGAAGAAAACATATTTCCCATCTTGGGGAGTCTAAAATTCTGAATGTAAACCAATATCTATCAAGTCTCATCTTTATCAACTTAACACATCTATCTAGACCTAAAAACATCTTAACTCCTAAATAACTAAGGTAAATTGTAAGACTAAACTATGTGGTCTTAAACCCCACCAGAGACTTGAGAAGGAATAAAATTAATTACCTGAGTAAACAGGAAGTGCAGCTTAGCAGTTTCCAAAGTGAAAAAAAAAAATGACAGAGACAGTTTGCTGCCTGAGCAGTCACCCAAATCTCTCTATAATGTTGGAGCATCATCTTCAGCCTTCTGGCCCAGTCTATCTGACAGGCATATTTGTGATGCAGGAGCTATTGAGGACTTGCTTACCATCTCTTGGCAGAGTTTGGCCTTCAATTCTGCCTGCATCCAATCTTGCCTATATTTAGGCAGAATTCTGCCTGTAGCCAAAACGAGGACATTTTGCCCAGTGGCTGGCTTGCCACATTTGAAGCCATCTCCATAAGGAGGTTCTTGGATGTTCATCATTTTCTTTGAGATAGGCTGGGTGTGGCCAGGAGTTAACCTGTCTTATTGTCAAAGAATCCTTAAAGCAATAAAAAAAATCTTTAAATGCCATATTCTACTTCTGACATGGACTCTGGCACCCCAGTGTTGATCACTTCCCCATGGCTGGGCGGTCTTACCAGACCACAGAGGAAGGGGATACAGGTAGTGCAGGTGAGACTTGATGGTCTCTGGTCAGATGTTAAGGGAGGAGGGCTCCCCTTTCTGAGGCCTAGGGAAGGAGGGAGAGGGCATGAGGGAGGGAGAGTGGGATTGGGAAGCGATGAGGGAGGGGGCTATAATCAGGATATAAAGAGTTTAAACTGCAGAACAAGCAGGTAACTTATATTGCTAACCCCACTACATGGGAATAGCTCTGAGACTGGCTGAGACATGAATGCGTAGACAATGCTTCTTGTTGGTTACAGAATCCCTGTGACTTAGGATTAGATGCCATTCTTCGTATGACATGAATGAAGATTTCCAGATGTCTTTCTTCTGCTCATACAAAGAGCAGAAAACTAGCCTTAATTATTGTGTACACCCTACACACCTTATACATTTAGAATTTTAGGATTGTATAATGCTTGTGAGAAATTATATGCTTTCAGAACAAAAGAACCAGCATTGAAGTTGGATCAGACCTGACAGGTTTTATTCCTCTCAGCATGCTGGACACTGACATCCTGCATCCTTCATGTTCCAGCAGCAAGTGCTTCAGTTGCTGTTCCCTATCAGAACAGGACAGCTCTTAAGACAGCTTCAAAGAAAGCTTCCAATACCAATTGGTCCAGCATTCCAACTTGGCATTTCTCAGCATTTAGAAACTGGACCACAAATGCTATTCCTAACTTGTTTAACAAATTTCCCCAATTTTACATGGGCCCCTACAAAGGTATCACTCATCCCAAATCAGTGGAAGAAACCTTGAGAGAAGGCCACTCCATTTTCCTTAAGGGGGTTGAGTGGGTTTTTGGTTGCTTTCTTGGGCTATAGATGTTTATTTTCATTGGAAGTTGGTTATAAGCTACTACTGGTCTAATTCAGAGAGAAAACAAGGTTGGACTCAGGGATGTATCTTTTTTCCTTTATATTTCTTTTTTAGGTTTGGAGATAGAGGTTGAATATAAAGAAGGGGAATATAGAAATATATAGGGATGATAGGACAAAAAGTAGATTATTGAGTATACTCTTCATCTTAAGGGCTTAATTGTTGCTCACAAGGTTATTTTTAATTAATTGGTATTTTGGATATTGATGCAAAAATAAATTTAATTTTGATACATTCATCTAGAATTCAAATTTAAGATTATTCCTCATACACATTATATATATATATATATATATATATATATATATATATATATATATACTCTAATAAGTATTGTACCCATACAACTCAAATAGAATACAAGGTTTACCTCCAATGCTTTGAAAGTGCTACTGCAGGCTGTTTAGGATAGCAAATTATACAAGCTAATTGTTAGCTGATCAAATCACGGCCATGTAAATCACCAGTCTATTTTTATCACAAGGATTTACATCTTAGGGGTAACAGATAGATATGATTCTACACATAGATAAGGTAAAATAGTTAGATGAGGTCTTCATAAAGCTTCTGGATGTTTCTTATCAATGGGATCACGTGACCTTCAGTGTCTGGATTCTTTCCATTCGAATCTTTTTGGCCTGTGAGGCTCATCTTACACTAGAGGCTTATCTCTTCAACCACTTGTTTCATTGGCCTGCTTAACTGTCACGCTGCTTAGGTACCACTGAACTTGGCCTTTCAACTCCCAAACACAATCTAAGGATCCCCGTTCTTAGCCAGTGATGCTCGGTTACACCTTCCTTAGTGATGGAATCCAAATTGGCTGATGAATCCCTGTCTTTCTCTGGTACCCCTGGTTCATTCATACCTCTGAATGCCTCCTCTGGGTTGTTTTACAGCCCTGCAACAGGTCGTTTTGTTTTCAGGATTACCAGAGTTTATGTCCTCGATGTTGACTCTCCCTCTGTTCCTTTTATCTTTCTATGGTTTTCCTTACCCTCTGGAACAAGACTTAAAAGCCTCAGCAGGTCATGTCAGCCTCTTATTGTACCCTTGCTCTTTTCTCTATTCCACTGCCCAGCTCCTCTGATCCACATTTGCTTACACAGCCTCTTACATGTTCTCAAATACCCTGTGTGCGTAGCCTCTGTCTGTCACTGTCACAGATGTGATGAAGGGAGATGTTCTTTCTTTGGTCTGGAAGACTTGGTAATTGCTCCTTCTTCAGGAAGATTTCTCTGATGCCTCCTACTCAACCTCAACCTGTGTATTTTCCCCCTCATACTTTCACAGGTCAGTGAAGTCATCACACTATACATTCCTGTTCTCTTCTTGTGCCTATTAAATTATGAGCCCCTTAGTATAAGAATCCACCTTTATTTGTATGTGACTGTCTCATAACAAAGTACTGTAGATGACTGACACAGACACATTTATTTTTTCATTATTTTAGGAGCCACTTTCTTTGGAGACTTTGCCTCTTGGCCTGTGGATGGCTCCCTTCTCTGTGCTCTCAAGTGCCTGCCCCTGTGTGTAGCATGGTGTTTTAATGACCTCTACTTACAAGGATGCAACCATGTAAGATCTTACACTAATGCTCTCCTTTAATTTAATTATCTCTATAGCGTTCCCATCTCCAAAACCAGTCCTTTTTTTTTTTTTTGAGGAGGTAAAGATTCCAGCTTTGACACATAAATGTAGAGCAGATAGAGTGCAGCCATCTTCCTCACTCACTTTACTAGAGCATCTTAGAAAATATAAAAATTAATGAAAGAACTTAAGTTTGGAAGTCATGGATAAGAAGCTAGTAAAGAAGAAAAAGAAGTTTCTAGAAAATCAGATCAGAGACCCAGGCTATTGACATTGGTAATTTTCTGCATTGACTCAGTTCTGACTTCACAAGTCCAGGAAGCAAAATAAGCATACTAAGAATTATATGAGACATTAAAAAAAACTATCCTTTTCAGCTCAGAGAGTTAATACAATTTGCAATATATTTTATAATTTTAAATTTCTTCCTGCCATTTCATTTTGGGTGGTGCTTAAATTTAGAAAACAGGGGGTGGTTACTTATGTTCAAGGGTTTATAAAGTTAATTATAAAATTTCATTTCATTTATTTACTTGGCCAGGTGGAAGAATGGAAATGAATGGTATTTCAGTATAATTCACTTCTAAAAACAACTTTATTATGCTTAATTTAAGCAGGATTGCCACTAGATTTTTCCATATCTGCCTTCAGAATCATGAAACTTTCCTACTGAGGATTTATCATTGATGTTTTATGGATACTACAATCAGATAGGAAATAGTTCATTAGTTTGGCTTCGTTCTCAGCAGAGAGGGCTTCTGTAAGACTGGGTCTAATAGAAACATTTAGTAAAGGTCTTCAGTTGTGGGTGCTGTTGACAGTGAGAGAGCATTTTGGTTTGTATCTTGAAGGTTCCCCACAGGCTCATGATGTGAGAGCTTGGTGCTCAGGTTGGGGTACCACTTTGAAGACTGTTGGAATCTGTAAGATATAGGGCATAGAGTGTAGAAGAAGGTCACTAGAGGTGTGCCTTTGAAAGTTCCACTGTCTGTGAGGTGTCTGCT